>NC_140994.1:17132408-17599908 GCF_052327205.1 Somniosus microcephalus | reverse complement strand
GGCTGATCTGATCCTAACCTCAAATCTTCTATCACTCTCCATCCCACCCGAACCCATGTGATCTCCCGGGAGAGGCGAAAAACCAGATAAAGACCCAATGGCCAATTTGGGAGAAAAAAATCTGGGAAATTCCTCTCCGACCCATCTAGGCGATCGAAATTCTTCCAGGAGATCACTCTGTCCCTATATTTTCTACAGTACTTACCTTCTGTAAAGGCGATCTCCACCCCAGCCAGGAACAGGAATAAAACCATCTCCTGAAATCTAACACAGAATTAGAACACAGTAGGAGCAGAACCAGGCTACACGGCCCCTGGGCCCGCTCCACTACCCACAGAGATACAGAGAGAGAAACCGAGTTAACGTTTCAGATCGATGACCCTCCGTCAGAACTGGAAAGAGTTAAGAGATGTAACCGGTTTTAAGCAAGTGCAGAAACGGGGAAAGGAGGAGGGGAGGAAAGAACAAAAGGGAAGGTCTGTGATAGGGTGGAAGGCAGGAGAGATTAAATGACAAAAAGCTGCCAGCAGGGGCAGCATTCGAGGAGTTAAGTCAGAAGAACAAAAAACCCTTCCAAGTGCTGAAGATACACAGGCCAGTCATAATCAGACCAGATGAAGGATTACACCCGAAACATTAATCTGTCTGTCTTTCCCTCTTTTTTTATAGGTACTGAGTTACCTCATGTGCATTTCCTGTTTTGGGTCCTTTTAAAAATACAGTAGTGTTTGTATGTTCTCTGCAGGGGAAGTATTATCCTGTTTCACAAAGGAACATTTTTATTCTGTAAACATTCCCAAGGTTGTCCATGAAGTAATTGTGCAGCCGTAATTATATTTTAAGGAACATGCTCGTGTCAGCTGTGGCTCAGTGGGTAACACTCTCTCGCCTCTGAGTCAGAAGATTGTGGGTTCAAGTTCCACTCCAGAGACTTGAGCACACAAATCGATGCTGACACTCCAGTGCAGTGCTGAGGGAGTGCTGCACTGTCGGAGGTGCCGTCTTTCAGATGAGATGTTAAACGCCATCTGCCCTCTCAGGTGAACATATAAGATCCCATGGCACTATTTTGAAAAAGAGCAGGAGAGTTCTCCCCAGTGTTCTGGCCAATATTTATCCCTCAGCTCAACATCACAAAAAAATTGATTCTCTGGTCATTATCACATTGCTGTTTGTGGGAGCTTGCTAAGCGCAAATTGGCTGCCGTGTTTCCTGCATTACAACAGTGACTACACTTCAAAAAGTACTTCATTGGCTGTAAAGTGCTTTGAGACGTCCGGCTGGTCGTCTTTCTTTTCAATGTGCTGTAGGTGCCCCAATTTTAAGGGTGATTTTATTCTACAACTGTAAAGTTGGTGTGAAGTAGTTCACTTTGTACTAATGTTAATGTTATAGTCCAAGTGCAGATTCAAATTAATAGTGAATGTCAAGAGGTACTAAAAGAAAATTCGAGTTGAACTGCATGTCGGTTTAAAAATAGCCTTGCCAGACATATCGGAAGAAGGGTTAGCCCTTAACCAGCCTGAGTTCTGAGGCAGACTATATTATGAAATCACAGGGTGGAAAGACTTGGTTTACTTCTGTACACAAGACCGAGTCACAGTGGAAGCAGGGAGCAACTGCTAGGCATTTTCCCAGCAGAGGGAAGAAAATTGGCAGAAGAGTCACTCTGGGCTACTGTTGTGCATGTTAAAAATAGGTTAGGCAACAGATTGCCTGCCACCTTGCACAAAAAAGTGGTACATAGTATGACGAGAACCAAACGGAATGGAAAAGTAAATGTTGAAAAAGAAGAGTTTATGGGCTAAAAATTCAGTTTGGGGCGCCAAGCTCGCCTGGGCGCTGGAATTACCGCTGCGCGCGGAGCCACTTGCGCCAGCGGGATATTCAGTTTCAGCGCCCCAAGTGGAAGCCGGCCGCTAAACAAGGCTTTCGGCGCCCCACTTGGGGCGCTGAAACTGAATATCGGCGCGCAAAGTGCCGCAGCGCCACCCGCTGCGGCACGGCAGGCTGCGGTACTGCAGGCCTTCCTCCCACTGTTAAGGGGGGAGGTGCCTGCAACAGCGCGATCCCCGCTCGCGAGTGCCGGCAAATGAGCCCGGCACCAAGGAGAAGTGCTGGGCTCTCGGGAAACAGCCGGCAATGCCGCCGGTGGGGTGGTGTAGGAGGCCGGGGACGGAGGTGCGGGCAGGCGGCCGCCGAAAAAGCGGCCGGCCGCACCTCCACCTTAACTCGCCCCACTACCGCCACAGGTAGGCCCCTGTGTACCGGTCGCTATTTGCGGCCGGCGCGGAAGAGGCGGCTGTGTCCTAATATGGCACTCGGGGCGGTAGCGGGGCGCTGTGCACACCGGTGGCGGCGCAGCGCTACAGGCTAACGCCGCCATTAGCGCCCCGCTCAATATCGCGGTGGTTGTGGCCAGAGGCGCTAAAGCCTCTGAGTGGCCTCTTTGGGCACAAACTGGTGGCGCAAGCAACTGAATTTCTAGGCCTATATGCTGTGAGGATAGTACAACTGACAAAAGGGTATCCTCTGTTGCAGTGTATCGAATGTTAACATTGCTTAAGGCTGCATTCGCAATGCTTAATTTGTTCCCACCACCTTTCTTTCTCCTCCCCGGAAAACAGGTTTGTGGTGTCGTGTGGGTGCCAGCGATCCAACAGCCTTTTGCCCAAATGGTATTTCTTGTGTGTCCTTGGGCAGTGACATACCAGAAGCATAAAGGGAACACTTTGCCATTAACTGGTGTTGAAGCCAGTCAGTCATGGCATTTGAGAGGCAATGATATAAGCATTTAGAGAAAGGTATTAAAAGGTACAGGGAAATGGGCATGCAGTAGATATCTTTGGTAGGGGAGCTAACGTAAACACAGTGAGCTGAATGGCTGCCTTCAGTACTGAAATTTCCAAGATTCGGTTTCAACATCGAGAACAACTCTTGGTGTCCATTCATAAACTTCAAATGGGTAATTGGATAGGGGTTGGAACTCTAGACTAGTCATGTCCAACCTTTCAGAGCTGGAGCATGGATACACATGGCAAAACTAGTGAGTGAGCAGCACGTGATTATGGAATAAAGCTGGACCACCCCTCCCTACCCCCATCAATAAAAAATGCAAGACACCCAAACACACAGTGAGGCCCCCATGCACACCGACCTCCTCCACGTACACAAAAAAGCAACCTCTTCCCGCCCCGCCGCCACCACCACCACCAATGTACCCCTCGTCCTTTCTCCCAAGCCTGACAATTTTGAAGCTTCACATCTTTCATGCCCCCTGAGCATGGAGGATCGGAAAAGGCCCGACCCATGAGTGGTGGATTTTGACCAATTGGGGAGCAGACTTTTCTAGTGTGGGGGACTACGGTCTCCCGCGTAAAGAAATAGGCAACACAGCGAGCTACAAGAAATAGGTCTTTACTCCAACTCTCACAATACAGTACTGAATTCGTGAAGCCCGCGAACCTGTGATGACTCACGGATTGGTCACCTGCTGGAACCTGATTGGTTTTCCTTCTCTCAGCAGCAGGCAAGTCTGAACGTGCCTTATTCCTCTCAGCTTGCAACTGTCTTGCGGGGGGAGGGGAATACAGCAGTTAAAAGGGGATTATACAGGTTTATCTACATACACAGTGTTTCCCCAATGTGGCAACGCCACACTAGACCTTCAGGCCTGCGAAATTTAAAGAGCTGTCCAAAGCTACTGAAGTCTGTAACGAGTGCAAAGAAGGTAGGAAATGGCAGGAGATTAGTGGGGCAGCTCAAAGAAGCTGGTGGGGCCACATTTGGCCAGCTGGCTGCCTCTGGTACATCACTGCCCTAGATGATATTCCCAGCCTCCAGCTTGAAAGATCTGAGCCCGATTGTAGTGCACCATTTCTGTCCCAGCTGATATGAACAAATCGAATCAAATATGGATCTTCCTGTATAGCATTTTTACCCAGAGCTGTTCAGGAGCCCTGCAATATTTTGCATGCATTTGTTGTCTGCCTGATAGAGATTCCAGTTGGAATATTTTTAGCTACACTTGCACTCTATGGTGGATCAAACTTCATTTGCAAAACCAAAATTGTAAGTGTATTTGCCAAACACCACGTAACATTTTTGAAATAAACCAAGGGAGTATGCCTTTTCCTGTCATCCTTGGATTGCTGTTTAAGATAATTTGGTGTGTACAGTAACTATTTATTCAGCCAGAATACACTGGTCACCCCAATACTTAGTACAGGAAACTCTCTTTATCCGGCACCGGCGTGGTGCAGGTTGATCAAAGTCCGGTTTACAGAGAGGTATACTTACCAAGGTCCGGGAGCCCCGGTTGCGCGGCCACGGGTCCGGGAGCCCCGGTTGCGCGGCCACGGGTCCGGGAGCCCCGGTTGCGCGGCCACGGGTCCGGGAGCCCCGGTTGCGCGGCCACGGGTCCGGGAGCCCCGGTTGCGCGGCCACGGGTCCGGGAGCCCCGGTTGCGCGGCCACGGGTCCGGGAGCCCCGGTTGCGCGGCCACGAATATATAGTAAAACTTACCTGAACCTACTCGGGGAATTTTGCCGGTTAAGAGAGATTTCCGGATATTTAGGTGCCGGTTAAAGGAGCGTTTCCTGTCATTGGTTTTGGAGTTTTTCTGGAATTATAGTTACTTTGTAATGAAATGAGTGTTGAGCTGAGACTTTAACATAGTAACAGTTTCAGGCAGGCGAAGTCCGTCAGTTCATCCAACCCACCTATCCACGGAACTCCCTTGTTGAATTTCTAATAACCCTGAATCCCATTTGTTGACCTGTGTCATTCCATCTTGAAACCCATTAAGGTTTCTTGTTCCAGCACCCATGCCGGTAATCTGTTCCATATACTTAGCACCCTTTTTAGTAAACAGAAGTGCTTCCTGCATTTCCTAATTTCTTTTGTTGTCCTTTAATTTATAAATATACGCTGTTGTGCTTAAATTCTGTACACGAAGGAAAAGCTTACTTGGATGCAATTTGTCCAAACCTTTCATAATTAACACTTCTATTATATCCCCTCTTTTCAAGATAGCAAAGACACAGGGCCATGAGTCTTTCCTCGTATAATAATAATAATAATCAACTTTATTGTCATTGTTAGTGCACAAGTGCAGTACAACGAAATGTAGGCTTGCGGCTCCCGTGTGTACATTTAGATTAAGACATTTAAGCATTCAACATTCATTTGGCTTGTAATACATTAACATAAACATAACCATAATAAAGTGCATTGGCAGATATGCAGGCTTTAGAGTTTATTTGTGGAGTTCAGTAGGATGACAGCCCTGGGAAAGAAGCTGTTCCTAAATCTGGTCGTTCGGGTGCGATTATTCCCTTAAGTTCTGGGATCAGTTGTGTAGCCCTTGTCTGCCCGCTCTCCAATAAAAGATGAGTACAGAAAGGATTGACCAAACATTTAAACTCTACCAGGAAATTAGTCACTGTGGAATGCAGTACTTAAGGAGTCATGTGGCAAACCCTTCTCTGGTCAGGCTGGAGAATGGGCTGATGACCTTCTCCAGTGCACCGCCCCCAAAAAACACGCTGTTTCAGTGCTTGTGGTATCGAGCACATGACGGCAAAATGGGAAGTGACAACTCTGCAAAGTGAAGTATAAGAAGTCCTAGCAGCACTGACTGGAGTACCTCTGGAGTAACTGGTTTAAAAAAAATAAAATTATCCAGCAATAATATTGGGAAATGCTGTTGTCAGTTTTGTTCAAACCTCCTTAAAAATATCAGCTATGTCTTATTTTCTCTCCAACTGTGAAAGGAAATGCTGATGTGTTTCAGTACTTTCCTAATTTCTGCCAGTGTCTTATTTTTTTCCCACTGATCTTAGTTTCTGATGCTGCCCTGAATGCAAAAGCAGGTCATGAGATTGTCAAACTGCACTAGTATCTGTTAAATACAGAAGTGGGGTGAAGCTTGGGAAAGAATTATTTTGGGGGAGGATTTTTTTCTTGAATATCAAGGCAAGCGAGATAGCAGCTGTGGGAAATTAAACACGTTCATATTTTGGCACCCATTCTCTGCCTCCGATGTAGCATGCCTTGGATACCAAGTTTCTTCTGTTTTTCCTAAATTATGCTTTACCCTTGACATCAGAAGGTGCTATCACCACCTACTGCCCCACTGTGGCATCTTCCATTTCCTGCAAGAGCCATTCTTGTGGCTTCTTCAAAATTGCCTATTTAGTGCCAGATACTCAGTAGGAACTGACTACCCAAAGCGCTTTTAAAACTAGAAGACAGAGGAGACTTTCTTTCCATCTGGTTGGGCTGAATCTGAACCCAGATCTCAGAAAGGACAGTATTTTGACCCTAACCTACGGTGTTATGTTTATCTGGGTGAGTGGATGAGGTCACTTTTCCCTTCACCCTTTCCAAGCCCAGCATTTCGCCAACTGAGGAGGCTTCGCAAGGAAAGTGGGCCTTTCAATAATGTAGAAAGGTCTTGCCTACTTTCATTTCTCAACAACTTTTTTTTTCTTCTTTTCCAATGTGTTGGGATTAATCTGGCGACCGCATTTGTTCCTAGATGTGTCAATTAATTATAGGAAAACCACAGGGGTCCTTGAGCAGAGTGGTTTTTGTACTGGACTAGCAACCGAGAAATCAAGAGTTCAAACCCCACCAGAAAAGTAATCATGAAAGCTGCTGGACTGAGTTTAAAAAAAAAACTCAACTGCATCACATGTAATTCCTGCCTAGTCTGGCCTACATGTGGCTCCAGCCCCACTCTGGTTGACTCTTTGATGCTATGGGCAACAAATACTGTGTTGCCCACATCCCAAGTGCACATATTTTTAATAAAACACATGCATGATACTAAGTAATTTTCCTGACTGGAGCAATCACAACTGCTCTACACTCGGCACTGAATCACTTAGACGGTAAAGAGACCTACATCAGAATGCTGTTCATAGACTACAGCTCAGCATTCAACACTATCGTCCCCAACAAGCTGGCCACCAAACTCCACACTCTTGGCCTGAACACTTCCCTCTGCAACTGGACCCTGGACTTCCTAACAAACAGACCCCAGTCTGTCAAATTAGGTAACCACACCTCCCCCCCCCCCCCCCCCCCCCCCACCCTGACCCTGAACACGGGGGCCCCACAAGGATGTGTGCTGAGCCCCCTCTTCACCCACGACTGTGTGGCTGTTCATGGTTCCAACACCATCATCAAGTTTGCGGATGATACCACGGTGGTAGGCCAGATCACCAACAACGATGAGTCAGCCTACAGGGAGGAGGTCCAGCATCTCGTGAAGTGGTGCGCCGATAACAACCTGGCCCTTAACATCAAGAAAACCAAAGAAATCATTGTGGACTTCAGGAAGTCTAAAGGCGGAAGTCACACCCCCATCCACATCCATGGGGCTGTGGTGGAAAGGGTGGACAGCTTTAAGTTCCTTGGAGTCCACATCACAGAAGACCTCTCCTGGTCCCTCAATACCTCCTCTCTGGTGAAGAAGGCCCAGCAGCGCCTATATTTCCTAAGGAGGCTGAAGGGATGTAACCTGTCACCCCTGATCCTCTCTAACTTTTACCGCTGCACAATAGAGAGCATCCTGACGAACTGTATCACAGTATGGTATGGCAGCTGTAGCTACTATGACCGGAAAGCCCTGCAGCGGGTAGTCAAAACTGCCCAACGCATTACCGGCACCCGGCTACCGACCATAGAGCACATATACCAGAAACGCTGTTTACGGAGGTCACGGACCATCATCAAAGACCCTACCCACCCCAGCCACAGTCTGTTCGCCCTCCTGCCATCTGGGAGACGCTACAGATGCATTCGCACCCGAACGAACAGATTTAGGAACAGCTTCTTTCCCAGGGCTGTCATCCTACTGAACTCCACAAACAAACTCTAAAGCCTGCACGTCTGCCAATGCACTTTATTATGTTTATGTAATGTATTACAAGCCAAATGAATGTTGTATGTTTAAATGTCTCCAAATGTACACTCTCGGGAGCCGCAAGCCTACGTTTCGTTGTACTGCACTTGTGCACTAACAATGACAATAAAGTTGATTATTATTATTATAAATCCGGATGGAGGAGGGGGATTTAAAAAAAAAAAACTAGTTTGCTGAAAGGTTTAATTACAGTGTACTACATTAATGAAAATATGCATGGTTTTATCCAGATATAGTGGGTTTAATATCCTAAAAAGGATCTAGATCCAGGGAGAAGGGATGTTAAAGAGAATCCTGTTTCTACATTTTTCTCTGGAAAGTTCTGCCAGTTATTATGCTGGTAGTTTGCTTTGTGCAAATGATATGCAAATATCTGAACATCTTAAAATAGTACCACACTTTGTCTTGCACAGTAATGTCCTTATCTTGTTCAGAGTTTGTTTAGACTGTTCCTGCAAAATGTATATGTCATCACTAAATATCGCAAGCACCTTTTTGAGTTTAATAGAATTTCTATCCCTTGTGCCCTTGCTGTTGAGATTTTGTCATGTAAGTGCATATTCAGGAAATGTCGTGCATGGCACAGCTTTTGCAATGAGATTAAGCTAAGTGAGAGACAAAAGCCTGTTGTTTTGGGGTGTTTGGTACATTTCCTGCCTGGGATGGGAGAGAGATGGGGAAATTCAGGGACGGTTACATCCTTTGACAATCCTGCCCGTGTCTGAATAAAGAATACAGCTGTGTAGAGCTTTACCTTTACCATGTAGTTAGATTGATGGACAGTTGATCTATATCTTCACAATGCAGAAAAAGGAAATTGCAATACACATTTGTTGTTCTGGTGGAAGTACAAGCAGCTTACTGGAGTTTCCACTGATGTTAGCAGGAAAGGTTCCTGGAATGTTTTTAAAAACACACTCTCTGGAATGATAGCAGGACGTGTTTATTAATGTCTCCCATTTCAGAGTGGGGTTGTGGGGCATGTACATAGAAACATCGAAGATAGGAGCAGGAGCAGGAGTAGGCCATTCGGCCCCTTGAGCCTGTTCCGCCATTTAATGAGATCATGGCTGATCATCCAAACTCAGTACCCTGTCCCTGCTTTCTCCCCGTATCCCTTGATCCCTTTAGCCTTAAGAAATATATCCAACTCCTTCTTGAATATATTTAATGAATTGGCCTCCACTGCCTTCTGTGGTAGAGAATTCCACAGGTTCACCACTCTCTGGGTGAAGAAATTCCTCCTCATCTCTGTCCTAAATGGCTTACCCCTTATCTTTAGACTGTGACCCCCTGGTTCTGGACTCCCCGGCCATCGAGAACATTCCTTCCTGCATCTATTCTGTCCAGGCCTGTTAGAATTTTAGAAGTGTGGAGCAGTCTGCTCGAGGCAAGGTACCTCGGACTGCAATGCCCATTAGCCATGGCAATCTCACATCGAGGTTGGTATTCTTGTATAGCAATGATTTCGTATTCGGCAGCTTAGCAGAGTACTGAACTTGAGCCTTTTCTTATCTTTGACTTTTTTTTCCTTATTTTATGTTGATAGTATCAGAAACTAATGGGGTTTCAAAAATGATTGAGGTGGATTGTTCCTGTGATTTGACCATGGCATGTAGTAATACACTCCACCTGCAGCTGTTCTTTATTTCCCCCTTTTTAATATGTATTTTTCACTGCACAATTGACTCTTTCTGTACAGAGCGCAGTATTTAGCACTGTTTTATTTGCATTCATTTGTTTTAATTTTTTTATATACTGATGTACCATACCCATGTTTTTATTTAATGGTTGCTGTTTATCCCAGTCCCTTTTTTTTGCAAAATTACCCCAAAAGTAGAAAGCCGAGCATTTCATCACATCAGTCTGGCTGGATTTTAACCATTCAGGCTTTATTGTTTATGTATAAATTATCTGACCTGTCCACACAATAACTTCAAACATTCAGTGAGATGCTAAAATAAGTGGGGGGGGCGGAACCTGCTAGAATAATCATTTTATTTTAGTGTTTAAATGCAACAATAATAATTTTTATATATGTATATGTGATTTATTGGTGGATTTGGGTTACAGCAATGAAAGTAACTATGTCAGTTATATCCGAGCACAACACCCATTTGCTAAACTGTATGTCGAAATGCAAGCCACACACTTCTGTCCTGTTTTTTTTATAATCCAAATGAAGTATGTACTTCTGTTTTATTTATCCAGCTGTGCTGTACCTTGTATAATACAAATAGCCATAGAGAGAAGGAACACTGGCGACTGATAGTGGGGAATGTAACCGCTTGGATTTTGTGCAGTATATTGTAGGGGATGAATATTGTTGGTCCTGATGAATATACTAATGTTATCTTTTGGCTTGCTGTTCATAGCTTACCCCAGATTGGCAGCTTCTGGCCGCTGTCGTAAATTTGAGACCTCTCTGCCAAAGACAGAAGTGAAATGACTGTGAAGAAGCTGGAACCACAGTGCAATGGATTGCTGAAGTCATGGGAATCAGACCAGTGAGCTGCCTGAACGTACCTACAGCAGTGCTGTATGGTTCCTTATCTTTGTTTGTCTCCATTCTGCATAATGTGTTCCTCCTGTACTACGTGGATACATTTGTATCTGTTTACAAAATCGATAAAGTATCCTTCTGGATTGGCGAGGTGAGTGGTTTTTAAATGTTCTACTTTTTTTTTTAAAGTTCTGTTTGGCAGCACACCCTTAACTTTTCTATCGGCACTCGCGATGCATGGTCACAGCTGTTACTGTTACATGGCAATCGGTCTGAAATGTTCAATAACATTTTCTCCTGCCTTCGTTGACTTGTTGCAGTGTTAAGTTTGTTGCCTATTGCAGAAAGTGAAATGGCAACTTGTCCTTTTGTCGATTGCTCAAACTTGTTAAGTACAGGAATTAAACATTTGTCAAAATGTAGCTTTTTGAGTTACAATAAAATCTTTGTTTACGACTAGCCTACACACAACCTGCAGTTTTCAACAGCATAAGCTAATCTTCCAATAATAAAACCTTGATAAGCAGTGAAAGGAAATTAATGATCTGCTTCAGAAAGACTTGCAATCCCTATTTAAGTGGATAATTCAATAGACAAAATAAGATTGTGGCTTAAAATGAGAGCTAATTCCAGATATATTCTGAATCAAAAGGCCCCTTTTCATCTTTTTAAGTGAGATTTTGTAGATTGCAGTCAGATTATGACATTTTGTAGTGTAGACCATTTTAAAAATGATTTATAGTGACCTGTGATGAGACACATGCAATTGTTTGTCTTCAAGTCCCATCCATAATAGGGAATGAAGTACAGTAATGCTGTAAGCCACGTCATTCTGAAAAGCTCTTGCACAGTTCGAGTGTTAAGAATAGTACAATGTAAAACGGATGGAATTTCAGTTATTTAAAAAAAAAAGTACTAAATTCATTTTTCTTCTCTACAAAAGATTAGGCACTGATGTAAATAAAATCCACGTTTCAAAGCTCAATCATTTGTCTGTTGGGGGTTGCTGAAGACAGTTTTGGAAAGAGTAATTGTATTACAGTACTTGGAAAAATATTTCAATATTTGAGTAATCTCTTCAGTTGCTGTTTCTCAGATGTGAATGGGCTCGGCAGAGTGGGAAAAAACCCAAATGAAGAGAAACTGTCATTTTCAATGCTGTGACATATCTTGTACCATGTGTTAAACACTACTTACCCACTCTGTACACTGGTAATAAAAAAGAAAGACTTGCATTTCTATAGCGCCTTTCACGACCACCAGATGTCCCAAAGCGCTTTACAGCCCATGAAGTACTTTTTTGGAGTGTAGTCACTGTTGTAATGTAGGAAAAGCGGCAGCCTTTTTGCACACAGCAAGATCCCACAAGCAACAATAATACAGCATACAGTTTGACTACTGTTTACAGCAATATAAAGGCGTTCAGAAAGTTGTTTTTCCCCTCTTCATTGCTATAGAAACCTGTAAAGTCTATAATCCCAGAAGTGTTCTGATTTGCATATGGACTTTCAGACTCTCAATAGCAGGTTACTTGTCTGAGATGAATTGAGGTCGCACAGCTCGTCTTTCAGCCTGCTGTCCTCATTTCTCAGTATTGCTTTGTTACTTTCTAGCTTGCCTCTTTTTAATATTGGATGTTATTTCTGAATGGGGCAGTAAATAGATTTGATCATACTTGTCAACATATTTATTTTCTGATTAACTCTTATGTGGCTAGTGTAAATCATATTTCTGTGTCCAATATTCATGGTGTGTTTATTAAAGAAGGGGTATAGAATGATAGCTCATTCTTTGCTGAACCTTTACAGGTGCATCATTGGTAAAATGTATAAAAAGTACATACATTCTTTATATTTATTTGTTGTGTTCCATTGCTTAAGAATCTACATACAATTGGTCCTGTGTCTCACAGCACAACCTGGTTTAAAAAGTGGGTCTTTTGATCCATGACCATTTAAGATCTGCCTGTACAGAACAGAACGTACGATCACTGTGAATCTTAGCACCTCTGTACTTGCTAGCCTACGTGCTTCTCTCCACACTACTTAACTTGGAACGCAGTTACTGTACATGAAAATAGTTTACCCACAGTAATCAGCTCCACATTTTCAACAAGCTGGCTGTGACCCTGCTTTTTTAGCTGATTTGTGTAATCTCGGGAAATTCAAAAAAATCTTTTAAATGTTATTTTCCTCCTTTTAGAAAATTCAATGTTTTTAAGTAGGTCAGGAACATAACTCGATATTTAATATGATCATTTATCTGTTGAGCACTTAATCTGGGTATTTTAATAATGCAGCTTCAGTAATGTTTGGGCGATGGAAGGCTTTGTTCTTGTTCTGTTAAATTATTTAACAGAATTTCAAATGCATCTATTTAGGAAATCTAGTTTTATTTCTGAGCAAGAGTAATTGTTTAGTTTCTCCCTTTCTGAAGCTAGGCAGGATGCCTAAGAAAGACAGCTGTGGCAGAGAATGAGCTGGAAAGCCACGTTGGACAGAATGCTTTGTTTCCTGCCTATACTAGAATTGCGAATAATGTTTAACGTCTCTTACTGATATGTGTAGCCTTCCCTGGCGACCTTTGTAAAGGAATGTTTTGCAGTCCTACAGACAGACTGCACATGTGAATGATCCTAGCTGACAAGTAAACCAGTTTTATTTTCTCCACTAGAAGACAGTGAAGGTTGCTATTAAAATATTTTATTGATTGTGTTGTGGCTTTATTATATTTAAGATTTTTTTTTATTTAAAGGGGAACACTCGTCTAGGGCAAGTCAATTTAGTGGCAAGTCAATTTAGTTCCAAGTACTCCCCTTTTCATAGCAGAAGATAATTTTGACTTGAGGTTCTGTTTTTTTTTTTTTTTTTTAATGAGGTTCTGTTTTTGGTCTTGAGGATGTCAATTTTATTGCTGGCATAGAGACCTTTTTTGAGTTGGAAGCTTCGTGCTGACTTGCGCCACTGTTGTCAATTAAGGGGCTGTGTCCTGGAGCAACTGCATTGCAAACAGCAGGGCATGTGACTGCAGCCTAGAGGTGTTCTGTGCTGACCAATCCTGAGGGTGGGGGGGGAAAGTGCACTGCGGGAAATGGACTTCACTGGAGAATCCTAGAAGGGGGAGAGAGACGATCCTTGAGGACTTTTCTTTTTAAAATTAAGAAATTGAGGGTGTGACTTTGATATTGTCATTTATATCTGGGGGGGGGGGGGGAAGGGGAAGCACTTTCAATTTAAAAAAAAAGTACTCCATAGATTTTCCTCTTTGACCATTTTTAAATATAGCTTCACTTAAAAACATCTTCATGCTGATGGAAGATGTCAGTGTTAAAATTCAGTACAATGCATCATTTTAGTCACATTTCTCAGTTCACTGATGCTGTAATAACTATAATAAATACAGCATAACTAAGCACGTGTTGGCGCTGTCTGTTCTCTAAAATCGGTGGCGTTAGCACTGTGCCTTGTCTGAACTCTATGGCCTGCCTGACGATGACCGGATCAAACTGCACATTGTAGTGAACTTGAATGACTCTACAACAGACTGGATCAAATTGCACATTCCAGCGAAGTGTTGGGTGACTATTGTCCTTGCAATCCTTGTGGTGAGAATAGGCATTTCCTTTATTTGCACCACAGTGGTGTCACAAGGCGCAGCCAGACTCACTGCAGCCACGGTGCACTGGTTTCTGATTGTCCTGTGCCATGGACATACTGAGCGGAGTCCAAATGATTGTACAGGGCCTTGGTGAGACCGCACCTTGAGTATTGTGTGCAGTTTTGGTCGCCTTATCTGAGGAAGGACGTTCTTGCCATGGAAGGAGTGCAGCGAAGATTATCCAGACTGATACCTGGGATGGCAGGAATGACGTATGAGGAGAGATTGTGTCGACTGGGCTTATACTCACTGGAGTTTAGAAGATTGAGAGGGGATCTCATCGAAACCTATAAAATTCTGTCAGGCCTGGACAGACTAGATGCAGGAAGGATGTTTCTGATGGCCGGGGAGTCCAGAACCAGGGGTCATAGTCTAAGGATAAGGGGTAAGCCATTTAGGGCTGAGATGAGGAGGAATTTCTTCACCCAGAGAGTGGTGAACCTGTGGAATTCTCTGCCACAGAGGGCAGTGGAGGCCAGTTCATTAAATATATTCAAGCAGGTATAACTAAATAAGTAAACTCATTAGCAGCCAGTGGAACCCAACAGTATCCGGACAAACTCACTCACCAGTGTCACTGCGAGAGTTAATCTACAAAATACCCTCAATATTTGCTGTTTTATGCGAACAGTTTAAACATTACTTTCATAAATTGCCATAGTTAAGTTGGTCACAATATCTTGTTTCCTTATTTCATTCTTCCGACTTGCATATTTTGCCAAAAATCTTTCAATAGATAATGCTGATAAAAATGATCCCTGAAATTATTGACCTGTACTAAATACTCCTTCCTAAAGTTTGATGCCCAGAATTGGACACAATACTCCTAGGTGAGGTTTAACCAGTGATTTAGAAAGGTTTAGCATAACTCCTTGATTTTGTATTCTACATCTCTATTTGTAATGCCAAGGATCCCATATGCTCTTAACAGCTTGTATCAACTTGTCCTGCCATCTTCAAAGACTTGTGCATGTTGAACCTGCTCCCCGGGTCCCCCTGTTCCTACACCCCCTTTAAAATTGTACCATTAGTTTATAATGCCTCTCATTCTTCCTACCAAAATGAATCACTTCACACTTCTGCATTAAATTTCATGTGTCTGCCTATTTTCTCAGTCTGTCCATGGCCTCCTGAAGTATGCCACTATCGTCCTCGCTTTTTACATTTCCAAGAAAATGTGGCTCCTATACCCAAGTCCAGGTCATTAATGTATGTCAAAAGCTCATCTGTGATGCACTCCTAGTAGGAGTATTTAGTACCGGTCAATAGTTTCAGTTATCATTTTTATCAGCATTATCTATTGAAAGATTTTTGGCAAAATATGCAAGTCGGAAGAATGAAATAAGGAAACATGATATTGTGACCAACTTAACTATGGCAATTTATGAAAGTAATGTTTAAACTGTTCGCATAAAACAGCAAATATTGAGGGTATTTTGCAGATTAACTCTCGCAGTGACACTGGTGAGTGAGTTTATACTGTTGGGTTCCACTGGCTGCTAATGAGTTTACTTATTTAGTTATAAAAATAACAGAAAACGCTGGAAAAACTCAGCAGGCCAGGCAACATCCGTGGAGAGAGAAACAGAGTTAACGTTTCAGGTCGAAACCCTTCTTCAGAACTGAGAAAAAAAGCAGGAAATGAAACGGATTAAAAGGCCAGTTTGGGGGCTGGGAAATGGGGGAGGGGATGAAAGAACAAAGGGGAAGGTCCGAGAGGTGAAGAGACATTAAGAGATATTCAAGGTGAGACAAGATGGTAATAGGACAGGTAAAGAGACAAAAGATGGCTCTAGATGAAGTGTGAAACGCGCTGGCAGAATGAGAGACAGCTGCCATGTGGGGGAGAGAGAAAGGAAAAGGCACAAACCAAAGGTGTGGATAAAAAATATAATAGGGGCCGAGGTTACGATCTGAAATTGTTGAACTCGATATTGAGTCCGGAAGGCTATGAAGTGCCTAATCGGAAGATGAGGTACTTATTTAGTTAACCCCCTTCAATATTGTTATCTGCAGTTGCTGCTGCTGCTTTATTTTCCTCTGTGTTTTAATCTGCATTTTCTTTTCTTTCAGACCATTTTTCTCCTATGGAACAGTCTTAATGATCCACTGTTTGGATGGCTTAGCGACCGCTCATTTTTGAGCACACAGCAGTAAGTAATAATGGGCGCTCTGTTTGTTGGAGAAACTGTGTAAACTTTTGTGTGTTTTAAGCTGATTGACCACAGCGACATGCTTGAGCCTATTTTACACTGTGCCCGATGTGAAGGTGTTGCTTTGAGCTCTCTTACTTGTGCTACTGTAACAATGGCTGCCCACTATTGAGCATCTAGTATTATACACGCAAGAAGTAACACGCTGTAAATGAAAAATACAAGCTGCTGTTTCAAGTAACCTCTTTGAAAGAGCTGTTTGTTGGACTCCTGTAAAACCAAACTCCAAGTAAAACTTACTTTCAGTATGTGGATTTGCTTGTGCTTTCGTGCATGCCAAGTGCATATGCAGCGTTCTAACAGATCTCCGGAATTCCATCCTTTTTTCATTTTAAGCACGTGCGGTCCACATGTGTCCAAATTCAAAGAGTTGGCTTTTCGTACTTTCCACTGGCCGCCTTGTTTTTCTTTAATGAGTTATTTTGGCCCAATTCTTCCAGCCTGAGTGCATTTCTTAATGCTTTATCACCATAAACGGTTGAGTGCAGTTTATATACTATTTTCCTGCTTTATTCATAATTCACTTTACATTGTTGATTGGTCTGTAGTAGCAGCTTCGTTTCCTTTGGGCATAAGTAGTTTGTTTGTTTAAATTGGAATTGAATTTTCAGGTGCTGCTGATGGCTCAGCTGGTTTACAGTGAACAGCCTATATACAACAACTTGTATTTATATGGCGCCTTTAATGTAATAAAACATCCCGAGGCACTTCACAGGAGTGTTATAAAACAATATTTGACACCGAGCCATATAAGGAGATATTAGGGCAGATGACTTGGTCAAAGAGGTAGGTTTTAAGGAGCATCTTAAAGGAGGAAAGAGAGGTGGAGAAGTTTAGGGAGGGAATTCCAGAGCTTAGGGCCTTAGCAGCTGAAGGCACGGCCGCCAATAGTTGAAATAGTCTAGGAAACTCTAGGCATTTCGCCAGCACACACAATTGTTGTGGGGGGTGGGGGCAGGGTATAGGGAGAAAGAGTTAGTTAGAATTCAACCCGTGCCCCTTTCACACACAACCTAATGACTGACTGACTGTTTCACAAATACCATTGAGCTGAAGAGGGAGAATGAATTGTACACAAGACTAGTAATGTAGAAGTTACAGGAAAGAAATTCAGAGCAAAACATATTAAAACATTTTTTTAAATAGGCAAGTGGGAAGCACTGTGGGGGAAAAATGAGAAGGTTTGTAAAACAGCAGCAGCTGGAAGACTTTCTGTGTTTCTTGTGGAGTGTGTTTGCTCTGTAGCTTTTTAAAGAGGTTTCATTTGACATTGATAGAATGTTAATATTGCACCCCCCTCCCCCCCCCCCCCCCCTTCCAACAAGCTGCCAAATGTAGTTACAGCCAAGTGCTGGCACTCCTGTCCACTGTGCCACAGAGTGATGGGCATACAGCTTTACGCACAATTTCTCCACTTGCCCAACCACCACCCTACCTGGTCTTGGCCATGTTACCAAGGTGAAGAAAAGTCGGGCACTGCTACATAAGATGTGGCATCTGAGGTTTAGTTATCTCGGCTACACTGTTATCAAGCATGAAATTAGTAGAGGCCTGGCAAATCTCAACACTGCTCTCTCGACCAGAGAATGATTTGTGGCCTGGTGTGATCTATAAGGGGAGGCGAGAGGTCGGACACAAATACAGCCCAGCCCGACATTATCCACAGGGGTACAGTAATGAACACCGAGCTCACTATCCTGTTGGTCGTTCTCTCTGTGTGGAGGAAGGAAGGACTGACTGAATTAATCACAATTATTTTTGCAAGTTTCTGGTTGAAGGATAAAGGTGAATTTTAATGCTTTTGAGCGGGCAGTTTATATAAAAAAAAAAAAAAATTGTTTTCATTTGCTTGTAAACCAAGCTTTAAACACAATGTTTGTCCCCCTCGCCACTTCCAAGTTATAACATTTTTTTGAATACATTTGTTCAATAATTCTGGAAACCCTTTTCATATAAGCAGTTTCAATTCTCTGGAGAGTAAAATTGTCCACTGTTTAAAATAATTGCATAATTTCTCTTCTCTGTTTCTGTCTGTCTCTCTTTGTATCTGTTTTGAATGTCACTGTGTGTCAGGTTCCAACTTGCTTTGATTGGCCCCTGTTAACCACGTGGTTAGCAAGGACCAATCAAATCCAAAGAATTACATTCCACACTAAACACAGAAAGCAGTGTCTACATTTCTGTGGCAATTTAAAGTTGAAGTAACTCAAAATTTAAACATTTCTAGTTCTAGGTGAAATTGTAACCATGTTGACGGTCTGGGCCTGGTCAAACGCTGGAATATTGTATAAGCCCTGGACCCACCCCACACAAGCCAGGCAAGCCCCGTCAACAGTGTCTCCTGCAAAGACCTACTCGATGTTACTTTTAATTGTTGTCCATGCAGTAACCGCGTGGAAGGCCAACTAGTAAAATCGCTAATTGTCATCAATATGACTGTGTGTATAGTTTGGCACAGCATGTACTTGAATTTAACGTACTTATTTTCTTACAGGTCAGGTGCTGCAATCTCCTCTCCAGAAGTAGTGTTGAAGCGACTGAAGGCATTAATGCGAAATGGTCCTCTCTTTGCGCTGTCATTCCTCTCATTCTGGGTGGGTTGGGCCCGCCCAGGAGTACAATTTCTTATCTGCCTTTGTCTCTATGACGGATTCCTCACCATGGTGGACCTTAATCATAATGCCTTGCTGGCAGACCTGGCAGTATCGGAAAAGGACAGGACTAGACTGAATTTTTACTGTTCACTTTTCAGCGCACTTGGTTCCTTGTCTGTGTTTATGTCCTATGCAGTCTGGAACAAGGAAAACTTTCTCTCATTTAGACTCTTCTGTGTAGCGATGGCTGCCTTTTCTACGATCGGTTTTAGTATATGCACCTGGCTTCTCAGACAACGATTTCAGTTGGAGGTCAAAGTCAAACATGAGGAGACCTCCATGCTAAAAGAGTGAGTATTTGTTTATTCTTCCCATCTCACTTCCCTCCTCCCAAACACCTCTCTGTCTCTCTGGTCTCTCTGTCTCCACTGACGTGCTGCTCTATATTGCTCATTGGTCTGTACTTTGCCTGGAATGGCTTTCAATACCAAGTTCATTTTCTCTCTTGCCCAGAATAAGAATATAGGTGATGTGCTGTACAACTACAAGGTTCTGTGTTTGTATCCAGTGTTCCCTGTGATCTGCGCGGTCGGTGAGTGGCCTGCGCTGGTCCTTTCCCATTACCGCGCAGCCGCACATTTTAGAGGGAACATTGTTTGTATCCCACCTGATGAGTATTGAAGTGCGAGCCCAATAAGCTACTGAGCTAACTCGTGTAATGATATCCAGTGCGTACTTTAAAAGTCAATATTGGGCAGCAAAGGGATCTTTCTACACTATGGAACAAGTGTGTAGAATATTGGTTAATTTTGTTTTCAGTGTGTATTGAAAAGATTGCCTGCTTCATGTAAAATATTTTGAATGTAAGCATAATTTGCATTCTTAATGGTCAATAGAACTCTAATGTCTGTTTATACTGGAGTTCTGAAATCCAATTCAATTTTATTTGCCATATGTAACTAGTACAATGGAATGCTTACTCCCCGTTGGGACACGTCAGCTATTCTTACAGCGCCGTGTTCAGAAAGTCAATTCAATGGCTTCCAGTGGCAGTGGGAGCACGATGTCCCTCAGCCGCTCCGTCCTCCTCATCACCGCGGCCTCCTCCTCTGTGTAAATGAGATTGATTGATTATGTATTTAGTTCAGATCTTCCTAATTATAAACAGAAAATTATATTCACTGGAAATGTGATTATAAATATGTTTAACCTGTAAAATTGACTGACGAGGTGTTCTCGGCTTGTCTACCGCATGAGTCACCCATCTTAGATGGGGAAAAAGGACCTGTTTTGCTCTTTTTAGCATATGTACGCTCCCATTCCTGCTCATTACCATGTTGATATTTAGTGCTCAATTTAATCCAGTTAAGAGTCCAGACATTAAAAGCATCTCCTCATAATGTTGTGAACATTCAAATACTCTTAAGTCTCATGAATGGACAACCTACATTGGAAGTCTTGTCTCTTTTGAGTGACTTACTTTGCTGAACTCCAGTACTCGCCAAATACCTAAATTCCCTCATTTTAGGAGTTATTCACTCGAATGTGATTTGAGATCTTTAAATTTGAAAGTTGCTTCAATTTGCTTCCAGTACTTGCAGACCGTATTGCTCTGCCTGTAGTGGGAAGGGAGGGAAATCCAAAGCACCATCCATTTATTTTGGCATTTCTCATGATTGCTGTGAGTGTTGGTTAAACACTAGCTTAATTTACCATCCTGGGGTGGGAGAATAAATGTCCTTGGCATTCGAGAGTGGCTTGTGAGATATCTGGTAGTACTGGGAGGTTTTTCTTTTCTTGAAAAAACTGAGAACTGCTAATTGAACATTATGGGAAAGCTTGAAAGTGATTTAATCCTGAATGGGACGGGACAGGCACCAACTTGCATTAGAGATTGGCTCAGTGTGGTTAACACTTGTGCTGGTTGCACGGTTCATGTATGCCACAATTATTGTGTTGTACTTTTCTCCAAAAGGAACATACATTTTTTGAGGGTGGGTGCACATTTCGTGCAAGATACCCCATAACTGGACCTTTTTTATTTTAACTTGTGTATCTTTTAAGTTTATTGCAATTACCCATATGAAAGTTGTAATTTTGATTCTTCACACTTGGCAAGAGGCCTGCTTGGCTGAAGTCTGCTTATGGGCCTTCTCAACAAGTGGCTATGTAGGGAGCAATGTAGATTGATGCCTTTTCCAGTCCTTGAACACATTGTCACCTCCCAAATCCATGCCAGTCTTTCTTGCAATTCTCTCTGAATCACTGCAATCAGGTTTTCACCCCTGCCACAGTATTGAAATGGTCTTAATGAAAATCACAAATGACATCCTCAGTGACTGTGACCATGGCGCACTATCTCTCCTCCATGATGTTTGAACTCTCTGCATCTTTTGACACAGTTCAACCACACTGTCCTCCAATACCTATCCTCCGCTGTCCAGCTCGGTGGGACTGCCCTTTCTCAGTAAAATTCTTGTCTATTTGATCATAGCCACACGAGCTCCGGCAATGGCTTCTCTTCCAGCCCCTTCCTGTTACCACTGGAGTGCCACCCCCCCCCAAAGATCTATCCTTGGTCCATTCTTTCTCATCTATACGCTGGCCATTGGTGACACCGTCTGCAGACATGGGTTCAGCTTCCACATGCATGCTGACGACACCAGCTCTAATTCACCACCACCTCTCTCAACCCCTCTACTGCCTCTGTGTTGTGAGACTGCTTGTCCGCATCCAGTCTTGGACAAGTCGCAATTTCCTCCAATTAAAGATTGGAAAGACCAAACCCATCAACTTTGGCCCCTACCACAAACTCCCGTACCCTTACCACTCCACTACCTGTGTCATCTCCTGCACCAGGTACCACTCATCCATCATCTCTGCCCTTGCTAACCTACGTTGGTTCCTGGTTCCCATCGCCTCCAATTTAAAGTTCTCATCCTTGTGTTTAAATAACTTCATGGCTTCTCTCCTCCCATACGCTATCCTCCTACAGCCTCCCACCCCGAGCTCTCCATTTCTTTGACTCTGGACTCTCATGCAATCATTAGTGGCTGTTCCTGTCAATCGATAGCTTCCACGCTCTGGAAGCCCCTCTCTTAATTCCTCCACCTTTACACCACCCTCCTCCTTTTAAAACTCTCTCTTTGACCAAGCTTTTGGTCACCCTTCCTGATATCTCCTCCTTTAGCTCGGCATCCATTTTTCCCTTACATCTCTGAAGCACGTTGGGAGGTTAAAGCTGCTATATCAATGCAAGCTGTCGACATTCAGTTGCAGCGGGATGCTTCTGTAAATTAAAATGGTTATTCACTACCCCTACACTTAACCTACTTTCACTGTCCAAGCCTTGAATTAAAACAAGAAGTTTGTGGAAAACATGATAAAGGTTAAAACACAGAACTGATGAAATGGTTGTTTATTAAAGTACAATAATTTTGTTGAAAAATAGTACTGTACTCTAATTTCTCTCTCAACTTGCCCTCTTCCCTCAGAATTTTTCTTAAGTGGGTAGTTGAAAATTATTCTTAAGGACTGCAAAGTTCCTGACTCATAGCGGAAATGGGAGGAGAGGGGAATTGTGTGTTTTGGACATCCAGGATCTGTACTGGTCTCAAATTAACCACTAAAGTGACTTTTCTAATGCAATCGTTTATTCTGGATTCTGCATAGGTTGTACATTAGTCAAGCGCCTCTTGCTCAGGAACAGACACTGACGCTGGCAGAATACCTGAAGCAACTATCCAGGCACCGGAACTTTGCTTGGTTTGTGTCCATGAACCTGGTGCAGGTGAGTTCAGCTGAACTTCTTTCCATGGGATTCCTTTTCAGTTTCAGCCTGGTCCTAAATATTTCCCAGCGTTTCACGATGAAAAATTTGGCAGAGCATGTCGGCTAATGTTGTCTAAACATGCAAGGAGTGCAGAATAACACCTCCAGTATTGCACAACAACGACCTGCATTCATATAGCGTCGTTAATGTAGTAAAACGTCCCAAGTGCTTCACAGAGGTGTAATAGCACAAAAGTGCATGTCAAGCCGAAGAAATATTTGGAGGGGTGACCAAAAGCTTGGTCAAAGAGGTGGGTTTTAAGGAGGGTCTTAAAAGGAGAGAGTTGTAGAGAGGCACAGGGGTTTTCCGAAGGAATTCCAGACCTTGGGGCCTAGACAGCTGATGGCATAGCCGCCAGTAGTGGGGCAAGAGGAGGGGTGATGCGCAAGCGGCCTGTTGTGGAGTATTTTAAACCAACACTCGACACACGGTTTTAGATCGATAGTCAAGTTGTCTTTATTGCACCAGTGGGGAGACAGCCTGCTCTGTCTTAGCCAGACCTTTCCAAATTGGTACAGCAAACACTACATTTTTATACATTACAACACACGTCCAGCTCATTCAAAATTCATTCCTGCCGCCTGATTGGACCTTGGCCCGCATGCATCTTCACTGATTGGTTGCCTATGCCGCGTTACATTAAAGTACCGCCTTTATTATCGGCCATTCTCCCCCAAGCTGTTGTTGCACCTATGGCCTTTGTTTATGCCAGATGGGTCTCATCAACGTTGTACTTCTGGTTCATTGTCCTCCTTTCCTGCCTCTCTGGGCTTCTTTCATTGTTTTACTTTCCTGCCAGAACAGAACTTGCATCCCCTTAGGCCTCTTATGGTTTCCACATCCGACTATGTTATCAACTTAGAAAAAGCTTACTACTGCAAAAGGCCTATTAAATTATTGTCTTTATTACACCATTCAGTGAAACTGCCAGCGATGTCAGTTTAACTCTTTTCCCCACTGCACGACCAGAGTCAGAGTACAGGAGGATTGTAGAGCTGGAGGAGAGCGGGGCAAGGACATGAAGGATTTTAAACAGGAGGATGACAATTTGAGGCATTGGGGGGCCTTGAGCCACTGTAGATCAGCGAGCACACGGGTGCTGGGTGTGTGGATAGGATACGGGCTGCAGAGTTTTGGATGAGCGGAGGGTGGAGTATGGGAGGCCAGTCAGGAAAGTATTGGAATACTTGAGTCTGGGGGTAACCAAGCTATGAATGAGAGTTTCAGCAGCGGATAGCTTGTGGTGGAGGTGGGCGCGGTTACAGCGGTGGAAGTGAACAGCCTTTGTGATTTGTATTGCTGAATGCCAAGAAATCTCTTGTGATATCTTGGACTTAATCACCTGTTGACAGATGGCTCCACTGAAGTCACCCAAGTAACTATATTGTAGTTGGAGAGAGAAAAAATCTCAGCTTAGGTGACTTGTATGTAAATGTCTGCACCGTAAAAGTGAATCAAAACATACCAATCAACTTTTTACATGACCTGGATATATCTGGTCAGAAGTCAGCATTGCCTAGATATAGTGAAAGAAAATTCACACTTCTGTTTACAGTTGACCAGTTCATTTTCATTCAAAGCTTCACTCTGTATCCAGCAATACCTGACCTGAGACTGCTTGATGCTGACACTTGGTGTACAAAGTGTGGAGAATTGTCAGTTCTGTAACATTCCCTAATCTTCAAGGGGGGAAAAAAAATGTTCTGAGACTTCCAAGCTGCAGTCCGCTCACCCTGCCTTTGGAGATTCTACTGAGAGGATGCACTCCTAGATAGTATGAATTGGGAAAGACTGGTTAATAAGTTAGGGCAGTCTCAAGACTCTGCGAGGGAAGGTGGAAGGATACTTGGGACTAAGAAGGGGAGGGCAACAGGCTAGAGCAGTGGGGTGGACTCCAGCAGCCCCCTTTATATAAAAAAAAACTTGTATTTATATAGAGCCTTTCTCGATCACCGGACGTCCCAAAGCGCTTTACAGCCAATGAAGTACTTTTTGAGTGTTGTACTGTAGGAAACGCGGCAGCCAATATGCACACAGCAGCAATGTGATAATGACCGGATAATCTGTTTGTGATGTTAATTGAGGGATAAATATTGACCCAGGACCACCCTGCTCTTCAAAATTGTGCTGTGGGATCTTTTGCGTCCTGAGAAAGCAGACAGGGCCTCAGTTTAACGTCTCATGCGATAAACGGTTAGGGGAGAATGGCAGTGTTGTCTCTAAATAACCCAAGATATTCGTTTATTTTTGTGCACTTGGTAGTTGGATGTTGGGAGATGGGCTCTTATACAATGGTCTCTTGTGCAATGGTTCTATTCTCTCTCCAGCAAATGATAGATCTGGGTTACAATGCACAGTTTTTGAGGTATTGTAACAGGAAAGGATTTCAGCCCTGTATAACACTTTTGATGCATTTCACAAGAAAAATCCAAAGCATAACGGAACGCCTGAGTCAAATACACAAGGTATAAAATAATTTGACATACCATGGCACGTTGGAGGATCTGTGTGCTATTCCACAATGGTTCGATGTGAACTGCTGCTGTCGGAGGGGCAAGAGCAGCTCAGGTGGAGGAGAAAGAATCGCAAACAGGATCATCATCATCACAGTAATATTTCAGACAGAAAAATATGAAAACAGCAGAAATTTGGTTGTATGGAACTTTAGTGAAGTAAGACATTTTCCTGAGATCAACTGACTTAATATGTTGTTAAATGCCAACTTTTTTTTTTTTTTTTAAAAGGTATTTCACTGCCACTTCAACAGTAATTTCTTCCCACTGTTTCTGGAGCATCTCCTTTCGGACAGGATTTCGCTCTCCACCGGTTCCTTTCTCCTAGGTAAGCACCATTGACTGTGACCGTAGAGCTGATAATTGACCAGTTCAAATGCGAGTTTTTTTCCAGTCGGAGTAAGTGGTGAAGAAGTGACACATTGAGAGAAAGCTGTATTGGCATTGGAGGAATCAGCCACAGGAGAGTTAGTTTCTTTTTGTATGTGGCAGTGTTTTTTTCAGAGAAATTGTTTGTGCTGCTATTTGGTGAAGTAGTACAGTAAAGATAAAGATGGGTTGCAAAGTCAGCTTTATTGCCAACCAGAAAAGTATTGGAGTAAAAAAAAACTTGCACGGTGGCATAGTGGTTAGCACTGTTGCCTCACAGCGCCAGGGACCCGGGTTCGAATTCGGCCTCGGGCGACTGTCTGTGTGGAGTTTGCACATTCTCCCCGTGTTTGCGTGGGTTTCCTCCGGGTGCTCCGGTTTCCTCCCACAGTCCAAAGATGTGCGGGTTAGGTTGATTGGCTATGATAAATTGACCCTTAGTGTTAGGGGGATTAAATACGTGGGGTTACGGGGATAGGGTGGGATATGTGTTGGTGTAGGGGTTACGGGGATCGGGTGGGATATGTGTCGGTGCAGGCTCGATGGGCCGAAATGGCCTCTATCTGCATTGTGAGGTTTCTGTGATTCTGATTCTGTGATTCTGTGATATAGCGCCTTTTTAGGACGCCCAAAGCAGTTTACAGCCAATGAAGCACTTTTTGAAGTACTTTTGTAGTCGCTTGTAATGTAGGAAACGTGATAATGACCAGATAATCTGTTTGTGATGTTGATTGAGGGATAAACAGGACACCGGGGATAACTCCGGAATAGTCGTGTCTACAGGTAACGGAGGCATGGATGAGGGTGTGAGTATGTAGGCGGTTTTTACAAGACTTGTATTTATTTGGTCTAACATACACTGGCTAAAACATGCACTACTGAACGAAATCACAATCCCTGTGGAGAATAAAAACCAGATTACAATCAACATACATACAGTACAAAACTGGGGCCTATAACAAGCAGTAATTCCCTTATTGCTATGGTGGACGCTGATTCCACCCCTACCAACGAATTACCCAGTCGCATAAAGCCCTTTCGCCTGGCTAAACCAAACTAAGCTCCCCCCTTGGAGTAGCCCAAAAACTTCACTTCTGAGAGACCTTAAACCCCCTACACCTCACCCAGCTTGCCTGGGATAGCTGGTTACCGGCTCGGCTCACTGGAGACGGTGCTTACCCCGGTTTCAATCGCTCTGCTCGTCGGCGTCTCTGGTACTTGTCTTGTTGGAGCGGGAGAGAGAGAATGGTGGAAACGAATCTATCTTTATAGTCTGCCTGTCTTTTCCCACCAATCTTAAAAAATCCATTTGCTTCTGAGCACTCCGGTGCTAAATCTGTGATGAGTCATCCTCAGACCCATGCATATTGAGTTAATGGCCTTGAGTCTGGGACATCTCTTTCGGTCTTTGCTGGGTGAGCTAGTGGGTTCATTGTTCTTCTCTTCTGAGATGGAGGTGAGAAGTGTTTTTGCATTTTAGAATGGTTTTTCTAATCAAGTTCAATGGCCCACTTCCTTTTTCCAGGACTGTCGGGCGAACCCATGCATACTGGATGAGTTCTTTTGTCACAGCCAACTGCCATGTGTTCTCTGGAGTTTTAACAAAACCAGTCTTTCACGTATCTGCACAGGGCGATCCCATAACAGGGAAAATACCCTCAGAAAAATCCCATAAAGTCCACAAAAAAATATTCTTGACTGAATCCATTCTTCAGAGAGTTTGCAATCTCTTCAAGTAGGATGAGCTGAGGCGGGGCAGTGTTGGAGGTGGAAGTAGGCGGTTTTGGTGATGGAGCAGATATGGGGTTGGAAGCTCATCTCCGGGTCAAATAGGACGTTAAGGTTGCAAACGGTCTGGTTCAGCCTCAGACAGTGGCCTGGGAGAGGGATGTGACTACGTAAATAACTAACCGGGTTAAGATGGCTAAGTAGGTTAGAAATAAATAAATAACTTGCATTTGTATAGCGCCTTTGCAACCTTGGGCCATCCCAAAGTGCTTTACAGACAATGAAGTACTTCAGAAGTGTACTTGCAGTTGTAATGCACACACCAAGGTCCCACAAATGGCAATGAGATAAATGACCAGATAATCTGTTGATTTAAGGCTTGAATGATCATAGAATCTTGGATGGTTGCAGCACAGAAGGCGGCCATTCGGCCGGTCGAACCCGTGCCGTCTCTGCAAGAGCACCTCGGCTAGTCCCACTCCCCTGCCCTTTCCTCGTAGCCCTGCAAATTTTTTTCCTTCAGGTACTTATCCAACTCCCTTTTTGAAAGACATGGTTGAGTCTGCCTCCACCACCCCCATAGGCAGTGCATTTCCAGGTCCTAACCACTCGCTGAGTAAAAAGATTTTTCCTCATGTCACCCTTGGTTCTTCTACCAATCACCTTAAATCTGTCTCCTCTGGTTCTCGACCCTTCTGCCAATGGGAACAGTTTCCCCCAATCTACTCCATCCAGACCCCTCATGATTTTGAACACCTCCATCAAATCTCCTCTCAATCTTCTTTGCTCTAATGGAGAACAACCCCAGCTTCTCCAGTCTATCCACAAGTCCCTCATTCCTGGAATCATTCTCGTAAATCTTTCTGCACCCTCTAAGGCCTTCACATCCTTCCTAAAGTGCGGTGCCCAGAATTGGAAACAGTACTCCAAATGAGGACGAATCAGTGTTTTGTAAAGGTTCATCATAATTTCCACGCTTTTGTACTCTAAACCTCTATTCATGAAGCCCAGGATCCCATTAGCTTTTTTAACTGCTTTCTCAACCTGCCCTGCCGCCATCAATGATTTGTGCACATATACCCCCAGGTCTCTCTGTTCATGCACCCCCTTTAGGATTGTACCCTTTAGTTTATATTTCCTCTCTTCATTCTTTCTACCAAAATGTATCACTTCACACTTTTCTGTGTTAAATTTCATCTGCCACGTGTCTGCCCATTCTACCAGCCTGTCTCTGTCCTCTTGAAGTCTATCACTATCCTCCTCACTGTTCACTATAGTTCCAAGTTTTGTCATATCTGCTAATTTTGATATTGTGCTCTGTACGCCAAAGTCCAAGTCATTAATATATATCAAGAAAAGCAGTGGTCCTAGTACCGACCCCTGGGGAACACCACTCTATACCTTCCTCCAGTCTGGAAAAAGAACCGTTCACCAACACTCTTTCCTGTCACTTGGCCAATTTCATATCCATGCTGCCACTGTCCCTTTTATTCCATGGGTTTCAACTTTGATGGCAAGCCTAATATGCGGCACTTTGTCGAATGCCTTTTGGAAATCCATGTACACTACGTCAACCGCATTGCCCTCATCAATTCTTCCTGTTACCTCATCAAAAAACTCGATCAAGTTGGTTAAACACAATTTGCCTTTAACAAATCCATGCTGGTTTTCCTTAATTATTGCACACTTGTCCAAGTCACTGTGAAGAGATTGCAAACTCTCTGAAGAATGGATTCAGTCAAGAATATTTTTTTGTGGACTTTATGGGATTTTTCTGAGGGTATTTTCCCTGTTATGGGATCGCCCTGTGCAGGTACGTGAAAGACTGGTTTTGTTAAAACTCCAGAGAACACATGGCAGTTGGCTGTGACAAAAGAACTCATCCAGTATCCTGTTTTGAAAAAGGGTTTCGACCCGAAACGTCGACTTTAAATTTCTCTCCACGGATGTTGCCTGGCCTGCTGAGTTTTTCCAGCATTTTCTGTTGCTATTTTGGATTCCCAGCATCTGCAGTATTTTGCTATCCTCCAGTATGCATGGGTTCGCCTGACAGTCCTGGAAAAAGGAAGTGGGCCATTGAACTTGATCAGAAAAACCATTCTAAAATGCAAAAACACTTCTGCTTCTCTTCTGAGATGGAGGTGAGAACAATGAACCCACTAGCTCACCCAGCAAAGACTGAAAGATATGTCCCAGACTTGGGGTCATTAACCCAATACGCATGGGTCTGAGGATGACTCATCACAGATTTAGCACCGGAGTGCTCAGAAGCAAATGGATTTTTAAGATTGGTGGGAAAAGACAGGCAGACATCTATAAAGATAAATTCTTCTCCACCATTCTCTCTCTCGCGCTCCCTGCTCCAACAAGACAAGAGACCAGAGAAGCTGACGAGCAGAGTGATCGAAACTGGGATAAGCACAGTCTTCAGTGAGCCAAGCCGGTAACCAGATATCCCAGGCAAGCTGGGTGAGGTGTAGGGGGCTTAAGGTCTCTCCAGAAGTGAAGTTTTTGGGCTACTACAAGGGTGGGAGCTTCGTTTGGTTTAGCCAGGTGAAAGGGGTTTATGCGACTGGGTAATTCGTTGGTCGGGGTGGAATCAGCATCCACCATAGCAATAAGGGAATTACTGCTTGTTATAGGCTCCAGATTTGTACTGTATGTATGTTGATTGTAATCTGGATTTTTATTCTCCACAGGGATTGTGATTTCATTTAATAGTGCATGTTTTAGCCAGTGTATGTTAGATCAAATAAATACAAGTTTGATTTTTCACCGAAGCATTCCTGTCTGTGACTTATTTCCTTTACACTCTGAATAATAATTCCCGGGTATAGAACTTTTGTAAGGCGGGGGCGATTCGAACCGTCCGTCTAGCAATTGAGCTAGGATCAAAAACTGTTTACCTCTCCTGGTGACCAGCGGCAGGATCTGGGTTAAAGGAATGTAAAAACCGCCTACAACTGTTAATTTTGTCCCTCATTATTGTTTCTAAAAGCTTCCCCACTACCGAGGTTAAACTGACCAGCCTGTAGTTGCTGGGTTTATCTTTACTCCCTTTTTTGAACAAGGGTGTAACATTTGCAATTCTCCAGTCCTCTGGCACCACCCCTGTTTCCAAGGATGATGGACAGCACACTGGGCGATCTCCCATGCTGCTCTTTGAATCGTGCCATGGATTGTTTTTTAATGTCCGCCTGAGCGGGCAGGATGGGGGTCTCAATTAATATCTCCTCTGAAAGATGCCATTTTTAACAGTGCAGCACTCCCTCAGTACTGCACTAAAGTGTCACTTTGGATTATGTGCTCGTGTGTCTGGAGTGGAGCTTGAACCCATGACCTTCAGACAAGAGTGCTGCCACCGAGCCCAAGGCCGACGCTGAAGCAAATTAAATCTTAAACGTACAGGCCCTCGGTTTAAGGTTCAGATGAACTTGTAGTCTGCTCAATGCGTTCACCAGCTTGTTTGTAGAACTGAATTGTGAAGAAGTGAGCAAGGCTAGATTTTTATTTTTCCTTCTGGCTGGAGGGGGAAACGCAGAGCAATGCTCAAAGAATGGAATAAAATGGAGAAAAATTTAAAACCGCTTTTTTTCCCTCTTTTTAGGTGCATCGTACATTGCTCCACATTTAAACAACCTGTACTTCCTGTCACTGTGCCACAGATTTGGAGTGTATGTGGTTATCCGATGGTTGTTCTTCTTGAAACTGGTGCTGAGCTTGATCATGTTGCTGGCGGGACCAGATCAGATCTACTTGCTTTGTTTCTTCATAGCCAGGTATAGCAGCAGTTCCTCCGCAAAACTTGCAAAGTTGGAAAACATTTGCTAAGTGTGTTGATCCATGATCAGTAATTTTGTTGGTCTAGTTACCAATGAAAAGCAACAGTGTCAAATTTTAAGCAACGTTCTTTAATTGTCTTGTTGAAAAGCTGAAGAAAAGGAAATTGGGGACATCTGTCCCTTTTTTTGATTCTGGCCACTTCTTGCCCTTCACTGCCCCCAGGAAGCCCCATTTCAGGTGCATGGATGTTGGCCCTCCGCCCCACCCAAAAAGCAAGAATTCAGATTTTTACACTTCAGGAGCTGGCTACACAATTGATGCTAACCATATTAAGATTATTTATTGAGCAGTGTCACTATAGGCTGCACAATCTTAGCTGCAGTTGTCCTGACTGAGACTTTATAAAAAAAAAATTAAAAAAAATCCCCCCTCATATTGTTTAAAACTATACAATGGCGAGTGCTGCATTAGTCTTGAGGAAGATGTTGCCATTTTTAACCCGAAGCACTGACTCATTGTCTCTTTAAATCCTATAAAACTGGTATTTAACATTAATAAATACTTGAACTTATTCATTTTTGCCATTTTGAACTTAACAGTTTACACTATGAAATATGCATTTATGTAGCATTTAATTGCACTGAAAGATGTAGAAGTAATTCACACACTGAATTACTTTTGAAGTGCGGCGATTATTAAGTGGGCAGATGCAATAGCCATTCTGTGCCAGCAATGTTTCACAAATAATGAATGACTTTTTTTTAAACACTTGCTGCTATGTAGTGCCTCATCAGAAACATTTTAATGCACTTTACATACAATGAAGTGCTGTGACTGCTACAACAGCAGCAGCCATTTCGCAAGGTCCCACAAACAGCAATGAGATGAAAAAGACCTTCTCGTCACTACCACATCTATCCTCGATCTTTTCCACTGCTTTATATTGACCATTAACCTCAACTGGATCTTAGACCTGTCCCTATTCTTTTGAGCGCTATTTTCATTATATCTGGTAAAATAGTTTTTACAGTTAATATATCTACAGATATCTTGATCAAGCCATTTAGGCTTCACTTTACCATAGACCATTCTTTTAATTCAACACACTTGCATGGCTTCCCTGTCTAAGTATAGATCTTATTGAAACATATAAGATTGTGATGGGGCTTGATCGGGTGGATGCGGTGAGGATGTTCCCAATGATGGGTGAAACTAGAACTAGGGGGCATAATCTTAAAATAAGGGGCTGCTCATTCAAAACTGAGATGAGGAGAAACTTCTTCACTCAGAGGGTGGTAGGTTTGTGGAATTTGCTGCCCCAGAAAGCTGTGGAAGCTACATCATTAAATAAATTTAAAACAGAAATAGATAGTTTCCTAGAAGTAAAGGGAATTAAGGGTTACGGGGAGCGGGCAGGAAATTGGACATGAGTCTAGGTTCGATATGGTCATGGCCCTGTGGGTAGTGGAGCGGGCCCAGGGGCCGTGTAGCCTGGTTCTGCTCCTACTTCTTGTGTTCTAATTCTGTGTTAGATTTCAGGAGATGGTTTTATTCCTGTTCCTGGCTGGGGTGGAGATCGCCTTTACAGAAGGTAAGTACTGTAGAAAATATAGGGACAGAGTGATCTCCTGGACGAGTTTCGATCGCCTAGATGGGTCGGAGAGGAATTTCCCAGATTTTTTCTCCCAAATTGGCCATTGGGTTTTTATCTGGTTTTTCGCCTCTCCCGGGAGATCACATGGGTTCGGGTGGGATGGAGAGTGATAGAAGCTTTGAGGTTAGGATCAGATCAGTCATGATCTTATTGAATGGCGGAGCAGGCTCGAGGGGCCGATTGGCCTACTCCTGCTCCTATTTCTTATGTTCTTATTTAAAAGAATTCAATTTTTCTTCTGTACTATAGTTATTCCTGTCCAATTAACCTCTTCCAAATCCCCCCTCATTCTTGAAAATTTTGCACTCGTGAAACCTGGCACGAGCATTAAATTATCTGCGGGAGCGATTTGCATAAACAACTCTCATCTGGTTATTCTGTGATCACTGTTGCTCACATGTTCCCCTCACATGGAGATCAGATGTCACCGCTAAGGACCAAATCTAGTAAGCAAACCAGAATTTCAAAAAGGAGCTGAATAGGCATTTTGACTTCTTCCAACTCCCCACAATTTCAAAATAACAAATGAAATTTATGCTATTTTTTTTTGCTCAACGGTTTGTGTTTATAACCAAATCCTCAACAAAAATTTCCAGATTCAATAGCACCACACTCTATTGAAAATTAATGAACTGAAAGTCCAGTCTTGCTGAACAAACAAAACCAGTAAAATACAGTGCCAGTCAACATACTCCCACAGCTACAGTGCCGCACCATGTGCTAAAGACGCGAGCCACATAGCAGTACAATGGGCTCCCATGGTGCTGCTACAAACTAATAGAAGTCTGAATTTCTGGTCATGCTGTCCATTTTACTTTGATATTACTAGGTCCTTCTATATTGACTGTTGTTGTCATGGTAGCTTTTAAAGAGGTATATGTATTGGAATCAAATAATGATGATGTATTGAGAACAGATCCCAAAAATAACTGATTTAATCTTGAGTGACTGTTACATTGTGTCTGTTGGCCATTGGATCAGAAGTATATGGAATGAACAACAAGTTCTTTCCTTAGTAACGAGAACACAAACAAAAGTGACAAAACAAGCATTCCTTCCTCCCATATTGTAAAATATGTTGCGGTTTACATTTAGGAAGCATTTCTGCTCGACCCTTGGTCTTGTCTTTGGGTGTTCTGTAACTGAAAAATCTGTGCCTTTCGGAGGTTAATTTTGTTACTCTAGTTGCTATTAATGAGCTTAATATTGTTTATCATTGCCTTATTACTATGATGACTATGTAATTAGCATTGCCAGGAATTCATTAAAGTGCCTAGTTCTATTTAAAATTCCTGATTCCATTGCGTGCTGGTAAACATATATGGATACAGCGAGTTCAAACATTGATCCAGTTGTGCTCTTATGTCCTTCAGTTATTTACGTTTAACTTTTATAAAAGTTGAATTTATCTCTCTCTACCGCCCCCTCCCCCAAATCAGTTCAAGCACTCCTGATTACCTCCCTCAGCTGATGAATCCTTACTCCTCCATGTTGAACACCACTTGGAGGAAGCACTGAGGGTAACAAGGGCATAGAATGTACTCTGGGTGGGGGACTGCAGTGTCCATCAATAAAAGGGGCATGGTGGTACCACCACTGGCTGAGTCTTGAAGGACATGGCTGCCAGGCTGGGCTTTGCAGTAGGTAGTGAGTGAACCAACACAAGGGAATAATTTACTTGGCCTTGTCGTCGCCAGCCTACCTGTTGCAGATGCGTATGTCCATGACAGCAAAGGTAGGAGTGACCACCATACAGTCCTCGTGCTGACCCAAGTCCCTTCTTCACACTGAGGACATCCTCCATTGTGTCGTGTGGCACTACCATCATGCTAAACGGAATAGATTCAGAACAAATCTCCCAGCTCAAAACTGGGCATCCATGAGGCACTGTGGGCCATCAACAGCAGCCGACTGTATACCAAAACAATCTGTAACCTCGTTGCCTCACTCATGTAGAACAGCATGCTGGGAGGAGCACCAGGCCTACCTGAAAATGAGGTGCCATCCTGATGAAACTACAACGCAGGACGGATATACATGCTAAACAGCAAAAGCAGCATGCTATAGACAGAGCTAAGCGATCCCACAACCAACGGATCAGGTCAAAGCTCTGCAGTCCTGTCACATCCAGTCGTGAATGGTGGTTTACAATTTAGCAAATAACGGGGGGGGAGGAAGAGGAGGCACCATGAACATCCCCATCCTCAATGATGGCAGAGCCCAGCATCTGAGTGTAAAAGATGAGGCTGAAGTGTTTGCAATCACCTTCAGCCAGAAGTGCCAAGTGGATGTTCTGTCTCATTGTCCTCCTGTCGTCCCCACCATCACAGATGCCAGTATAACGAACAAACTTGCATTTATATAGTGCCTTTTGCGACCTCCGGACAGCCCAAAGTGCTTTAAAACCAAACATTATGACCATGACTGTACTTCAAAAAGTACTTAATTGGCTGTGAAACTCTTTGGGATGTCTTGAGGTTCAAAAGGTGCTATATAAATATGTAGTTTGTTCATTATACATGTTTTGGAAATGTATTTGCCTGTACTACCACACAGTTCTACAAAATGGAAACTACACTGTCCATGTTTCTTCTCATAAGATTGATATGATAGAAACATAGAAGATAGGAGCAGGAGTAGGCCATTCGGCCCCTCGAGCCTGCTCCGCCATTTAATGAGATCATGGTTGATCATCCAAATTCAGTACCCTGTCCCTGCCTTCTCCCCATATCCCTTGATCCTTTTAGCCTTAAGAAATATATCTAACTCCTTCTTGAATATATTTAATGAATTGGTCTCAACTGCCTTCTGTGGTAGTGAATTCCACAGGTTCACCGCTCTCTGGGTGAAGAAATTCCTCCTCATCTCTGTCCTAAATGGCTTACCCCTTATCTTTAGCCTGTGACCCCTGGTTCTGGACTCCCCCGCCATCTGGAACATCCTTCCTGCATCTAGTCTGTCTAGTCCTGTTAGAATTTTATAAGTTTCAATGAGATCCCCCCTCAATCTTCTAAACTCCAGTGAGTACAAGCCCAATCGACCCAATCTCTCCTCATACGTCATTCCTGCCATCCCAGGTATCAGCCTGGTGAATCTTTGCTGAACTCCTTCCATGGCAAGAACATCCTTCCTCGGATAAGGCGACCAAAACTGCACACAATACTCGAGATGTGGTCTCACCAAGGCCCTGTACAACTGCAGCAAGACATCCTTGTTCCTGTACTCAACCCCTCTCGCTACGAAGGCCAACATACCATTTGCCTTCTTAACCGCCTGCTGCACCTGCATGCTTACCTTCAGCGACTGGTGCACAAGGACACCCAGGTCTTGTTGCACTTCCTCTTCTCCCAATCTATTGCCATTCAGATAATCTGCCTTCCTGTTTTTGCTACCAAAGTGGATAACCTCACATTTATCCACGTTATATTGCATCTGCCATGCTTCTGCCAAATCACCCAACCTGTCCAAATCATCCTGGAGTTTCTTGGCATCCTCCTCACAGCACACACGCCCACCCAGCTTTGTGTCGTCTGCAAATTTGGAGATATTACATCTAGTTCCCTTGTCTAGATCATTAATATATAATGTGAATAGCTGGGGTCCAAGGACCGATCCCTGCGGTACCCCACTAGTCACTGCCTGCCACTTGGAAAAAGAGCCGTTTATTCCAACTCTTTGCTTCCTGTCTGCCAACCAGTTCTCTATACAAGTCAATACCTTGCCCCCAATCCCATGTGCCTTAACTTTACACGCTAATCTCTTATGCGGGACCTTATCGAAAGCCTTCTGAAAGTCCAAATACACCACATCCACTGGTCCTTATCTATTTTACCAGTTACATCCTCAAAAAATTTCAGTAGATTAGTCGAGCATGATTTACCTTTTTGTAAATCCATGTTGACTTTGTCCGATCCTGTCATTATTTTCCAAGTGCTCTGCTATTACATCTTTTATAATGGACTCTAGCATTTTCCCCACTACTGATGTCAGGCTTACCGGTCTGTAATTCCCTGTTTTCTCTCTACCATCTTTTTTGAATAGTGGGGTAACATTAGCTACCCTCCAATCCATGGGCACCGTTCCAGATTCCATCGAATGTTGGAAGATGATCAGCAATGCATCTACTATTTCTAGGGCCACTTCCTTAAGTACCCTAGGATGTAGATTATCAGGCCCTGGGGATTTATCGGCCTTCAATCCCATCAATTTCCTTAACACCATTTCCCTACAAATACTGACTTCTTTCAGTTCCTCCCTTTCATCAGACCCTATGTTCCCTGACACCTCTGGGAGGTTCTGTGTGTCCTCCTCTGAAGACAGAACCAAAATATGTATTTAATTGGTCTGCCATTTCTTTGTTCCCCATTATAAATTCCCCTGATTCTGCAAGGGACCTACGCTTGACTTCACCAATCTTTTTCTCTTCACATATCTATAAAAGCTTTTACAGTCAGTTTTTATGTTCCCTGCAAGCTTACTCTCATTCTATTTTCCCCTTCTTAATTAATCCCTTTGTCCTCCTTTGTTGAATCCTAAACTGCTCCTAATCCTCAAGTTTACTGCTTTTTCTGTCCAATTTATATGTCCTCTCCTTGGATCTTATGCTATCCCTAATTTCCCTTGTTAGCCACGGTTGAGTCATCTATTTTTTGTTTTATTTTTATGCCAAACTGGGATGAACAAATTCTGTAGTTCATCCATGCGGTCTTTGAATGTTTGCCATTGCCTATCCACCGTCAACCCTTTGAGTGACATTCCCCAATCAATTCTACCCAACTCGCACCTCATACCATCGTAGTTTCCTTTATTTAAATTCAGGACCCTAGTCGCTGAGTCAACTACTTCATTCTCCATCTTAATGAAGAATTCGATCATATTATGATCGCTCTGACCCAAGGGGCCTCGGACAACAAGATTGCTAATTAATCCTTTCTCGTTACATAATACCCAGTCTAAGATGGCCTGATCTCTGGTTGGTTCCTCGACATATTGATCCAGGAAACAATCCCGAAAACACTCCAGGAATTCCTCCTCCACAGTATTGTTACTAGTTTGGTTAGCCCAATTTATATGTAGATTAAAGCCACCCATGATTTCCCTTGCCACTGGGCAGAAATATCTTTTTTTTTTCCAAGTTCAAAACCACTCTGTTAATTAACTTTTCATTTCATTTTGTGCTTCATCTTTAACACACTTTTTTGTGCATGTCACTTTCTAGTAACCGGGTATTCACAGAGGGGACCTGCAAGCTCCTGAACCTGGTCATCGCCGACCTAGTCGATGAAGATTTTGTGATGAACAAGAGGAAGCAGGCGGCATCGGCACTGCTGTTTGGAATGGTGGCCTTGGTGACCAAACCTGGACAGACGTTTGCCCCATTAATCGGGACATGGCTTTTGTATGTTTACACAGGTAGCTGATTCCACCGCTATTGAGTTAGTTATTTGACCTGGCGGACTGTTAACTGGTGTCATGGCTTCTGACTGCTGCAGCTCTCTCTACAGTACAGCACAAAAAACAGGCCATTCAGGCCAACTGGTCCACGAAGGTGTTTATGCTGCACACGAGCCTCCTCCCACCCTGCTTCATCTAACCCTGTCAACATGGCCGCCTAGCCCTTGCTCCCTCAAGTGTTTATTTAGCTTCCCCTTAAACGCATCTATGCCGTTCGCCTCCCCTACTCCTTGTGGTAGCAAATTCCACATTCTAAACACTCTCCGGCTTGGAGAAAAAAAGTTTCTCCTGAATTCCCTATTGGATTTATTAGTGACTCTCATATTTATGGCCCTTAGCTTTGGTCTCGCCCACATTTGAGCTCCTTTTGTCAGTAGATCAGGGATGTAAAAGTTAATCCATTATAACATACAAAATAATTTTTAGGAATAAAATAGCCTATTCTGACCAGCAACTGCATTGCTTTTTTTTTCCCCCTCCCAAGAATACAGCAGCTTGCTTCACTAAAGTAACTATCCGCTTTGGAGCGGTAGCAGTCTCTCCTCCGAGTCAGATGATTGTGGGTTCAAGCCCCACTCCAGAGACTGGAGCACATAGTCTAGGCTTGCAGTTCCGAGGGAGTGCTGCATTGTTGGAGATTCCATCCTTCAGGTGAGATGAGTGAGGCCCTGACTGCTCCCTCAAGTGGACATTAAAGATCCCATGGCACTATTTGAAGAGCAGAGGCTGATTTCCCTCGGGTCCTGGACAGCATGTATCTCTCTTCCAAGGTCTCCAACCCGTGTTTGTGAATCTGGCCCAACCCGCCCGCTGGGAAACTGACTGGAACAGATCGGCTGCTCGTCTTGCACCCCAAATTTACTCTCCATTGAAGTCACTGCAAAGTAAAATCGGGCGGGCTATAAAGCTGACTGCTAGTCAGGTTCTGTCACTTTCCCACCAGGTGGGTTAAGGTAATATTTCCTCTTATCTTGAAAGTATTTTTTCTTGTATCACTTGTTCTCTAAGTGATCTCTAATTTTTTTGTTTTTTCAGGTTATGACATCTTTCAGCACGATGCGCTACGTGATATCGTGAGCACGAAGCCAGTGGTGGAGCCAAATGTAGCCTGGCTGACGGCGATCCGCCAGGGCTGCTTCTACCTGTTGGTCTTCATCCCCATCACGTGCGCCGTGCTGCAGCTTCTAGCCTGGTCCCAGTTCAGCCTCCATGGTAAAAGACTCCAGACGATAAAATCATTGAGGCAGAGCACATATCAGGAGGGCCTACAGGACATTAAAGCGGTATAGGTCACCGCCCTGAATCTACATGAGCCAACAAAGGTCCGTCGTGTCTAGTAGATTAGACATAACTCTTTTTAATGACTGCCTCTTCAGCTCAGGATATGGAAGCCTTCACCTTCAGTGGACCAATATTTTTTTGTTTAGATGATTTGAGCCTGAATTTTTGGAGATTTCATCGATGTAGCAAATTGCTAGTATTTTAAGACTAATGGTTAATAAGACCCTTGTGCCTAACCAATTTTTTTACTTGACTTTTTATTCCCCGGAGGGGAGCACACACTGTACTCTGAAGCCCAGGGTACATTTTTAAGAACATTTTAATAGCTTAAGAGTGCACAAGGTCTTAAGATTTGCAGAGTCCGTTATCCCTTACTATGCCGGGAAATTCAGCAGAATATAATTCCACCATCAATCCCTCGCTTTTTTTTTGGAGCCAGCCAGTTGCAGATGTATTGGATTGAACGAAAGGTTGGCATTGTCATGTTGATTTTTGTACCCCACTGAGCATGTGTGCCTTTTTGTAACGTCATCGTACTGCCGTTGTGTGCATAATGGTAGGAGGAGGAAGTTGATGATACAGTGGGTTAGATATTGGTCTTTCACTTCTTGGAGCTGCGTTCAAATTCCACCCAAATCAAAGCCACCCTGCTGTCTGGATGTGAAATGAGTCTCGCTTCAGTTCCTAGTGGGCATAAGCTTCAAGCACCAAACTTCTCTTAATTTGGCATTAAATTATCAATCTCGTTGAGGCTACCGGATGGCTGATGTAGGAAACGGCAGAATGCCACAATGGTACAGGAAGAGGGACTCCTGTAAGGTTGGCGGCTGAGGCACGTTGTTGTTGTAGAGAAGAGGGAGCTTTACATTGAATCTAACCGTGCTATACCTAACCTGGGAGTGTGTTCCTAATGCTGACACTTGGGGCTGGATTTTCATTTCGGGAGTCGGGTTGGAGGCGGGACTACAACTTTTGGGGTTGTAGTCCTGCCTCCATCGAGATGCGGCCAATCTACGCGATTTTTAACTTGATTGACCTTGTTGAGCCCACCCAGCGGGGCTCAGACCAATTAAGTGCCACCCAGCAACAGGTGACGTCACAGACTGAAATTTCATCTGTCAAGACGTTTTGACAGATGAAATATCAGCGTTTCTCAGCTGTTTGAAGCTGTCAAACACTGACAGCCTTACTTCTAACCGGAGTCTTTCTCCACAGACTCAGTTAGAAATCTCTCCTGCACAGAAAGCTGCAGGCTGTCACTTTTGACAGTTCGCAGCCATTCTGCTTTCTGTGCTGGTGAGATGAGGGACTCCCGGGACCTAGAGGAAGGAAGGCTGAAAAGGTAAGTACAGGTAATTTAAACTTCTTTAATCACTTTAGACACACCAAGCACACTTACCTTTGCACTCATGCACACATCACTCACCTGAACACCGACATCTCGACCCCTTCAACCCGACGGCCCGACCCCTCCAACTTGGCGTGGTTTGGAGCCGTTGGGAATCCTACACTTCAACCTTAAAAATAGGGATTAGGCTAAAAACTACCTGTTAACTACCTGTTCACAGGCAGTTAATTGGCACTAATCCCTTTCCCGCCTCGGGTAGGCGGGTCCCAGTGCGGGGCGGGTACCTGCCTCCTTTGAAACTGGGATGGGGGCGGGACCCCCGATTTTGGGATTTTAACCCCCCCCCGCACACCTCCAATCCCGCCTCCACGGCACACTGAAAATCGAGCCCTTGGTGTCCATAATGGGAAATTTTCCATTTCACAGCATTAACAACCCTCGCCTGCATGAGAAACAGATTTCACTTGAGGAAAAAATAAAGGCAGTGGGGGGTGAGACAAAATTGGATCTGCCTCTGGTTTGGGTAAAGTTTGTTTCTAGCAGCACAGCGGAGGAGGACCTGGTAATGAGAGATTGCTCTTTTGTGTAAAATAACAAACGCTGGAAAAACTCATCAGGCCAGGGCAACATCCGTGGAGAGAAACAGAGTTAATGTTTCAGGTCGAAACCCTTCGTCAGAACTGAGGAAAAAAAGCAAGAAATGAAACATTAAAAAGCAAGTTTGGGGGCTGGGAAATGGGGGAGGGGATGAAATAACAAAAAGGGAAGGTCTGTGGGAGGGTGAAGAGACATTAAGAGATATTCAAGGCGAGACAAGATGGTAATAGGACAGGTAAAGTAACAAAGGATGGCTCTGGATGAAGTGTGAAATGTGCTGGCGGAGTGAGAGACAGTTGCCATGTGGGAGAGAGAGGAAAAAAAGGAAAAGGCACAAACCAAAAGTGGATAATAAAAAATATATAAAAATGATAGGGGCCGAGGTTATGATCTGAAATTGTTGAACTCGATATTGCTCTTTTGTGTAGTCAGCATCACCGGGGCCAATTGTCCCAAATGTGCCAGTAATTTCTTCAGCCCAAGATGTGAACTCATTGCACATGACTGCTGTACACCAAGAAATTCTGCTTCAGTGAGTTTTACGGCTGCAGAATTTGGCAACGTCCGCCTCACGTAATGGAGGCTCTTGGTGAAACTTGAGGACGGTTTATGGGCATCATACTTGAGCATGTTAATTTATAAGGGGGGGGTCACAGATCATCCAGCAGTGTAATAAGTGTTCAAGGTTAACGTGCAAACTGAAACTCGAAGGAAGCTGAGTGTGGTTTGTTTCAGATGGAATTCTCAGCTCTGAAGACGTTGCTGATTTGCTGAGATAAGTTGTGAATGATATATTGCACTTAAAACATGTAGATCTTAAACCAGCTTCATTCGTCCAACTTTTATTGTAAATTAAGTGCTTAACAACAACAACTTGTATTTATATAGCGCCTTTAATGTGGTAAAATGTCCCCAAGGCGCTTCGCAGAGCGTTAAAATCATATGTTTAATTTCTCTTGTAAAGCTGCATTAACTTTGAATGTCTAATTATGATCAGCAATAGCACAGTGAATAAACATCACCAGAGATGCCAATTATATTCAGTGCATAAATTATTTTTTTAAATAAATACTTGTATGCATTCTTGCATATTTATTTTCCAGAGAATTTTTTCCCTTTTATTGGTCCTGGGTTTTTCCTCTCTTTTGGCCTTTCGCAGTCTGGGGGCCGGAGCGGAGGAAGTGTCTAGTTATTGCTGCTCCGACCGTCTTAAGTGTGGGGCAGGCTTGATGGACCAGCTGGTCTTTTCCTGACTGTCATTTTTGTATGTTCATAATTGCTAATTTTAACAGTTCTTCATATAGTTGGATTCTTTTTTTTCCTGTGTTTTTTTTTTCATAACTATGTAATCAATAGCAGATTTTTGTATTGGTGCTGAGAAACCAAGTAGTTCATGTATTTTGAGAAGAATGCGTGAGGCTGGATCAGGTTCTGAATACCTTGCCTTGTGCAACAACTTCAACTTAGAAAGTAAGATGGTTCTTTTGCTTACTGGTCCCTTGACACTGTTTCTTTTGGTAATATAACTAGTTTTCTTTTCCTCTTGGTTTTCGCTACCCTCATGCCACTTACTGTCCCTAGCTTGGATGATGGACAGGAGACTTGCTCCCAGGCCTCCGCCAAGGCTGCTGCAGAGTCAGCAGTTCGGACGTGTATGAGACTCTCCCACACTGACTGTGAGGAAATGCCAGGCCAACACTCTGCTCCTCCCTGCAGCATCAGATTGGAAACTCTCAGGGGTGGATGTGTGTCTGCCCTCCCTTTGGTACAGCCCAGTGGAATTCGCTGTGTACCACAGCACCATGCAGACTTGGAGTATCTAGTTTTTCCATTTGCAGTTGTATGTTAAATAAAATTCCAAGCTGTGATCCTGACTCTTTTTAATTGCATCTACTGTCAAGTTGTATCGAGAATTGGTCCCCAAGCTGATTCTGGAGCGAAGGAGCCCCATTCAGGTCCTGACTTTGGGTTTGCACTACAGCTTTAGTGTCCTGCTTCACACCAATTTGTAGGGTAGATGGAGCCTCCTGACCAGAAGTTCCTTCCCATGGATTGCAACAGAAACATTGCTTTACATCTCTGTACACACTTGCTCGAAGGTACTGCTTTTAAAGGAAACCGCTGTTTGATTGTGACACACAATCCAGATATCTCTCTACCCTCTTGTAATCCTAGAATATTTAATTATGTTTCAGTGTTGAGGAATGAGATGAAGACTTTTGTGAAATGGTCATTGATTTGCTTTTAAGTTGCAGCAAGCCAGTAACTTTCATTATATATTAAATGTTCCTTACAGTATTATAAAGCCCTTTGAACGATTATTATTAGTCATTTGGCAAGCAACAAAATAAAGGCTTGTTTGTTTTAAAACATTTAAATCTGCTTGGTGTGTATCATTTAAAAAAAAAAAAAAAATTAATAAACGGGTCAATCCGCATCTGAAGAGAGAGGTTGATGTTTCAGGTGGGATCTCTCATCAAACCTTTGCCTTATGTGGTTGAATTAGCTAAGTTAAGAATTTGAATGTGATTCTGCAGTAGTTTCTCACTGGCTTAATCTGATTTTGTGCCATTTCTATTCTGCTCACAATATTTTAATGTACGGTGATAGCAGTGCAGAGAAAAAGACTGTGAATTAAACTTGTTCTCTTCCTCCCTAAATTTAAGATACTTTGGATTTTTAAAAAAATCTTAAAATGTTAGTTTTTTTTGTGCGCCATGAAGAAAATTGCATTTAGTGAAATTATTTATGAAGCTACTTTTCAGAATCTATTTCCTCCCCCCCTCCCCCCGGCAGTGATTTCCACACACTGACCTCTGCTGTAACCTGCCCATGGCTGAACCTGTTTGCTGATTTATGGCAGCCTATTTGACTATTGGAGGTACGTACTCGAAGTCTGAGCTGGCCTTTGCCTGATATCCACACACATGCACTTTCCAGTAGATTACACTGGATAGAAATCAGGAAAAATAAACAACTTGTATTTATACTTGGGACTATGATATTATAGCTATTACAGAGACGTGGCTGAAAGAGGGGCAGGTATGGCAGCTCCACATTCCTGGTTACAGGATTTTCAGACGGGATAGAGAGGGAGGTAAAAAAGGAGGGGGGTCACGGTATTGATTAAAGAAACTATTACAGCTGTGAGGAGGGATGATATGTTGGAGGGATCATCAAACGAGGCCATGAGAGTCGAATTGAGAAACAAAAAAGGGGCGATCACACTGCTGGGAGTGTACTACAGACCCCCAAACAGTGAGAGGGAGATAGAAGAACAAATATGTAGACCAATTTCTGAGGTGCAAAAACTATAGGGCAGTAATAGGGGATTTCAACTACCCCAATATTAACTGGGATAAAATTAGTGTGAAGGGTACAGAGGGTGCGGAATTCCTAAAATGCATCCAGAAGAACTTTTTTAGCCCGTATGTAGCAAGCCCAACAAGGGAGGGGGTGGTTCTGGACTTAGTTTTAGGGAATGAAGCTGGGCAGGTGGAAGATGTATCAGTGGGGGAGCATTTTGGTGCTCGTGACCATAATTCTGTTAGATTTAAGGTAGTTATGGAAACGGACAAGGATAGACCAGGAATAAAAATTATAAATTGGGGAAAAGCAAATTTTGCTAAGCTCAGAGGGGATTTAGCCATAGTGGACAGGAAACCGTTACTTGAAGGTAAATTGGTGTCAGAGCAATGGGAGGGTTTCGACCAAATATGTGCCCGTAAAGAAAAACGGTGGGACTAACCAATCTAGAGCTCCCTGGATGTCTAGGGACATACACGGTAGGATAAAGAAAAAAAGGGAGGTGTATGACAGATACCGAGGGCTAAATACTCCAGAATCTTTAGAGGAATACAGAAAGTGCAGGGGTGAAATTAAAAAGGATATTAGGAAAGCAAAGAGAGCATGAAAAATTCTAGGCAAGTAAAATCAAAGAAAACCCAAAGATGTTTTATAAATATATTAAGAGGATAACTAAAGGGTAGGGCCTATGAGAGATCATGAGGGTAATCTGTGTGTGGAGGTGGGAGACGTTGGTAGGGCCCGGATGAAATGTATCCCAGGCTGTTAAGCGAAGCAAATTAGGAAATAGCAGAGGCACTGACCATTTTTCAATCCTCTTTGGCTTCAGGTGTGGTGCTGGAGGAGTGCTAATGTGGTGCCCTTGTTTAAAAAGGGAGAAAGGGATAAACCGAGTAATTTCAGGCCAGTCAGCCTACCCTCGGTGGTGGGAAAACTATTGAAAAGAATTCTGAAGGACAGGATAAATCTTCATTTAGAAAGACACTGATTAATCAAGGATAGTCAGCACAGATTTGTTAAGGGAAGGTAGTGTCTAACAAACTTGATTGAATTTTTTGAGGAGGTAATGAGGGTAGTGCGTTTGATGTAGTTTATATGGACTTTAGCAAGGCTTTTGATAAGGTTCCACATGGCAGACTGGTCACGAAGTTAAAAGCTCATGGGATCCAGGGCAAAGTGTCAAGTTGGATTCAAAACTGGCTCAGAGACGGGAAGCAGAGGGTAATGGTTGATGGGTGTTTTTGTGACTGGAAGGCTGTTTCCAGTGAGGTTCCGCAGGGCTCAGTACTCGGTCCCTTGCTTTTTGTGGTATATATCAATGATCTAGACTTGAATATAGGGGATATGATTAAGAAGTTTGCAGATGATACTAAAATTGGCTGTGTGGTTGATATTGAAGAAGGAAGCTGTAGACTGCAGGAAGATACCAATAAATTGGTCAGGTGGGCAGAACAGTGGCAAATGGAATTCAATCCGGAGAAGTGTGAGGTAATTCATTTGGGGAGGGCTAACAAGGAAAGGGAATACACATTAAATGGTAGGACACTGAGTAGTGTAGAGGAACAAAGGGACCTTGGAGTGCATGTCCACAGATCCCTGAAGGTAGCAGGCCAGGTAGATGCTTTGGCAACATAAGATGTACCTTATCATGCCAATAAAGCGATTTGTATTGTATTGTAGAAGGCATACGGAATGCTTGCCTTTATTAGCCGAGGCATAGAATACAAGAGCGGGGGGGGTTATGCTTCAACTGTATAAAACACTAATTAGGCCTCAGCTAGAGTACTGTGTGCAGTTCTGGTCACCACATTATAGGAAAGATGTGATTGCACTAGAGAGGGTGCAGAGGAGATTTACAAGGATGTCGCCGGGAGTAAAGAATCATAGCTCTGAGGAAAGACTGGATAGGCTGGGTTTGTTTTCCTTGGAACAGAGGAGGCTGAGGGGAGACCTTTTATTGAGGTGTATAAAATTGAGGGGCATAGATAAAGTGGATAGAAAGGATCAATTTCCCTTAGCAGAGGGGTCAAAAACCAGGGGGCACAAATTTTAAGTAATTGGTGGAAGGTTTAGAGGGGATTTGAGGGGAAATTTCTTCACGAGGGTTGTGGGGGTCTGGATCTCACCGCCTGAAAGGGTGGTAGAGGCAGGAACCCTAACCACATTTAAAAAAGTACTTGGATGTGCACTTGGTCCGTAGCCCTGCAGGTTACAGCATCCCAAGAGCTGGGAAGAGGGATTAGGCTGGATAGCTCTTTGTTGGCCGGCGCGGACACGATGGGCCGAAATGGCCTCCTTCCATGCTGTAACTTTCTATGATTCTATTGTAGGTATTGTCGTATACCTAACCAATAACGGAGTTCAACTCGGAAAAACAACAAACTGGTTTTTAATGTTGAATTCGATTAAATACAGCAGACAACGGAGATAGATGTTGGAGAGCTGTGGAACAGGTCTTTCCCCAGCGGGGACGCCACGAGAACTGACTCGGCAGTCTGGAGGTTTGTGCGATGACTTCATCGCGTTGCTCGCGTTTCCCACGCTTGGGGCGTCACGTGACTTGCATCATGACGTCATCGCGTTTGCCCGTGCTTAGGGCGGTCACGTGATGACGTCAGCGCGTTTACCCGGCACTGCAGCTGGCCGTTGCGGCCGAAGTCGGGAGCGGGAGGCCAAACCGGGCCGGCGGCCGGCGCTGTTTTGAAACTGTTGCTAAGCAACAGGGTTTGTTGCTTCAGACGGAGCTCAGAAGCTCCGTATGTTTTAACATTAGCGCTCGTTTCTCCGGCAGTGTTGATCAACCGGCACCAGCTCGGTCCCCTCAGTGCCGGATACCAGCAAGTTTCCTGTACCCGTCATAATTTTGATCACCTCTATTAAATCTCCCTGTACCTTTTCTGCTCTAAGGAGAACAATTCCACCTTTTCTAGTCTTTCCACATAACTGAAGTTCCTCATCCCTAGTAAATCTCTACACCCCCGCAAGTCCTCGATATCCTTGCTACAGTGTGGTGCCTAGAACTCAACAATACTCCAGGTTTATTGTCTCATCCAAGGCATAGCCCCTTCAACAATGCAACATTCTCTCTGTTGCCACTGAAATATCCACCTAGATTATGTGCTCAAGTCCTGGAGTGAAACTTCAACCCACAACATTCTGCCTTGGAGGCAAGAGTGCTAACAACTGAGCCAAACTCAGAGAATCGTGGCCATTTTCCTCCTGCCTTGCCGTCCCTTCCTCCCCAGCCAAGCGTGAAGATTGGAACTCAACTGTAACGTACCCACCTCTGTTTTGGCTGAGAGTGAACTCTGCACAGACCAGGGACTGAGCTGGACACCTTCCTCATCTGCCTAGCCCACTAAATGTATTGTGTGCTGCTGTTGGATTTGTCACCCTTTTACTGTGTTCCTGTAAAAGCAAATAGCTGGAATCAAATCAGGCTCTACTGATAATAGGATGCTGTGTATACATCCTGGAAAGTTGGTCAACTAATCAGTAGCTAGTTTGCATAAGGGAGGTCATTTTTAAAACTTGTGCCCCAGTAAAATATTTGTGTTAAACAATGCAGGCAAACAGTTAGTGAACTGGAAAGTTATTTTCATAATGTTCTCCATTAGTCCTAAATCAAACTCTTCCTTCACAATTAAAATTGAAAAATTAAGTGCAGTGTGGTGCACATGGAGTGTTAGAATGCCTGATCCAAATTCAATCTATGCCATTTTATGGCCTTATTCCATCACACTTATTCCGCCATAAGTTGCGCTACCACAGTATGTACGGTTTTGCAGAATGTCTGCTGTCCATTTGGCTTCTTTGACGGTGAAATGTGTGTTAATAGTGCTGAATATGGGGCAGTTCGGTGATGTTCATTCATATGAACTGGGTTGAGACACCAAACTCATTTCACCAACAGTGAGAGGAGGTGTTCCTGCCATTAGCGTAGACTGGATTCAAACTCTGGGGAGAAAGGAGTATGTTTGTTTAAGCCAATCACTCTTGGATTTGAACATTTTGAAGTTTAATAGATGTACTGATAGGCTAAATTTACACCATAATATACATGATCAATTCCTAGATGTATTGTTTTAACTCTTCCTCCCCCAATCACCAATAGAAGAATGGAAACCAGAGAGAAATGTACAAAATCCTGTCTCTTTCAGTAGGGGATTATTGGCTTTTTGTTCTGACATGGTATCTGTGAGGGAAATCAATTCTTTTATGCTCCAGTTTTCTCCCCTCCTTGTGAAAGTGCTGGTGGATGTTGGAGTACAGTTTCACAACCACTAATGGCTTTCTAATGCCTTGCCCAAGTGCTCACTCCTCTAGCTGGAGCCCAGACTGCATCTGCTCACAGGCTGTTTGCGTAGTCACCCAAAATCCACACTTCTGGATTTACCTGCAGGAGTGGTGGTGCTAAGGAGTGGTAATAGTGGCTGATTTTTCTCCGCGCTAGAGCAGGAGTACGAAGGCCAATTGTGCCTCTACTGTGACTCAGACTGAGATCAGCCAACTCCTGCTGAATCACCCTGCCCCTGCCATTGGTCCATCCTTCAGGTGCACTGCCTTCTCTTGGCCAATTGGAAAGGGAACAGACTCTGTTAATCAATTGGATTAATCCTGACAGTGACACAGCCTTTTTGCCCCCCCATCTCCAATATTTTTATAACTAAAAAATGAAAGTTCAAAAAACACTATTAATGCCCCTGTGATTTTTCTCCTGGGTTTGCTCACAGCAGTGTGCAGGAGATTAATCTTCAATTCCTGGAAACTCGAGGCCAATTCTGGATGGTTGGAAACCCCACATGCAGTGGATAATATGATTCCCCTCTCTGTCTATAAACACATTTTACACTTAATTGATTTAATCGCTGTGGACTTTCATTTCAGCAAAACAAATGCAAGTTATTTGTTTTTAACACATATAGCCCATGAGCCTGCTCAACAGATGCACTGCAGCACCTCCCAAACCCACGACCTCTTCCACCTAGAAGGACAAGGGCAGCAGGCGCATGGCAACACCATCACCTCCAAGTCACACACCATCCTGCCTTAGAAGTATATCGCCGATCCTTCATCGTCGCTGGGTCAAGATCCCAAAACTCCCTACCTAACCGCACTGTAGGAGTACCTTCACCACACAGGCTGCAGCAGTTCAAGAAGGCGGCTCACCACCACCTTCTCAAGGGCAACTAGGGATGGGTAATAACCCACATCCCAATCAAACAGCTCAGATAGGCCTTCTGAGCCATGTAAGGCCCCAGGATCGATTGCCCAATCTGTGCTGAGTTAGCTGGTGACAAACCAGCCAGAAGTAGAGGTGCTACAATTCGCTGCAGTACTCCCAGGTTAGGGAAGAAGGAAAAAAATCAACTAAGGTTTCTGTTCCTGATTGCTGTACAGCAGAGTTGCACGGATAAGACATCAGGCGAAGACCGGATCAGGCTCCCCTGTGATTTTGTCCTTAGACATCCTGCTGATACTCAACGGCAATGCTCATACCTGAATAATGGCCACTTGAGCAAGGTTCCAGTGTGCAAGGGTCACCATTAGGGAAGTCAATACCTTTTCAAAGCAGAATGGGGAGGGGAGAAAACTGCAGAACAAAAATACACTTCACCCCTCCCCAAATTGATCCAACAAGATTATTTTGACAGTATCGGCAGAAGGGTTTTGTATTTACTAGTGGATCTCCTGTGGCATTGCACAGTCAGAGGATATGGTGTTCTGTAACAAACAGTATTGTACCACCTAACGCTCAATGTATTGTACATAACCAGGGGAGTGATTGTCATGATGGCTTTTTCTAATAAGCATAAAGGGACTCTCGAGGGAAGCTGCCTACTTCCAAGGTAAAAACTGGTTTAACAACAGAAAACACTGGAAAAACTCAGCAGGCCAGGCAGCATCCGTGGAGAGAGAAACAGAGTTAACGTTTCAGGTCGAAGACCTTTCGTCAGAACTGGAAAAAAAGCAGGAAATGGAACAGATTTAAAAGCAAGTTTAGGGGCTGGGAAATGGGATGAAAGAACAAAAGGGGAGGTCTGTGATAGGCTGGAAGGCAGGAGAAGTTAAGAGACATTCAAGGCAAGAGATGGTAATGGGACAGGTTAAGAAACAAAGGATGGCTCGAGATGAAGTGTGAAATTGCGCTGGCAGAATGAAAGACAGCTGCCCGGTGGGAGAGAAGAAAAAAAACACAAACAAAAAGTGCGGATAAAAAATATATATGTGATAGGGGCCGAGGTTATGATCTGAAATTGTTGAGCTCTATGTTGAGTCCAGAGGGCTGTAAAGTGCCTAATCGAAAGATGAGGTGCTGTTCCTCGAGCTTACGCTGAGCTTCAGTGGAACAATGCAAGAGGCCGAGGACGGTGAGGTCTGAGTGGGAATGGAGCAGTGAATTAAAGTGACAGGCGACCGGAAGCTCGGGGTCACCCTTACGGACTGAACGGAGGTGTTCCGCAAAGCGGTCGCCCAATCTGCGTTTGGTCTCCCCAATGTAGAGGAGACCGCATCGTGAGCAGCGAATACAGTACACTAAATTGCAAGAAGTACAAGTAAATCGCTGTTTCACCTGGAAGGGGTGTTTGGGGCCCTGGACAGTGGGAAGGGGGGATGTATAAGGGCATGTGTTGCATCTCCTGCGCTTGCACGGGATGGTGCCGGGTGAAGGGGAAGGGGTGCTGGGGGTGATAGAGGAGTGGACTAGGGTGTCACGGAGGGAGCGGTCCCTACGGAATGCTGAAAAGGAAGGCGAGGGGAAGATGCGTTTGGTGGTGGGATCACGCTGGAGGTGGCGGAAATGGCAGAGGATGATCCGTTGAATGTGGAGGCTGGTGGGGTGAAAGGTGAGGACAAGGGGAACTCTTATCGTGGTTCCGGGAGGGAGGGGCAGGGGTGAGGGCAGAAGTGCGGGAGATAGAACGGACACGGTCAAGGGCCGTGTCAACCACTAGAGGGGAATCCACTGTAGAGTCAACCACTGTTGAGGGGAAAACTAGTTTGTCTGTTTAAGATCACAAATTCTAAAAATGTACAATAATTTAATTTAAATTATGTAAATAACACAGCAAAGAGAGAATTTAGTGCTAAAAATTAAATACAGATAATTTGAATTAAGCAACTTTGAATTAAGAGTAGACAATTAGAAAAGTAAAGTGCAAAAAACCTGCATGTATAATAGGTTATAAAATACAAATACACTTTCTTGAGAACCCAATAGAAGTGCAAAAAAACACAAAGCAGCACACACAAAAATTGCCAACACAAACCACAGCTCTAAATATAAAACCAGAAAGGTTAGTAATATTGATTAAATATTGGGAACACTCAAAATTTGACAGAGCGTATTTATTGAGTTGGATTTTGATGAAGGGATGCCCCGGCACCATTAATCTAATTTTCTCTTTCAGACACTGACTGACCTGCTGAGCATTTTCTGTTAAGTTTACGTTCATGGCCTTGGCTGGATAGTAAGGGATGGGTTACAATACAACCTGAATCATAGGAATTTTGGTACAGGAAGGAGGCCATTCATCGCATTGTACCCATGGGATGCTAGCTCTCTTGCTGGAACTTACTTGGTTTAATCGCTGTGGACTTTCATTTCAGCAAAATATCTTTCTTCGAGCTGATGCTTCAGTGAAATATGGAGAATGCTACATTTTCAGCAGTGTCGCCGTTCAGAGGAGACATTAAACAGAGTCCCTGCCTTCCTGTTCAGGTGGATGTAAAAAAAAATTCTTCTGTAGTCCAGGCCAACATTCATCCTTCAACCAACATCACCAAAAACAGATTATCTGGTATTTTACCCTGTATTGTTTGTGGAATCTTCCTGTGCCCAAATTGGTTACCTTGTTGGCTTGCATCGCAGTGACCACGCTTCAAAATTCACTGGCTATGAAAGTGCTTTGGGACGTTCTGGGGGACTTGAAAGGTGCTACATAAATGCAAGTTTGTTCATTCTTTTTCATATGCTATGATCGACTCTAATCCAATAGCCACCAGTGGTAAAGCATTCTACATCCAAATAACGCTTGGCGTGGCAACATATCTTTTAGCCTGCTCTTTTATGCTTGGGAGTACCGATCTCCTGGTCACTGATTTGCTGATAAAGAAGCAATCACAAGTGCTTTTGAACAGTTTTATTTTAAGGTTTTCAAGTACAGTGGCATCACCTGGCAGCACAGTTCGCAATACTTCTGCATGGTAAAACATTGGATAACGTAGTAAAAGCTACAGTTGGAACGGACCTATTCAAACTCTTCATCGTCATACAGGAGATCTAGATCTACAGCAGCCGTGACAAGCTAATGCCAGTGGTGTTCTCAGTCAATTTTGGTCACTTGCCAAGACATATGTGCTTAGGTAAAAATTTTTAAACTATTTTGTCTATCATTCAAATGAACTCTAAATAATAAAAAGGAAGACCCTGTTCTACTGTGTCTTATATACTCCGAGCAGAACGTGTTCAGTAGCATGACAGCAGCTCCCTTCATTACAGTCGACATTAACAACTGCACTGTTAAAAAATGACTGGCACTTACAACATCATGTATTACCACTTGACTGTAGTGATACAAGTGACACTACAAACAGTTCCGAGGCTTAAACATCAGCTTTTCATTTTAAAATAAAACACTTTTTTTTGTTTCTTTCGTGCTAAACATTATGAGAGTGTTTTTAACAGGAAGGCTCTCCGGCATAGGTTTGAATTTTGTTCCTGATTCTGATCAACTCAAATTGCAATATCCTTTTTTCCCCCCACCCATGCAGTGACAATGGTTGGTAAATAAATACTTAAAACAATTGCAGCCAGAACCATCATTTGCATTCCTTCCCTAGAACCAATAGGTAGCAAACCAGAGTTGCGTACAATATGACCGGGGTGGCAATCTGAATGATTGAATGACACTTATTTGTGATCGGCTTTAAGCCGCGTTGCATTTACTTCTTGCCTATTATTACCGACACATTTTATTTTTTAATATGTTGCATTTCTTGCATGCGGCAACCAATGTTTAAGCTGGGATTTCTGACCTGTTTGTATTGGCTTAGCTTAAAACATTTACAGAAGAAAAATAACTTAAAAAAATTATATTACATGCCGCACAACTTTACCACAAATCTGGGTTTTTTGTCTGATGGGGTTTTTCCTGTTGGTTCGTTCTCTCCATTAACACTGGACTAAATATCACAAAATGCTTGCAGCCTGCAGGGGTAAGTACCTCATCTAGTGGGCACACAAGCCAGTATATGTTAGTGTTACTAGACACGGACGAAAAGCACGGGGATATATATATATTCATACAGAGCTCTGCTGATATATATCTTTTTTTAAACTCAGGAACATCGGGACGTGCAATTTGTCTACACACAATAGGTTATAAATCCCTTACCAGTCTCAAAAGCAATAGAAACCAAAGCCTGTTAAAAATGACCATTCATACCACACTTTTATCATCCACTCCACTGACTCAGCTTTCATTTCCTCTCACTTCTTACTCTGTCTTATGATCAACGCTTCAAAGAAATTATACAGACAGTGGACGTGGCCAAATACACTTGGCATATTTGAGTGTATATAGCTGGACTCCTACAACACAAATGTTAACAATGAATGACAACACAATGGGAGGAGGGAAGAGTAAAGTGGGTGGGGGGGGGGGGGGGGGAGGAGGAGGGCAGGGAGAAAGTGAAAATGACCAAAACCTCTCTTATTTTGATCACGTGCGTCCCAAAACCAGTCTTTGTATCTCCTCTGTGCTCTCATTTACACGCATTCACCTTCTCACAGGCATACACCATACCCAGACAAGCAAGGCTTACATCAGAGTGCGTTTGTGTATGGACCGACTCTGCCAAGTGCTTTAGAATGTCTTCCTGTGGATTGCTCTGGCCCCATCTTCCTCGTACTCCTTCTTGGACACCCACATTTTCTTAAATGTGTCAAGTGATGCCAAAATAGAACCTCTGTAAAAATGATCAGATATTGAAAGAACACATCAACACAAAAGTATCCTTCACTGCTTACTGATTTACCCTTTAAGTACTTTTTTGCATTACATTTTAAAAAATGTGCAGGGATTCTTTGCTCAATTTTTAATTTCTAATCATCCAGCTGGGTGGGACTGCCCTCGCCTGGTTCCATTCTTATCTAGCCAGTCATAGCCAGAGAATCACCTGCAATGGCTTCTCTTCCTGCTCCCGCACCATTACTTCTGGAGTCCCCCAATGATCTTGGTCTCCTCCGATTTCTCATCTACATACTCCCCCTCAGCAACATCATCCATAAACACAACGTTAAGTTCCACATGTACGCTGACGACACCCAGCTCTACCTCACCACCATCTCTCTCTCGACCCCTCCACTGTCTCTGATTTGTCATGCTGCTTGTCCAACATCCAGTCCTGATGAGCAGAAATTTCCTCCAATTAATATTGGGAAGACCAAAGCCCTTGTCGGAGGGGAGATCGGGTCAGGTTGGTGGAAGATTTGGTTCGGCGGCTGGCGGGGGGAGGTGAAAGCCGGAAAGCTGGTTCCAGCAGTAAGTGGAAAGGCACCTGAAAGGCACTTACCTGCTGGATCCAGCAGCCCTCACCTCCCTTTAGCTGCCGGGTTTGCCGAGGCCTGGGAAACCCAGACGGCCAGGGTGAAATTTAAAATAGAGATTAAATGTGAGGCACGCAGCCTCATTATATTTAAATGACCAACCCGCCTCCTGGGAGAGAGCTGGTTGCCCGCCCCCATCTCGTCTCCATTAAAACCTGAAGTGGGCGGGTTGGAGGCAGGATGGGGTTGAGTTTGAGACTTTCACACATTTTTGGGGGTTAAAATTACCCCCAATATCTCTTCAAAGCAAAGCCAGAGCAGTGGGTGTGATACAGCTCGGTGTTTTCATAATAATCAAACACCCCACTGATTTTTATATAAATGACATTACGGCATGCTTTATACAGTACTAGATGGACAAGATGAATTATATTTTTGGGGGCTTGTTCTGTGACGTGCGGTACGAATGAGGTAAGCAAGGCAAGCGAACCGGAGCATGAAGACATGTTTGGGGATTAAGGCTATTATGAAGAAAGGAAATGGCCATTAAATGTGTTGAAGAATCTGCATACTCCTCTCCCATAAATCAGCCAACAACTGCATCGACCGTGATAAATACCACAACGTTATAAAAAGATGGAGCCAACAGCCTTCATTGGCTGCACAATGAAACCCTATACTAACAAAAACTTTACTTTGCCCAAGAACACCGTGCCCTATATTTTGCTGTAACACATTTTAAGCAGGGACAGTGCATGTTATGATCCACAAATGAGCACTTACCCTATCCATGTGGAGTATAGCCTCTCCTGAGGAGCAGAGATCTGTGATGAAACACATACACAAAGGATAAACTATTTCATTGTACCTCACATGCTTACACAATATCTGCAAGGTTTAACTTGTAATGTTTATTTTCTGGGCGGGGGAAGAGAATCTTTCAGAAAAAATAATTATAGCAGCAAACTGCTACAAGTCTTTTAGTGCTCTAAAACATTTCTTTATTTTTAATAATTTGCTGGAAACTATTCTAAAAATACAATCTTTAATAATGGAATAATGGTATAAGGATACTGTACCACCACTTACAATTCTAGAATCCTATATTCATCAGATTTTAAATACTCTGGAAATTAAATATTTAAAAGCTTAATTTAAAAGAAAGCTATATTCTTAATTTGTACATTTGCGACTGTTTCGATCTTTGTACTGAATCTAAAAACGAGAACACCTGGGGGGGTGTGCGCGCCCATGTCCATGAATGTGTGTTTGTTTAAATGTAGGGTGTATGGTAGTGAAGTGCTTGTATTACTGGACTTATTACTTGTATTACTGGACTTATTACTTGTATTACTGGACTTATTACTTGTATGCCAGAGAACACAAGTTCAAATCCCACCATGGCAGTTTGAATTCAGTTTAAAAAAAAAGTATGTACAGATCAGACATGATCTAATTGAATGGAACAGGCTCGAGGGGCTGAATTACCTAATCCTCTTCCAATGTGCAGAAAAAAAAAATCAAAAAAATTAGATGTGCGTGCATGAGAATGTACATATGTGGAGGTATATGTGTGTTTATGTTGGACATCCTGGAGGGTTGTATATTGAACTTCCTTGTATCTTGGAGCGACAGGCTTTCCAATATAAACAGAATGGCTTTGAAGCAATGTTCCCCGTCATTTATTTTGTGGGTGCGCAGCCCCTTGAAGGGGCTGCACGGCCCATTACACAGGTTCGCGCATGTGCGAACTTTAACATAGGAAAAGCTGGTCCCGGGCTGCACGAGACCGGCAGAGAGCTACACGGCCGCACAACATATAGGGAACATTACTCTGAAGTGTCGTGAGAGTTAAGCATGGCTTGTCTCCTGCTTTTAGTGTCAGAGTGTTAAACACAAGAAATGCTTGTGCAAGGAAATAAGTGACAGTAATGATGTCAGCCATGAGTGATTACGGTATAACTTTAGTGGCTAGGGTAATAAACATAGGTAGATGGATCCATTAACTATAGTATAGAAAGATAAAGGTTAATAAAGCTTATTCTTCAAAGGGTTAAGAACAGTTACGTCAGGAAGTCTTCTTTGAGAGGAATAGCTCTGGAATAGACAACTGTTGATATATAAAGGAGCATGGTTTTCAACAGATCTTCAGAGGGCTCGAAAGATAAGAGAAACCGAAAGCCACTCTCATGTCTAGTTGGGCCGATCACTCAAACCAGGCATCAATAACGTCTGTTCCGTATACTCCACCATCAAGTGTCTCGTGCTTACTCGAAGTGTGTTGTTGTGAACCAAAGGAGGAAGGCGGTTGAATGCTAACATAAGAGTGTGAGAACATGTAACAATACCTTTATTTTTATATCTTTTGGAGCCAATTTCTTTACTTCACTCAGCAGTCGATCACCAAATCCTGTGGTTAAAAAAACATAGAAATTAAAAGCAGTTGGCAAGGAAGGCAGGGGGAAAATAAAGCACTGTATCACATGCATCAGTCCTCATTAGATTTTTCCAAACAGATGTTGGATTTGCACGGTGACTGGGCCGAATTAAATCTTTGTTTTGGAAATTAAATGTTGCAAATTGTGGAATTCCAAATAGATCCAGACCCGCTTCAGATCTCAGCTTGACCATAATCCACTAAACAGGTGGAAGAGATCCCAACATCAAAAAAATAAAATGGCCACTGCCCCCATAAGTGGGGCAAGTGATTTGTTTTCACTCAAATGGAAACCTGCCTCATTGTTTTAATTGTGCCAACAACCCTTAACATTGATTCTTAAACAATTGAGATGGAATTGTTTCATCTGTGCTGGTACAGATTAGTGCTTGATGGTCCAAATGCTTTAGTTCAGGGCTGTGCTACATGCTCCACAAGATTAAAAGATCAGTGCTGCCATCTAGATCCTGCCCAAATCCTGATGATCTATAGGAAGATACTAGTTGGTACGATACCCAACTGTTGTTGAAAAGAAAGAACTTGCATTTATATAGTGTCTTTCAGAATCTCAGGATGTCCCAAAGCACTTTACAGTCAGTGAAGTACTTTTGAAGTGTAGTCATTGTTATAATGTAGGAAACGGGCAGCCAATTTGCACACAGCAAGGTCCCACCAATAGCAATGTGATAACGACCAGATAATCCGTTTTAGTGATGATAGTTGAGGGATAAATGTTGGCCAGGACACCGGGGAGAACTCCCCTGCTCTTCTTCGAAATAGTGCCATGGGATCTTTTACGTCCAGCTGAGAGAGCAGACATCTCTTCTGAAAGACAGCACCTCCAACACTGCTGCACTCTCTCTGTACTGCACTGGAGTGTCAACCTAGATTATGTGTTCATTGTCTTTGGAGCAAGGCTTGAACCCACAACCTTCTCACACAGAGAGTGCTGCCCACTGAGCTATGCATAGCGGACATATAAAACACCTGTTCTACTCATCGGGACCGTAAATATTAACGTGAGAGAAGTGCACTTATTGGCTGTTCAGGAGTGGGAAAGCTTTTTATACTTGGCTCTCCTTACATCCCATACATTTTCAAATCTTCTGTCAGCTTGAGAATAAAACACCAAAGAAAATCTGAAAGAAACACAACATAAAGAAAGCCCTTCTGCCACACTGAACAGTTGGTCAGTGCGCTCCTTGTTCCAGTGGAACTTCAATGGTTCACCAGTTTCCACTAATAACCTGTGTGTGTGAGTGTGTGAGTGTGAGTGTAAGTGTGTGTGAGTATGTGAGAGATGGAGTGAGTGTGAGTATGTAAGAGTGTTGAGTATGTGAGAGTGTGTGAGTGTGTGAGTGAGTGTGAGTGTATGAGAGAGATGGAGTGAGTGTGAGTGAGTATGCGAGTGTGTGAGTGAGTGAGTCAGTGTGCGAGTGTGAATTAGTGAGTGAGTGAGTGTGTGAGTATGTGAGAGATGGAGTGAGTGTGAGTGAGTGAGAGTGAGTATGCGAGTGTGAATGAGTGAGTGTGAGAGTGTGAGTATGTGAGAGATGGAGTGAGTGTGAGTGAGAGTGAGAGTGAGTGTGTGTATGTAAGAGTGTGAGTATGTGAGAGATTGAGTGAGAGTGAGTGTGTGTGTGTAAGAGTGTGAGTATGAGAGAGATGGAGTGAGTGTGTGAGTATGCGAGTGTGTGAGTGAGTGAGTCAGTGTGTGAGTGTGAATTAGTGAGTGAGTGAGTGTGTGAGTATGTGAGAGATGGAGTGAGTGTGAGTGAGAGTGAGTATGCGAGTGTGAATGAGTGAGTGTGAGAGTGTGAGTATGTGAGAGATGGAGTGAGTGTGAGTGTGTGTATGTAAGAGTGTGAGTATGTGAGAGATGGAGTGAGTGTGAGTGAGTATGCGAGTGTGAGTGAGTGAGTCAGTGTGTGAGTGTGAATTAGTGAGTGAGTGAGTGTGTGAGTATGTGAGAGATGGAGTGAGTGTGAGAGTGTGAGTATGTGAGAGATGGAGTGAGTGAGAGTGAGTATGCGAGTGTGAGTGAGTGTGTGTATGTAAGAGTGTATGTGAGAGATGGAGTGAGTGTGAGTGAGTATGCGAGTGTGAGTGAGTCAGTGTGAATGAGTGAGTGAGTGAGTGTGAATGAGTGAGTGAGTGTGAATGAGTGAGTGAGTCAGTGTGAATGAGTGAGTGAGTCAGTGTGAATGAGTGAGTGAGTGTGAATGAGTGAGTGAGTGTGAATGAGTGAGTGAGTCAGTGTGAATGAGTGAGTGAGTGTGAATGAGTGAGTGAGTCAGTGTGAATGAGTGAGTCAGTGTGAATGAGTGAGTGAGTCAGTGTGAATGAGTGAGTCAGTGCGAATGAGTGAGTGAGTGTGAATGAGTGAGTGAGTCAGTGTGAATGAGTGAGTGAGTGAGTGTGCGTGCGAGCGAGTAATCAATTCTGACTTGAACATTCAAATGGGAAAAGGAGAACCGAGTGGGAACAAACTGTCGTATCTCAAAACACACTCAAACCCGATACGCGCAGGAGGATAATATTCAACCTTCTGATATGCCCATCCTAATTGGGAGAAACTGTCAAAACACTTCTCAGGATTTGCTGGCAGCTTTGTAGAACATATCAAGCCTTCAAAACATTGTTTTTTTGTTTCTCTCCTAATGGTCTACCTGGAAGGAATCCAATCTTACAGAAAAATGGACATCCCTTTTCTATAAACTCTCATTCTGCTGGTGTATGCACTAGGGGGCACTGCACCGCTGTATAACTGAGGAGCTGTTTCTCAGTATCACGGTGTCGTAAAACCCATCATAGGGCAAGCTAAACAACTGATGCATTAATTCCCATGTTACATAAAGGCTCTAGTGGCACACAGTGGAAGGAATGAGGTATCATACAGCAATTTTAATAGCAGAGGATTTATGCAACAGAGCCGCGTTTGTCCGATTTAAGTGGCACTGTCTGCTCTTATGGCATTTTCTTTTGTCTGCTACTTTACTGAATGTATCAAAGTCAGATGATCTTTATCTGTGTGCTGAAGAGAGTCCCAGAGGAATAAAAGCTAGAAACCAAAAGTGCCCTTTCTGTTGTTGTCTAAAAGGCTACTTCAGAATCTAACAAGCATTGCTACTGCTCTCAGAGAGATAGAGTCTCTACGAGGATTTGCTTGTTGGAAGCATTTACAATCTAAATAGAACATTTTCTCTCCCACATTGTCCTCTGCTTCCCCCTCCCACCCTGCTGTACAAAATAAACACTGCCTTCCCTTCGAACGGTTGGGTAGATTTTATTCATTTTTAGCCGGGAGTGACTCTTGGGAATTCAGGAGGGGAGGTAAGTGGGAAGGAGGTCAGTGGGCCCCAGCAGGATTTTCCGTCCATTAATTTTAATGGAACAACTGATTAACCTTTTTCCCTTTACATTATTTTTAATGAGCCACATCAGACTTTTAAAGAAATGTTGTTTCCAACGATTGAAGCCAGTCAGTGGTAGATTTTCAGCTCTGAAATACAGCTCACGTCCCTCCTACAACGTGCTGTGCTTATTTCCCATCCCTGTTAATTACAGCATATCTTTTCATTTTGTTCATATTGTAACTTTTTTTAATGATTTCTGTAAAGACATCAGAGATGGGTTTAATTTAAGATGAATTCATTCCCAACAATGAAGTCTGCAAACAGAGATGGTGGGTGATTATGTTGAATAATTACCTCATCCTCCTTCCTATTTAAATGTTTTTAAACACAGTTTTATTAAAGTAAAGTTTAATTACAACAAAGCATTTTAAAAGAGGGGTGAGCTATGAGGAAAGACTAGGGAAACTTCAACTCTACAATCTAGAAAGTGCTAAAAGGAAGACCTTACTGAGATCTACAAAATATTAAATGGTATCTATAGATAGGGTATGCCCACAATATAAATGAGGTAGCAAATAGGTCCAGACACATAAACGTTAACAAATTGCACTTGCATAGTGCCTTTAATAAAACGCCTTGGGTATGGTTTGGGGGGGGGGGGGGGAAGAATGCACATCAACCAGGATTTAGAAAAAATGTGAGGGGAAGTGACCAAAGGTGAGGTCGAAGAGATGCACATAAACTTAAATAAGTGAGAAATCGTTTTAAAACAGATGTTTGGAAGTTTTTTTTAACTCAAGCTATAATAAATATTTGGAACAATCTGCAAGGCGGGACAGTAGAGGCAAAAACATTCACAATGAAGCTGCATGATATAATGGGAGAACCAGGGTACTAGAGGGATGGGCTTCAATGGGTCGAATGGCCCTTTCTTACCCTGACATTTCTTTCGGTGGACGGGAGAAATGCATTTGAAGTGGTGTAGAGTGGATAGCGGTGTCCCACAGGGTCTTATTCTGGGACTGCTTCTTTTCACTACTGTTAGTTCAGTAGGGAGAAGTCAGGTTCAGTAAGAATGCAGGAGGACCCAAAGGCCAGAAACGCCATTCCTTTTATCATTTGCATTCAGTGGACATACCAGCAGCAAGCTAAAATGACGAGTTTAAGCTCTATTTAACCTTTTAAAAGTTACTGAACTTGTAACCATCTGAAGAAAGCTTCAATAAATATGTAGACCCATTTTTTATAAACGGATGCTTTTGAGAATGGACGATTTTTAAGAATGAGGGACTGAAGGATTGTGAGATACCTGCGGTCTATTGCAGTGCTGTTGGTACAGTGATCATTTGCATTACTTGCCAAATCGATGACTATTATGTTTGTATCAGTTACACTGTGACAATATGGGACAGGCTCGATGCACCAGCTGGTGTTCATCTGTCTGCCATTTTCCTATGTTCACAGAATCACAGAATCCCCACAGTGCAGATAGAGGCCATTTCGGCCCATCGAGCCTGCACCGACACATATCCCACCCTATCCCCGTAACCCCACGTATTTAATCCCCTAACACGAAGGGTCAATTTTATCATAGCCAAATCAACCTAACCTGCACATCTTTGGACTGTGGGAGGAAACCGGAGCACCCGGAGGAAACCCACGCAGACACAGGGAGAATGTGCAAACTCCACACAGACAGTCGCCCGAGGCCGGATTTGAACGCGGGTCCCTGGCGCTGTGAGGCAACAGTGCTAACCACTATGCCACCGTGCCCCCCTCCTCAGACACATTCTCTCCAACACCAAGACCACCTACTTCCACCTCTGTAACATTGCCCGTCTCCGCCCCGCCTCATCTCGTCAGCTGCTGAAACCCTCAGCCATGCCTTGGTTACCTCTAGACTCGACTATTCCAACGCTCTCCTGGCCGGCCTCCGACCTTGCACCCTCTGTAAACTTGAGCTCATCCAACACTCGGCTGCCTGTATCCCAACTCGCACTAGGTTCCATTCACCCATCACCCCTGTGCTCGCTGACTTACATTGGCTCCCGGTCCAGCAACACCTTTGATTTTTAAATTTTCATATCACTCCATGGCCTTGACCCTCTCTATCTCGGTAACCTCCTCCAACCCCACAACCCTCCGAGATCTCTGCGTTCCTCCAATTCTAACCTCTTGAGCATTCCTGATTTTCGTCACTCCAGCACTGGCTGCCGTGCATTCAGCTGCCTAGGCCCTAAGCTCTAGAATTCCCTCCCTAAATCTCTCCACCTCTCTCTCCTCCTTTAAGACGTTTCGGGGAGACTACTTCCCTGTTGAGTCTCTTCCTACACCGATATATTGATAGTCCCGGGAAGCCTGTAAGGTAAATTTGGCTTCTCAGAGGCAGATGCTGAAAGAAAATGTTGTTAGAAATATTTTAAGCACACAAAAATGTTATGATATCAAAAGTTCAATAATTTTGTGTTTTTTTTTTTAAAAAGGCAGAATTTTTTGCTGGAGCTACGCATAAAAGCCCAACATTCAATTGGCATTCCCACTACCACGGTACAGGAGGCTGTGACTGAAGACCAAGAAACTGCAGGGCAAGTCACCAATAGTTGTCCTTATGCACCATGTAGCAGATGGTTCCAAGAGGCATAGGCAAAGGACTTTTAACAGGCAGTCTACTGTCCTCTTCTCTAAGCCAAAGAAAAATGCATGGCATAGCCATTGGAAAAGATGTTTCAAAAATGGGACAAAACAAAGCAAACCAAGACCTCCAACTCGAGCTGCACGCCACAATCTGGCATTGTTTGCAGCAGACGCCAGTGTTACAATCCTGCCACCAACAGGAAAATGTAAGATGATAACCTGCTTCCCATCTCTTGTGATCTGGTCTTCACAAGGTTTCAGGGCCAACGTGTTCATAATTTTGGTTATTGTGTAATTTACAGCTCAGTGGATATGGCATGTTTTTCTGATTATCAAGGCAAAGCGATGTTAGCATTGGAGAGTGGAAGACTTTTCCATGTCAGCTAAGCACTTCCATTGCGTACACTATAGCTAAATCCAGAGTAAAAGACTGTCTCTTCTCCCCCAATAACGGGGAAACGACTACCTCTGGCCACTATTTCCAGTGAAATCACAAATACAATCTCTTAGAATGCTTTTACGATTAAGCTGGAAATAGCAAACACAGGAAATCTTCCGGCTAGGTTTACAATGTTGCTATCACGTAGCAACCAAAGGAAATTTCTCCCCCTGACCTCTGGAACCCCCAGCGGAAAAGCATTGCCTATTGTATCACTGTGACAGTTCCACATCCTACACCGACTATCCTTGCGCCCGTCTGACTTTGAGTTTGCCAATTTAGAGTTGCTTTGGGCTGAACTGTGGGTTATGTGGAGTTATGTTCACTGGGAATTGGGCTGAGATTGCCCAGAACCGTTACACTTTGGACCTTAATGTAAAAAGAAATAACCCACCAGTCTTGGATGGATCTCAATCCAGATCACAAAGGTGGAAGAACAATATGTCAATCCACTGTGCACATAGCTCCCTTGTCCTGAAAATGAAAGTAAGAGATACTCCAAGCTCATTTACTATTTCATTTTCTGCGACATCAGTCATGTTTTCTGTAACTTTTTAAGATATTTGTAAGTTTTCAATCATCTTTCTACCATGCTATGGGAATACATGGATAGAAGTTGAGGTGCCTACAATAGTGTTTTCTTTCTATTCAGGTGTATATCTGCTTTCCGTGCTAACTGGCTTTGATAGAAGGTATTTACACGTACTCACCCTGAATGAAGTAGGTGCAACAATTTGCGGTAGAAATAATGGTGAGCTATCAGCACTCACAGTTATTGAGTAAATCGGACAGCAACTTCCGGTGTCCGCACACGCGCAGTTAATCGCGGAAATCAGGAAGCTGCTGTCCGAGTTGCCCTGCTCCTCCAGAAGGTGCTCTATACTGGCAGCTCGCTGAGAGACTCAGCATTCAAACAAATGGAAGGGTGTGAATTTGTGGTACTTACCCACTAAACACGCCAGAAAAAGTTTGGGCTTGTCCATTCAAGTATAAGTGAATTTTTAACAGCATGCTAAGTCTTAATTACTGCCAAACAACCTACCTGGCCCTGAAAATTAACTTTTACAAGTGTGTAGTTTCATTCCTTCAGATTGTAAAAATTTAAATAATTGTTAACTTTTTCTTTCTGTCTCTTACGTCTCTCTCTCTTAATCCCATCTTTCTTTCCCTCTCTTTATTTTGCTTTCTGTACATGATTTAATATTGAATTAACTATTCTAACTTACACTTCCTGGTTTAGATTGCATGTCTCAGTAAGGATTCTTCAATCTGATTGGTTAAGCAGATACACCGTTGCTTGCCCTGTTCACACAGGTCCCAGATCTCCTGTAGAGGGCGTCGTGCTGTTTTGGCTCTCTAATAATCACAAGTTTCACTGCAAAAGCCCACAGAAAGTCTGTGGGCAAGTACAAGTGTAATGAATGGCGAGCGAGTTCCTTCACCAATGACCGCAAAATCCAGACCAATAAAGGAATGAAAGAATAAAATAACACCCATGTGGATTTTGAAGCATGAATGATGGCACAATTAAAACAAAAGACGTTTAAAAAAGTGAATTGCCAGTTCATTTTTTTTTTTATAAAGAAAGTGCACTATTTCTTTGGGTGGGGGGGGGGGTGCGGCGAGAGGGAAAGTAGTACTTCTTCCAGCTCCTGGTCATCTCCCCCAAGAAGTCTTTCTTCATATGTAAGCCTAGACAATGAGAGCGAGCAGGCAATTTGACTGTGGGGCCATCACAGCCGCACTCAATCTCGCCGAATATTTACCAGTGGCAAAATTTCAGCAGAAATCACAGGATAGTGCTCAGTTATGGGAACCTAAGCTGACTTTTTCCCCCTCCACTGCGCAAGCATACAGAGGCCAATCGTAGCAACTCCTACAGCACTGGCAGAGATCAGCATTGACCAGAAATTGAACCTGTGATCTTCCTGGATAGTATAATTCAATTCCACTCCACCTTTACCAACTGACCCTTCACTGGAGTTCAGGTTCACAACTTTGACTTTAAAAAAAAAATTCTTTACCATATTCACTTTGAAGAGCAGTTGGAACGAGCTTTAAATTCTCCGACAAGATTTTAGATTAATGAAAAAATATTTCCTGACTCCGACCTTGAGTATAACAAAAACAGCTTAATGCACTTGTCTGACATTTCTTTATCTTCTACTTTAGCAACGGTGTTAACCCATTTAAAATAAACAGATCAACACAGGTGTTAAAATGTCAGATGAATGCAATAAGTTTTCTTCCATTAATATTGTCAACAGTAATTTCTAGGCTTATATTAAGTTGTCCGTTTCTAAATTTCTGATATGATGAATGTCCCTGTTATGATGCATGTTTGGATCAATGCAGTGTGAACTTTTCCACCACATCAAATCCAAACATGTAATTAAATGTTGCTGATTTAGTCTGCCGTCAGTCGTGAGGACAGCTGAAAAACAGCAACCGTGCACCTGCAGCGATTGTGCTGTATTGAGGTGACCTTTTAAAATGGAAGCTTAAAAAACTCAGGCTATCCATTGTATTTATATTCCAAAAGATAAAAAAAGGGCTGAGGAGTTAGTTCTGATGATGATAACAACTGACCATCAGCAGCAGTCACTGACCAGCGAGAACGCTTGTACATACATTTAACTGCACATCCGTAGAACTCTGCTTCCTCCCAACCAATACTGAGGACAGTATAACTGAGGGTTCCCACTGTTGTTTTCAATGTGTCCATGCTTGATGCAGTATAACTGGGGCAAAAGAGTACCAAGGATGAACACACTGAAGGAATCAAAGAAAATTAGTTAGAATACCAGATGTAGGGAGCTCTGAGTACAGTTGTCACACCTGATTGGCCATCTCACAACACTCGGGTACTACGGAGTGCAACATGCAAGTCTCTGGCTGTGGTTTGTCACACGGTGTGCTTCTGATTTTACACATGCTGTTGTGGGGATTTTCCTGCCCTTTCACAATGGTTGCTGGGATTGCCTGCCTCCTAATAGTGATTCTCAGAGCAAGAGGAGAGGCAACAGCAATAAGTCCCTGCTCCACTAACATACCACAACCAGCTGGGTCACGAGTGGAGGCTCAGACACAAAGCAGCAAGTCTTCCGAGGGCCATAAGTGGCACCCAGCCATATCGCTGTGTTGTTATGAACTATTGCTTGTTACTTGTGACTTTTCCCACAGTTATGGGCAGCCTTTAAAATAAAAAAAAAACAGCAATTAAATGGTACAGTCTCTACTAACTGCAGCTGGGTGCAGACTCTCCTTCCCTGTAGAAAAGCACCTGGCCCCTATTCAGCACCTCCCCACAGTAACATGGCTGAGATCAAGAACTTGGTGAAGGGGAATCGGACTTGCATCCAATGGTATGCGCATACTGGAGCTCCCCAGTGCTGCAACACTGCGCGATCACTATTTATAGAGCATAAAAATGCATTGTGCTTTGTTAAAAAAAAAAAGTTTGATGAATACAGAACATGAAGCCTGCAAATGATGGTGAGAGGCTGCAGCATTTTAATATGGGAAGGTATAGCAGTGTAGACTACTTTGCTACAAGGCAAGGTTAACGTCACAGAGGTATGACAGAGGCAACCTCAGTGCGCAAGTCCCAAATGGTTCAGTGAATAAATTCAACAGGATACCTTTGAATAAAGTTGATCCTCCTGACAGCACAATGTTAGAGAAAAGCGTTCGCCTCAGATCCATGTCAGACTTCTGGATTGCAAAGACTAAGACTTCATGGATTCCTTCACACTCTTCACCGATCAGGTCAGGTCGAAAGAGCAGCTCTGGAGCACGGAACCGCGCAGGGCCAATCTGCAAAGAGCAAAGAAATATGTCTGTTAAAGTTCTTGGCTTACATAGGACACCAAACAGGAAAGGAATACACATCAAGGCAGATTAAGCATTTCTCTAGACATTCACTTTGGCCAGAACGCTGTTATTTATGTCTCTATTTAACATAATTGAGACATGAATGGGCTCAGAAACTGACTGCGCTGGTAGAAACACATCTGTTGTTTACATCTGGCAAGTTTTAAAGCGGGGATGTGCAAACGATGGCCAGCAGCCCCTGCCTGGCAAGCCAGCCATAGAGTCTATGCAACTCAGTTCTGTTTGTGCTTATATCTCTTACTGGTCTGTCTAGTTAGAATGTCGTGGGCCTGGGAGTTTGGAATGGAATGTTCTTAGAGCTGTAGCTTCAATGGTTGATAAATCCTAAATCAGAACACACAAATCTGTTAGTATCAGCAACTTGAGATATTTGCAAAATAATGGGAACATGGATTTAAACTTCATATTTGTCCTGCAATGCTCCGTGGCACTCAACTATGGAGCCAATGTAGATAGAAAGCTTGGACACTACTATTTCCAAGGTTCTATGATGAATGTATGCAGAGACCTGAAAGAGTAAGAAGTTTAATGCTCCAACAGTCATGTACATTTAAGTAAAATGACTGGTTTAGTGATGGAGGGTGAGAAGGGACAATCAGCTGTTAATTGTGCCGGGCACTGAAAAGTACCTTAGGAATAAAGAGAAAACAGATTGATTAGAGGACACACTACACTAAAATAGAGAATTACTGAGTGTTTTTTGGATTCATTATTAAGTCATTCGTTTATGTCAAAATTTCTACCAAATGTATGACTTTTGAAGGTTGCTCTGCTTACTCAGGATGCCACTTTAGTTATCTGCACATAAAATTCCCATTACAACAGCTAGCTGTTTCTTAAATGAATCCAGTGTTCTAGCTTCAACCAAACTTCCTAGAACCATGGAAACTCAATCTATGTCAATCAGGCTGCGTCAAGAAATACTTCCTGACCTCAGTCCTAAATCTGCCCTTCCAACCTTGAAACTGTGCCCATTTATTCTGCTGGCCTGACATATCAAAGTATCGTTCCGGGTTCATTTTCTCGACCCCATTAATTATCTTGTACACCTCTATAATCTTCCCTGGGAGATGTCTTTAGTCCAACGTGAAAGAGCCCCATTCTTCATTGCTCCTTCCCCTGATGCTGGGGGTCAGCCTCATTGCTCCTCTGCACTGCCTTTGAGGCCTGGATGTCCTTACCTTATAGATAGATGTTTTGGCACTAAGGGAATCAAGGGATATGGGGATGGGGAGAAAAGTGGAGTTGATGTAGAAGATCAGCCATGATCTGCAATTATATAGGGTCTTGGTGAGACCATACCCAGACTTCTAGGTACAGTTTTGGTTCCCTTACATCAGAAAGGATATACTTGCCTTAGAGGAAGTGCAACTAAGGTTCACCAGACTGATTCCTGGGATGGGGGGATTGTCCTATGAGGAGAGATTGAGGAGACTAGGCCTATAGTCCCTAAAGTTTAGAACAATAAGAGGTGATCTCATTGAAACATATAAAATTCTTAAGGGGCTTGACAGGGTAGATACTGGGAGGATGTTTCCCCTGGCTGGGGAGTCGAGAACTAGGGGTTATAGTCTCAGAATAAGGGATTGGTCATTTAGGACTGAGATGAAGAGAAATTTCTTCACTCAGAGGGTTGTGAATCTTTGGAATTCTCCACCCCAGAGGGCTGTGGATGCTCAGTCGTTGAGTACATTCAAGACAGAGATTGATAGATTTTTGGATTTTAAGGGAATCTAGGGATGTGGGGATAGTGCGGAAGGTGGAGTTGAGGTAGAATTGGTGGAGCAGGCTTGAGGGGCCGTACAGCCTACTCCTGCTCCTACTTCTTAGGTTCTTGTGTCATAACACAAATGTATTCCTTCTGCGGCACAGTGGGTGGAGGGATAAGGGAGGAAACGACCAACATTTTCTGTAGTGATGCCATGATTATAAACAATATTAGGTCACTCAATTCCTCCACTTCTAAAGGATCCAGGAAAGAGCCACTTAATAAACGAACGTCTGACAATCACAAGATACCATATGGATGAGGAAGGTCATTCACCTCATCGTAGCTCATCTATCCAGGAAAAAAAACATACAGTCCCCCGTCACTTAATCCAACTGTTTCTTAAATTATTCCCAGGTTTCTGCCTCCATTATCCTACCTGAAAATCCATTATTCTGCCTTGTGCCAGATTGAACCTGTGCCCCCTTGTCCTTCTGCTTTGATTTAACTTGAGCAAGCAGCATTAGCAACCATGCATGAATTGATATTGGTGCCTTACTTCAATTGTGCTTCCATCAGGCAGGATGTACTGGGCTTTCTCGGTCTCCAAAGTTTCATCTTTTTGCGGATTTATCGACAGGTAACAGGCACGCTGTGAAACACAAAGACAAATTGGCAGGTCGTTTCCCAGAAATACACATTAAAAATTCAAGTAACAATTTTAAACATTGGTTCTCAAAGAAAGGACAATTATAGTGAGTCATTCTTTCACATGATGATTAAATTCAGGACTCTCCATAAGGAAATTAAGCAGGCAGCCAACTGGTGAAGCAAGGCGGCCATTCGGACTTCCTTTCTGAATTGGTACTGTCACACTGCCTATTAACCAAGCATTCACACATCTATGCAGAAATCAGAGCCATAATTTGTTATTATTTGCTACATTAAAAATACATCTATAATTAAAAAAACAAAGATAATCTTTGTAGGGGTTAAAGTAAATGAAAGACGTACATATATACAAAATGAAAACATATTCCCTGCACTTTATACAAATTAGTAGTAAAACGAATCAATTTATGTACAATAAAAATGTAAGATTCTACCTCTTTGATTGTTTTCACAATCTCAAATTCCGATGATGTATGAAAATCATATCCTTCCTTTCTAAGGAACAGACGTAAATAGCGAGACACATCGCGCCCTGCAATGTCAATCCTCATGATGGAATGTGGCATTGCAAACCCTTCATAGATAGGAACCGCATGTGTGACTCCATCGCCTGAATCTAACACTACACCTGTAGTTCTACCTGTGGCATACCTTCAGAAAAGTAGAGAAGAGAAATGCATTGGTAAGTAAACCAAGTCTGTTAAAATTTGAATATTCCAAAGACACAGTTTATCAACTCAGATAAGCAGATGAAACACATTCGCTCCCACAAGTGTTTTTTAACAAAATGTTCTCCTTTTTTGGGTCCTTCAACAAACATAATCTGAGCAGTAAGAAGACCCTTCTGCCCATCCCCCTCTTGGGTTACCTCTCAAGAGATATTTGGGAACAACTTGACATGCCTTCTAAACTGATTTTTCTCCTAATGGGAGGTCTCGCATTTTCTTGGCAGCGCATTTGTGACTAAATGAAGAGTGAAAGGCCCAGTGCTGGTGAATGGCAGCTTGGTTCAGTTGGGAGCACTCTTGCCTGTGCAAGAAAGCTGCAGCTTCGAGCCCTACCAGGTCTTGAGCACATAATCTAGGTTGACAATCCAGTGCAGCTCCGAGGTCCTAACTCCCTGGTAGATGATAAAAGCTCGAATGGGTTGATACAATTTATCATCCTGGAAGGACGAGATCAATTGGGCTGAAAAGCCTTCTTCATCTTGTCATGACTTGGTTGTGTAAGGAACTGCGTGCATAAGGTAATATTTGAGCATTCTGTACTACCGGGTACTGGAGAAAGGTTGCACTACATTGGTTCAGCTTGACAAACGAACGTCTGAACAACACAAGTTACTCTTTGGTCCATTTGAAAAGAAGCCCTTCTGGTAGTCTGAAAATGTACATCTCTTAAAATCAATCAAATTTTAAATTTAAATATAAGTTCAAACAGATTCTAAATTTTTAAAAATGTGCAATGGGGTTTAATCAAGAAAAGAACTGGAGCCTACAGATAAGGCAGGATCTGGCCAAAATGGACTGGGATCAGCTACTTGTAGGAAAATCCGCATCGGAGCAATGGGAGGCTTTCAGAAGGGAGATTGAGATCATACAATGGCAACATGTTCCCGTAAAGGTCAAGGGTGGTTCCAAAAACCACAGGGAACCTTGGATGTCAGGGGATATACGAGAATGGATTAGGAAAAAAAGGAGGGCTTTTGGTAGATACAAAAGGCTAAAGACGGAGGAAGCCCTAGAGGAGTACAAAAAGTGCAGGGGGATACTTAAAAAAGAAATTAGGAGATCAAGGAGGGGCCATGAAATAACACTGGCGAGCAAAATAAAGGAAAATCCGAAGATGTTTTATAAGTATATTAAGGGTAAGAGGATAACTAGGGAAAAAATAGGGCCCATTAGGGACAAAAGTGGCAATCTGTGTGTGGAGCCGGAAGATGTAGGAGGGGTTCTAAATGAATTTTTTGCATCTGTTTTCACTATGGAGAAGGACGATGTAGACATAGAAATAGGGCGGGGGGACTGTGATATGCTCGAACATATTAACATCGAGAGGGAGGAGGTATTGGCGGTTTTAGCTGGCCTAAAAATGGATAAATCCCCAGGCCCGGATGAAATGTATCCCAGGCTGCTGTGTGGGGCAAAGGAGGAGATTGCGGGGGCTCTAACACATATATTCAGGACCTCTCTGGCCACAGGGGATGTGCCAGAGGACTGGAGAACCGCTAATGTAGTACCATTATTCAAGAAGGGTAGTAGGGAAAAACCGGGGAACTACAGGCCAGTGAGCCTAACATCAGTGGTAGGAAAATTATTGGAAAAAATCCTGAGGGACAAAATTTGTCTCCACTTGGAGAGGCAAGGATTAATCAGGGATAGTCAACATGGCTTTGTCAAGGGAAGATCATGTCTGACTAATTTGATTGAATTTTTTGAGGGGGTGACTAGGTGTGTGGATGAGGGTAACGCAGTGGATGTGGTATACATGGATTTCAGTAAGGCCTTCGATAAAGTCCCGCACAGGAGACTGGTCAAGAAGGTAAGAGCCCATGGAATCCAGGGTGCCTTGGCACATTGGATACAAAACTGGCTTAGTGGCAGAAGGCAGAGGGTGATGGTCGAAGGTTGTTTTTGTGACTGGAAGCCTGTGGCCAGTGGAGTACCACAGGGATCGGTGCTGGGTCCCTTGCTGTTTGTGGTCTACATTAATGACTTGGATATGAATGTAAAGGGTATGATCAGTAAGTTCGCGGATGATACAAAAATTGGTAGGGTGGTAAATAGCGAGGAGGGTAGCCTCAGTCCGCAGGACGATATAGATGGGTTGGTCAGATGGGCGGAACAGTGGCAAATGGAATTTAACCCGGAAAAGTGCGAGGTGTTGCACTTTGGGGGGGACTAACAAGGCAAAGGAATACACAATGAATGGAAAGACCCTAGGCAAGACGGAGGGTCAGAGGGATCTGGGTGTGCAAGTACACAGATCCCTGAAGGCGGCGGAACAGGTGGATAAGGTGGTAAAAAAGGCATATGGGATACTTGCCTTCATTAGCCGAGGCATTGAATATAAGAGCAAGGAGGTTATGATGGAGCTGTATAAAACACTGGTTAGGCCACAGCTGGAATACTGTGTGCAGTTCTGGTCGCCACACTACAGGAAGGATGTGATCGCGTTAGAGAGGGTGCAGAGGAGGTTCACCAGGATGTTACCAGGGCTGGAGCGCTTCAGCTATGAAGAGAGACTGGGCAGATTGGGTTTGTTTTCCTTGGAGCAGAGGAGGCTGAGGGGGGACATGATTGAGGTGTACAAAATTATGAGGGGCATAGATAGGATGGATGCTGAGGAGCTTTTTCCCTTAGTAGAGGGGTCAATAACTAGGGGGCATAGATTCAAGGTAAAGGGCGGGAGGTTTAGCGGGGATTTGAGAAAGAACTTTTTCACCCAGAGGGTGGTTGGAGTCTGGAACTCACTGCCTGAAAGGGTTGTGGAGGCAGAAACCCTCACAACATTTAAGAAGCATTTGGATGTGCACTTGAAATGCCATAGCATACAAGGCTACGGGCCAAATGCTGGAATATGGGATTAGATTAGACAGGGCTTGATGGCCGGCGCGGACACGATGGGCCGAAGGGCCTCTATCCGTGCTGTATTACTCTATGACTCTACAGGCCAGGAAGGGCCCAGGTTCAATCCCCAGTCTGTGTGGAGTTGGTTGATGTCAGCTGAAAACAACAACAACTTGTATTTATATAGCGCCTTTAATGTAGTAAAATGTCCCACGGCGTTTCACAGGAGCGATTATCAAACAAAATGTTATACTGAGCCACATAAGGAGATATTAGGGCAGGTGACCAAAAGCTTGGACAAAGAGGTAGGTTTTAAGGAGCATCTTAAAGGAGGAGAGAGAGGTAGGAGAGTCAGAGGGGTTTAGGGAGGGAATCCAAGAGCTTAGGGCCTTGGCAGCTGAAGGCACGGCCGCCAATAGTGGAGTGATTAAAATCAGGGATGCTCAAGAGGCCAGAATTAAAGGAGCGCAGGGATCTCGGAGGGTTGTGGGGCTGGAGGAGATTACAGAGATAGGGAGGGGCGAGGCCATGGAGGGATTTGAAAACGAGGATGAGAATTTTAAAATCGATGCGTTACTTAAGCAGGAGCCAATGTACGTCAGCGAGCACAGGGGTGATGGGTGAACGGGACACGGTGAGAGTTAGGACACGGGCAGCAGAGTTTTGGATGACCTCAAGTTTACCATTGGTTAGAAAAGGAGAGAGAGGGGGGGGGGGGGGGGGGGGGAAATCAAACCAGCCAGCATTCTCTGATCTTAATCCAGCAATCCCTGCTGGTAAAGCACTTGGCTCTGACACTATCTGCAGTCAAAACTTATCAAGACTCATATAAAAAGTAATAGCCATTTGAGCAAGTATCAGAGGGTGACCTGTACTCGTGGTACAGTACCCAACAGTGAGTCAATGCCTTCAGGAGGGTAGAGGGGAGAAAATTGGCAAGAATGAAAGAGAGAAATAAAATCTGTATGATCCAAATCAGATTAGGTTTCTCTGTTAATGTGTTTAGGAAACATACACGGGACTTGGAGAAGCCCCGGTGGCACTTGCCAGCAGAACCAATTTAAACACCAATCATTCTCACCCTCAAACCAACAATATCCAAGAAAGAAGAATGAATTAAGGCAGTCTACAAGTTTGTAGTCTACAAGAGGGAAGAATAATGTTTCCGTCACCGCCTGCCACTCATATCTTATTGAAAGAGAAAAAGACAGAAGTGATGGGGAGGAACAAAACAAAATGGCTTGACAGACACCGGAAAAAATCCTTTGGCCAGGTGATACAATAGGCAAGGGAAGAACTCAGGTTACATTTCAGTGATTTGTGCATTTCTGAATATGAAATACTAACAGACTAAGTACTGCCTGCATTGAGATGAACAAAGCAGGGACATTGAAAGTCTCGAAGAAAACCTCGGCAGCACGTTCACGGTTTTTCCTCGGATTCAGGGGAGCCTCTGTGAGGAGTACTGGATGCTGGGAAAGAGATAATAGAAAATACATGTCATTGTCTTTTCAATTAACAAAGTAGATCCTCACCTGCTGTGTAAATATCGTATTATTCAAACGGCAGTCGTTTAAAATAAAAGGTTGTTTGATGATTCCACTAAAAAGTTGCGTTGATTTTCAATAAAGTCCATGTACAGGAAACTCTCGATTTGCCGGCACCCAAACAACCGGAAATCTCGGTTAACCGGCAAAATTCAGGAGTAGGTTCAAGTTAAGTTTTTCTTCATATTAGTGGCCGTTTCTTGATTCTTGGCTGTGTAATCGGGGGTTTCTGCACTTGTTGCTAAGCAACAGGGATGCTTGGTCTGTGGCTGAGGTTCTTGCAGCTGTTGCTAAGCAACAGGGAAGCCTGGATTTGTTGCTGTGTACGGAGCTCCCGTACCTTTTAACGATAACTCTCTGTAATCCGGACTTTTTGATAAACCGGCACCACCCTCGGTGCCGGATAAAAAAGAGTTTCCTGTAATCCAATTTCCTTTCTAAAGGCAATTTCCTTAATAGGAAAATATCCCACCCAGCAAATGGCACTTGCTGGCAAAATACAGTTCACGTGATACAGTTCGCAGGGCAAGAGAAATCATGCTGACAAAGTAACTATTTAAGACACTGAACAATTACAAAAGAAAAGGTTTTGTGACTCAACTGGAAATATGGGGCATATGTACTGCCAAGCAGAAAATTACACTGCAGGTGGGCAGGGTATTTTTTGGTGGTTATAAACAGTAGATACTTCAGCGTAGGTTTAACACAGCAGTAAATGATTACCACTACTGAAATAACATTCCAATTTAGCCAATTATTAAAGGAGCAGATTAATTAACATTCATATTCGAACCTGAATGCCTTATGAAACCAGTGCTCTAGCTCAAAGTTGAACTAGGTTTTATGACTGTGAACAGACTAAATGCAGGATTCCCAATCATAAAAAGTTCTTTATTTGAGGTACAGCTGCTGTTGGACTCTCCAATGAAAAGCAGAAAAAAAACCCACTATTTTTGGGTCAGTTGCAATAATTTTGCACACAAAATAAATCTCTGGAAATATACAGACTAAAAATCCAGTTTTAATAAATAACTAAAAATAAGGCCATGAGGCACCGTGCAGCTCTACATCAGCACGGAGATGCAGTTTCTATCTTTTAAATTGCTGGGTTCTGGTTCTCTGCTGAATTGCTTTGACAAGATGCCAGGTGAAGGACACGTATATGCTCACAGATAAAAAAGGAAAAATCGGTGTTAAAAAAAAGCCTACTCTTGCACATAAACTACCAGCCAGTTCAGAGTAACATTGGTGGATCCTTGGAAGCAGGTCACCTGCCTGCTCAACCAGGAGACCAAAGGTAAAAAATAGAGGGATCGTACTCTGTAAAGAATAGGGACATAATCCATTATAATTGTATTTCTCCTTATATTTCTATATATAAAAACACTCATCTTAATTTTACAATCTACAGTAAGTTTCATTTTGGTTAATCTTACTGAAGAATAACAGCTGTCTGCATTTGATGAGTAATCTCTAGCTGTATTGCTTAAAAAACACTCATTTGAAATAGGACAGCATGGTAATGCTGCTATACCACTGAGTGATAGGTCAAAGTTTGCATCTGATTGCCCACACTGTAAGCTTTACCCCATCCATGCTTGTTGTCCCTTTGTGACAGCAAGCGAGAGGCTAGATGTGCCCCACAAGTAGGAAGGTGAGCTGTAAAAAAACCCACATACATCGGAGGCTCAGTAATTCTATGCCACTTTCACAAGAGCTCTTCCGAGACTCAGCAGCAGATTCCACCTGGTCCTCTTGGTTGGGAAAGTGCAAGCACTGTGAGGGAGGGCGCAGGTAACAGTAAGCAAAGGCAGAGAGTGTGACTGAAAGAGAGTAAGGAGCATGGGCAACAGAGTGGGACAGAAGCAGGAGACAGAAGGGCGGAAATTCCATTATTTAAAAAAAATCAAGAGTTAGTCAAGGTTCTCAATCCCAATTGCGATCCAGCCAAGTGCGCTGGAGCACGTGCGAATTTCAAGAGAGGTGAGGACTTGGCTATGATGCACTCAAAGCTGAACGCCCTGCCAAGACCTATTGTTTAGGCTCATATATGAAGCGTGACCACTTGGGCTAGGTGCCAATAGTCAACTAGTGCTCGTGGAACCATATCCTAGCAAGAAATTAACTCCTTCAGGAGAAGAGAGCGAGAAAATGGCAGAAAAAGGGAACAAAATGTTTTGTTGTGCCATTCTCACAAGTACAAAACCATAACCTGAGAAAGAATCATGTATCTGTATTTATGTGCCAAGCTCATTAAGCGCTTTGGGGGAAAAAATGCAAACCAAAAGAGGTATAGTCTTATCATTTTAGTCTGATTTAATGCCATTTATTCTGTCAAACGTTTATAACTTGTGCCAGAGATGCTGAAAGTTAAGACCTGAGAATTAAAAGTCAAAAGCATGTGTATTTCCTAGCAATGTTTACCACCTGTACAGTATGTGAGTATCACTAAAACATACAAGTACAGGAAACTTTCTGGTATCCGGCACTGGCGGGACCGAGCTGGTGCCGTACCATCAAAACTGCCGTAGAAACCAGCACTAATGTTAAAACATACGGAGCTTTTGAGCTCCGTGTGAATCAACAAACCCTGTTGCTTAGCAACAGCTGCAAAACAGTCGGCCGCAGCTTAAAAGCGTCTCTGTAGCTAAGCAACAGCTTCAGCTAGACCTTGCAGAGCCTGACTGGAAAAAAAAAGCAACGAGAAGTAAAAAAAACTTATAGGAAACGGCTCCTGAATTTTGCCGGTAGATAGAGCTTTCCAGACATTTAACCTCCGGTTAAACGAAAGTTTCCTGTATGTGAAAAACAACGCTTTCCCCCCCCCATTAAATTATATATAAAGTAAACATGGAAATGATACAACTATTCTAAGAGTTGAAAGATTTCATGCTGAAAATATCCACCTCACCTCTTCAGAGAAAGTCTGGAGCTGGTCTTTGGAATATACATACTGCCAGATCCGTTCCATATCGTTCCAGTCTTTCACAATTCCATGCTCCATTGGATACCTGATTGTTAACAGGCCTCTGTGTTCCTAATCAATCAAAACACAATGTGATTTTTTAAATATGTATTCATTCATGGGATATGGGCATTGCTGGCAAGGCCAGCATTTATTGCCCATCCCTAATTGCCCTAAAGAACCCCTGTTCATTTTGTAGCGGTTTGGTACAACAGAATGGCTTACTAGGCCATTTAAGAGTCAACCACATTGCTGTGGGTCTGGAGTCACATATAAGCCAGACCAGGTAAGGACGGCAGACTTCCTTCCCTAAAGGACATTAGTGAATCAGATGGATTTTTACGGCAATCCGGTAGTTTCATTACCGATACTAGCTTTTTTTTAAATTCCAGATTTATTTAATTTGAATTTAAATTCCCCAGCTGCCTTCATTGCAAGAGGATTTGAGTAGAGGAGCAAGGATGTCTTACTAGTTATACAGGGCCTTGGTGAGACCACACCTGGAGTACTGTGTGCAGTTTTGGTCTCCTTACTAAGAAAGGGTATACTTGCCATAGAGGGAGTACAGCGAAGGTTCACCAGACTGATTCCTGGGATGGCAGGACTGTCATATGAGGAGAGATTGGGTCGCCTAGGCCTGTATTCACTAGAGTTTAGAAGAATGAGAGGTGATCTCATTGAAATGTATAAAATTCTGACAGGGCTAGACAGACTGGATGCAGGGAGGATGTTTCCCCTGGCTGGGGGGTCTAGAACGAAGGGTCACAGTCTCAGGATACGGGGTAGGACATTTAGGACTGAGATGAGGAGAAATGTCTTCACTCAGAGAATTCCACAGGTTCACCACCCTCTATCACAGGAGGCTGTGGAGACCAAGTCACTGAATATAGTTAAGAAGGAGATAGATAGATATCGAGACACAAAAGGCATCAAGGGGTATGGGGAGAGAGCAGGAATATGACATTGAGATAGAGGATCAGCCATGATCATATTGAATGGCGGAGCAGGCTCGAAGGGCCGAATGGTCTATTCCTGCTCCTATTTTTCTATGTTCTATGTTTCTAAAGATCATGGCCCGGATTTTGTGGTGGTAATGATGGCGAACTGTCAGCATTCGCCGTCGTTACCCCTCTGAAACTGACCGTAACGTCAGGATTCAGCACATGCGCAGCTAAACGTGAAAATCCTGAAGTTGTGGTCAGTTATTCCCGACTGCGCCACAAGCTGCGTTGTGGAACTCCCCAGAGCCGGCAATCAGTGAAATCAGTTGAACTGACGAAAAATTAAGCTTTTCCACTGTAATATTGCTGTTATAAACACCCCATAAAAAGTTAAGCCTTATTGGAATAGATGTAACTGGGGTTTTAACGGCATATTGACTGCTGAACAGCCGTTCTGGCCCTGAAATTTTTTTTATATTTGTGGAATGTCAAATTTCTCCATTATGATAGAAAATGACTAGGTTTTTTAAATTAAAAATGTTTTAATTTTTTTTTTTAAATAGTTTGTTTTGATATTTGTGCTTCTACCTTAACCGCATGTATATGTCCCAATCTTTATTTCGCTCTCTGTAAAAATTTTAAAAGTGAAGTGAATCCGTGCCTTTTATTTCCTGGTTTGCTGCCAGTGAAAATTCTTCAATGTGATTGGCTGCTTGGACAGCTTGATGATTGGTTGGGTGATTGGGCAGATGCATGGCAGATGCAGTATAATGTGGATAAATGCGAGGTTATCCACTTTGGTGGCAAAAACAGGAAGGCAGATTATTATCTGAACGGCATTGAGAGAAGGGGAAGTGCAACAAGACCTGGGTGTCCTTGTGCACCAGTCGCTGAAGGTAAGCATGCAGGTGCAGCAGGCAGTTAAGAAGGCAAATGGTATGTTGGCCTTCATAGCGAGAGGATTTGAGTACAGGAGCAAGGATGTCTTGCTGCAGTTGTACAGGGCCTTGGTGAGACCACACCTCGAGTATTGTGTGCAGTTTTGGTTGCCTTATCTGAGGAAAGATGTTCTTGCCATGGAGGGAGTGCAGCGAAGATTCACCAGACTGATACCTGGGATGGCAGGAATGACGTATGAAGAGAGATTGGGTCGATTAGGCTTATATTCACTAGAGTTTAGAAGAATGAGAGGGGATCTCATTGAAACTTATAAAATTCTAACAGGACTAGACAGACTAGATGCAGGAAGGATGTTCCCGATGGCGGGGGAGTCCAGAACCAGAGGTCACAGTCTAAGGATAAGGGGTAAGCCATTTAAGACTGAGATGAGGAGGAATTTCTTCACCTAGAGAGTGGTGAACCTGTGGAATTCTCTACCACAGAGGGCAGTGGAGGCCAATTCATTAAATATATTCAAGAAGGAGTTAGATATATTTCTTCAAGCTAAAGGGATCAAGGGATATGGGGAGAAAGCAGGGACAGGGTACTGAATTTGGATGATCAGCCATGATCGCATTGAATGGCGGAGCAGGCTCGAGGGGCCAAATGGCCTACTCCTGCTCCTATCTTCTATGTTTCAATGTTACGTAGAGGCAGCTTCAGCTTATATTCAAGCCATGCTTTACCTATATAGAATTACACGGAAACAGACTGTTTGACCCAACTAATACATGTTGGTGTTTTTCCTTGACATGAGTAGTAGTCCGAATCCCTACATGCCTACTCTATTCCCATATCCCTTTATTTCCCTTTCCTTCATACCACCTATTTAACCAATTCTTAAATGGTGACATAGTCTCTTCAGTCACTAACTCCTCTGGTTGTGCATTCCACAGCCTCAAAACTCTTTAAGTAAAAAATGTTTCTCCTGCTCTCTGTCCCAAATCTCTTGCATTAAATCTTATATTTATGTTCCCTAATTCTAGACCACTCAAATCACTGAAAACAATCTGTTCCAATCTATTCTGTCCCATCCCTCCATAATTTGAAATACCATTATCAAATCACGCCAACATTCCCTTTGTTCGAATGAACCTGACCTGGGAATGCTTAATGGTGATGCTGGATAGGAAAAGTGTTCCTTGACACAGACGCTGAGCACCTCAGAAAGCAGACCATTCACCCAAAATTACAGTGAACACAACGTTTTTAAAACCAATTAAACTGAAAAGTACCTCAGCTTTTGGTCCGATGAAAATATCTCCCTCCAGGGCACCAGCCATAACACGTACATGCTTGGGTCTTCCCACACTGAAAGAAATATTTCAGAATTACTTGGATTGGAAAGAGTTTTGATTTTTACCATCATAATGTTGGAGCAATACAAATAAAACAGAGTGTCACGGTGTCACGTGATTACACAACAGCTCACGTCAGCTCTGTAGCAAGTATTTTATTATAAGATATAATCCAAATATAGTACATTTCATTTCAAATATCACACATACCTGCATTTAAGGTGGCTCATAAGACAGCTTTCACCCAAAATGTATTTTGAAAAATCCATGACACGCATCTAAAAAGATCAACATTACACTGCTTCTATCCACCAAAATTCTCACCAGCTGTGGGAGCAGGGACTGCAATCGAAGGGAAAGCTGTTATTTAAACGTGTCTTTACATTCCCCGCTGGAGAAGCAGAACAAAGCAAAAACAAACAGCTATTGCTGATGGGGGTACACTGGTATGGTGTTCCTGTGGATATACAGTCTTTGGTAAAAATAGTTTTTCCTAGGAGGAAAACCTGAAGGACATAATTTGCAAACACCTGACTTTTAACCCCATATGGTTGAGGTAAAATTTCTAGTCTCGTACACAAATATGTACAGTACATATCACAGAGGAAACAAGGCTGAATACTCTTTAACATCGAGAATTTACGGTGCTTTGCTTGACCAACACCAGTATATTTAACAACATATGGTGGGAGTGGGATTAATACTAGGCTGGTGAACCAGTGAATGTATTCTGATGTCCAGTAAGTGCTTACTGTACTAAATTCCTACCAAAGGCAGCCTTTCCCCTCAAATTATCTTCAATATGTGAGAACCTGGGAGAATGGGCGGGAATTTAGCAATGTCCTTTTCATTTCATAGAAACATAGAAACATAGAGATAGGAACAGGAGTAGGCCATTCGGCCCTTCGAGCCTGCTCCGCCATTCAATGAGATCATGGCTGATCTTCGTCTGAGATCATAGCTGATCTTACCAGTTCAGTACCCCGTCCCCGCCTTTTCTCCGTAACCCTTAATCCCCTTAGCCTTCAGAAATATATCCAATTCTCTCTTGAAAATATTTATTGAATTAGCCTTCACAGCCCTCTGTGGCAGGGAATTCCACAGGCTCACCACTCTTTGAGTGAAGAAATTCTTCCTCATCTCTGTTTTAAATGATTTGCCCGCTATTTTTAGACTGTGGCCCCTGGTTCTGTGCTCCCCGGCCATTGGAAACATTCTCTCTGAATTCAGCCTGTCCAGGCCTGCCATAATTTTATATGTTTCGATGAGATCCCCTCTCAATCTTCTAAACTCCAGTGAGTACAAGCCCAAACTATTTAATCTCTCTTCGTAGGTCATTCCCGCCATTCCAGGTATCAGCCTGGTGAATCGCCGTTGCACTCTTTCCATGGCAAGAACATCCTTCCGCAGATGGGGCGACCAAAACTGTACACAATACTCCAGATGCGGTCTCACCAGCACCTTGTACAGCTGTAGTAAGGTATCCCTATTCCTATACTCGAACCCCCTTGATATGAAGGCCAACATACCATTTGCCTTCTTGATCGCCTGTTGCACCTGCATGCTCTCCTTCAGTGACTGGTGCACAAGAACACCCAGGTCCCTCTGCACTTCCCCATCTCCCAATCTATTGCCATTTAGATAATAATCTACCCTCCTGTTTTTACCCCCAAAGTGGATAACCTTGCATTTATCCACATTATAGTGCATCTGCCACGTATCCGCCCATTCCCCCAACCTGTCCAAATCGCACTGTAGCCTCCTGACATCCTCATCAGAGCCCACCCCTCCTCCTAGTTTAGTGTCGTCAGCGAATTTGGAAATATTGCATCCAATTCCCTGATCCAGATCATTTATATATATTGTGAACAGCTGGGGTCCCAGGACAGATCCTTGCGGCACCCCGCTGGTCACTGCCTGCCACTCCGAAAACGAGCCGTTTATTCCAACTCTCTGTTTTCTATCTGCCAGCCAGTTCTCTATCCACGTTAATACTTTGCCCCCAATTTCATGAGCCTTAATTTTGCATGATAATCTTTTGTGTGGAACCTTATCGAAGGCTTTCTGGAAGTCAAGGTACACCACATCCACTGGCTCTCCCCCATCTATTTTACCAGTTACTTCCTCAAAAAATTCCAGCAGATTAGTCAAACACGATTTACCCTTTGTAAATCCATGTTGACTCTGTCCGATCCTTTCCCCATTTGTCAAGTGCTCCGCTATTTTATCCTTAATAATGGACTCTAGCATTTTGCCCACAACCGATGTAAGGCTTACTGGTCTATAATTCCCTGCTTTCTCTCTACCCCCCTTTTTAAATATTGGGGTAACATTAGCTACCCTCCAATCCACGGGTACTGTTCCCGAGTCAATGGAGTTCCGGAAGATGATCCTTAGAGCATCTGCTATCTCCAGGGCCACCTCCTTAAGTACCCTAGGATGTAGTTTATCAGGCCCCGGGGATTTGTCGGCCTTCAGTCCCCTCAACTTACCCAACACCATATCCCTAGAGATACTAATTTCTGTCAGCTCCTCCCTCTCATTAGTCCCTATGTTTGCCGATATTCCTGGGAGGTTATTTGTGTCCTCCTTTGTGAATACAGAACCAAAGTATGAGTTTAATTGGTCTGCCATTTCCTTATTCTCCATTATATATTCTCCCGAATCGGACTGCAAGGGACCGACTTGGGATTTTACCAGTCTTTTCCTCCTGATATACCGATAAAAGCTTTTGCAGTCTGTCTTTATGTTTGCTGCAAGTTTACTTTCGTATTCTATTTTCCCCTTCCTGATTAATCCCTTTGTCCTCTTTTGCTGTATCCTATACTGCCCCCAATCTTCCGGTCTGGTGCTTTTTTTTGCCAGTTGATATGCCCTTTTTTTTGATTTTATGCTGTCCCTAATTTCCCTCGTTATCCACAGTTGAGTCACCTTTTTAGGTTTACTTTTATGCCAAACCGGTATAAACATGTTCTGGAATTCTTCCATTCTATCTTTGAATGCTTGCCATTGTCTCTCCACTGTCAATCCCCCCAGAAACACCACCCAATCAATCTTACCCAATTCCCGTCTCATACCCTCGTAATTCCCTTTATTTAAGTTCTGGACCTTAGTCTCTGATTCAATTTCCTCACTCTCCATCTCGACTGAGAGCTCGATCATATTATGATCGCTCTGACCCAAGGGGCCTCGTACAAGAAGATTGCTGATAAGTCCCTTCTCATTGCACAATACCCAGTCTAAAATGGCCTGATCTCGAGTCGGCTCCTCGACATATTGGTCCAGATAACCGTCCCGAAAACATTCCAGGAATTCCTCCTCCTCAGAATTTTTACTAATTTGGGTAGTCCAATCAATATGTAAATTAAAGTCACCCATGATGACAGCTGTGCTCTTATCGCACGCTTCTCTAATTTCCCTTTTTATGCCTTCCCTCACCTCCATATTACTATTTGGAGGCCTATATATCACACCCACTAACGTTTTCCTCCCCTTGCTATTTCTCATTTCTACCCATACAGATTCCGTTTCATCCGAGTTAATATCCTTCCTTTCCATTGCATTAATCCCCTCCTTTACCAGCAATGCTACCCCACCTCCCCTACCTTTTTGCCGATCCTTCCTAAATATTGTATATCCCTGGATGTTAAGTTCCCAGCCTTGCCCACCCTGCAGCCACGTTTCTGTAATCCCAATCAAATCATACTTGTTTACCTCTATTTCCACAGCTAATTCATCCACCTTGTTCCTAATGCTTCTAGCATTAAGATACAAAGCCTTCAGGCTTGCTTTTTTCACACTCTCATTATGAATTAGTTTGGCCCTTTGTGTTTCTCTCCTTTGCTTATTGCTTCTCACCTTTCTACCATCTATTTCTGACTTCATATGACTTCCCTCTTTTCCACTACCTAGGTTTCTCTTGCTGATAGACCAGGATTTTTTTAAACTGAGGACCAGTAACTTTTGCCAGGTACTGGGCCGTTCCCTCTGTGCTTTCTCAGCCTTAGGTTTGAGCTCCACAGTACAATGTTCATCTTTTTAAATCCCAATCAGAAGGCATATGACCCCACAATTACTTTCATAAAAATGCTTACTTATGAATGTACACTTTAAAATACTAAAAACTCAATAACATTACAAAGAATTTACAACACAAAACAGGCCATTCGGCCCAACTAATTCATGCCAGTTATGCTCCACACGAGCCTCCACCCACCTTACTGCCCTAACCCAATCAATATATATTTCTATTCCTTTCTCCTTCATGTGTTTATCTAGCTTACCCATTAAATGCATCTATACTATTCGCCTCAACCACTCCTTGTGGTAGCGAGTTCCACATTCTAACCACTCTCTGGGTAAAGAAGTTTCTCCTGAATTCCTTATTGGATTTATGAATGACTCACATATTTATGACTCCTAGTTTTGGACACCCCCCACCTACCCCAAAAGTGGAAACACCTTCTCTACATCTACCCTACCAAACCCCTTCATAATTTTAAAGACCTCTATTAGGTCACCCCTCAGCCTTCTCTTTTCTGGAGTAAAAAGAGCCCCAACCAGTTCAGTCGTTCCTGATAGTTGTAACTATTTTGCCAATAGTCCACTATGTGCGGAGTTCCCATTCTCCGCCATGCTATGAACATACTGCCGGAGGACACAGAGTTAAGGTAACTGGCAAAAGAACCAGAGGCGAAATGAGGAGCAATCTGTTTATGCAGCGAGTTATGATGATCTGGAATGCACGGCGTCAAAGAGCGGTGGAAGCAGATTCAATAGTAACTTTCAAAAAGAAATTGGATAAATACTTGAAGGGGAAAAATTTGCAGGATTATGGTGAAAAGGACTAACCGGAGAGCTCTTTCAAAGAGCCGGCACAGCCACGATGGGTCGAATGGCCTACTTCTGTGCTGTATCATTCTATGATTCATTGTGGCCGAGCTGGTGAGATGGAGAGCTTCCACTTTTTTTATCTACCAAAGTCCGTGAGCCAGCACATAGTTCCTCTCTCCTTTAGGAGGAGGGAGCTGTTCGGGGAGTTGGTAGATACGGCTGTGCACGGTGGACTGTGAAAAACTCTTGATAAATTTCCCCACCCAGAGACTAGAAGAGGCTTACAGTGTAGGAATTTATAGTTGCTGTTAATGAGTAATACAGTGCAAGTTAAAGGTCAATATATTGTTGATGATGTGTCAGTTACACCTCTGTTGACATAACGAGCAACACAGATGCTCCAGTTCCATCAATCTCAAATTTCTGGCATATAAATTCTCAAAAGAATAACTTTTTAACCTCCGGAGGGTCCAACTCCCAACTCTGTTGCCATCTACTCCTGAGTTTTGAGTAATCCATTAATTCAAAATAAGCAACATATTTTGAGGATACAGTTTAAATCTCACTGCAGCAAGTTGTGAAACTGAATTTCAGAAATATGGTGATTTACAGACAGACACCAGAAAAAAAACGACCACAGCCCAGAAATTGGATTGTGCAGTGCCCAATTTCCGGGCTAAAAACGGGCACTTAAGGGTCCAATATAACATGTGGTGTGCACACGTTCCTTCCGTACCAGGATAGCCCGAATGCCAAATAGGCAAGAGCGCCCCGGAGTCAGCCAGGGCACACCCCGAAACCAGAGCTCGGCCCATTTCCTCCGATGCAAATCCAGGACCTAACGCCAGGTTTCAGGATACTCTCCCACACATGTGCCACGTATGCTGCTGACAGTTTTCTCAGGCCTAAAGCAGCCAAACCAGTGGTCCAAAAAGGTTATTACTTCTTTTTTACTTTCCCAAACGTGGAGCATGCTGAAACTGCGGTGTCACTGACGCCACTCCCAATCTCCTCTGCCCCACCCCCAGAGTCACTGCCAGCCAGTTTTCATCCTCTTCGCAATCAGCGCACTGTGTTCCCGCCCCTGCCCCTGGGGTTTGACTGGCTCCCCAGCAAGGGAACCAATTTTGCGTGGTCCTCTCACCAGCTTAGTCGCCACTGGGTTCGCACCTGGATTTGGTACCGAACCAATTTCTAGGCCCGTGGAATGGAAATCTAACTGGTTTATTCATGTTTAAAGGAACGGAACCTGCCACCACTACTCAGACGAGCCTACACATGACTCCAGTCCCACACCACTTGGTTGATTCTTAATGCCCTTTCAAATGGCCGAGAAGGCCATTCTATTGTCAGAACTATGTGCGAGCAATAAAGAAACGTTAGAACTTGCATTTGTTTAGCACCTTTCACATCCTCAGGACTTTCCAAAATACTTCAAAGCCAATTAATTATTTTTTGAAGTGCGGCCATCGTCCAATTTGTGCACAGCAAAGACCCACAAACAGCAATGACATAAACGGCTAGTTAATCTGCTTTGGTGATGTTATTTGAGGAATAAGTGTTGTCCAGAACACTGGGAGAGCTCCCTGCTTTTCTTTAACTAGTGCCATGGGACCTTTTATGTCCACCTGAACAGACAGACAGGGCCTCAGTTTAGTGTCTCATTTGAAAGCCAGCACTTCAGACAGTGCAGCACTCCCTCTGTACTGCAACAACAACTTATATTTATATAGCACCTTGAACAAAAAATAAAACGTCCCAGGGTGCTTCACAGGAGTGTTATCAAAAAAAATGACACCGAGCCATATAAGGAGGTGTTAGGGTCGATGACCAAAAGCTTGGTTGAAGAGGTTTTAAGGAGTGTCTTAAAGGAGGAAAGAGAAGTGGAGGCGGAGAGATTTATGGAGGGAATTCCAGCACTTAGGACCGAGGCAGCAGAAGGCACGACCGCCAATGGTAGAGCATTTAAAATCGGGGTGTTCAAAAGGCCAGAATAGGCAGAGCGCAGAGGTCAAGGGGGATTATAGGGCTGGAGGAGATTAGAGGTAAGGAGGGGCGAGGCCATGGAGGGATTTGAAAACAAGGATGAGAATTTTTTAATCGACGCGTTGCACAACCGAGAGCCAATGTAGGCCAGCAAGCACAGGGGAGATGGGTGAGTGGGACTTGGTGCGAGTTAGCACACGGGAGGCAGAGTGAAATGTCAGCCTAGATTACATGCTCAGTTCCTGGAGTGGGGCATGCACCCATAACCTCTGATTCAGAGGTGACAGTGCTACAAATGAGGCAAGCTGATACTTGCCAGCATCGCCCACATCCAGTAGACACATTTTTTTAAAAACAGAGCAAGTGGGAATTTAGTGCCAAGAAAAATGCTAATGATTGGATAAGTAAGTGACTTTGAATTGAGACTATATAACACATTCTTCATTCACATGAGATTTCTGCTGTTCCATAATGTAGCTAAAGAAGCCAGTGTATGGGCTTGTGGTATTGAAACCTATGGTCATTTGTGCTTTGTGAAATACAAAAATATTTGTTGTGGAAAATGGCTGGCTGGCTTTGTGTAGTCAGGTCTTGGATCTTAGTCATTATTCACTAACCCATTAAGTCCTTGTTTAGTTACTAAAAATGTGAACTGGTGACCAAAATAGTCATGGTACTATAACTAGCAACAATGCATATTATTATTACAGACAGAACAATTCAAGACTACATTAGATACATAGATAAGAACGTCATTTGAACAAGAGGAAAATTCCTTTGCAAGTACTCATGTGCTGGGTCACAAATGATCCTCCAACACAAACATAAAGGCTAAACATTCCCTCACTGTCTGTGAATGAAGTGAAAACTGCAGTTCCTCTATAAATGCCTCATATCCACGTACCCAGCATAAAGATAGGCTTTTTCATGTGTCCGGTTTTGCAGGTGGGATCGGGTAAAACGCAATCCCACTGCGAGCATTTATAAGTGCCCCCACACAAGGAGGATGTCACTGACAAGAAGTCTATCCAAACGAAATTCTCAAATAAATATAAGGTAATTTAAATTATAATTTGACAGATACAGTGTGATGAGGCCATCAATGCCACATGGTACCAGAATTTCTTGTATATGGGTAGGGACAGATGAGAAGAATCGCGAATAAAACACAATCATGTATTATTTTTAGCTGCAACACCACCCTGAATACTAAAATGTCTTCAAAATAAAAGCCAATAATTTATGATTCTAATGGGTAATTCTATTATTTGATGGGAGTAAATTTATTTTTTTTAAATCAAAAGAACTGAGCCCATATTCTGGGAACTTCAGGGGAAAAAAACTTCTGGTCAGAGGCTCATGCCATAACCAAACGTACCTCACACTGCTTTCCGGATATTATTGCAACGAGCTGACTTGGGATTAATCTGTGGGTACCAATGTTCATTCTAATTTTTTTTGGCCCGCGTGGCCCCTTTAATGGGCTGCGCAGGCCATTCAAAATTCCAACGCCGGCACGGTTTTTCTATTTAAAAGCCGGCTCACCGGCTGCGCGGGACCTTCAGAGCACTGCGCGGCCGCGCAACTTAAAGAGAACGGTGGTGGGTACTACAGAAATACTTAATACATTTGTTTGCAATAGCGCAGAGAGTAATTTCAACCCCTTAGTGATTTCGGGTAGCTCAACATACATAAAAATCATTCCTGCTATTTTAACACGCCTGCATCCTATAAACCGGATTTTACAATAGCTGAGATTACCTGTCCAGTCAACTCTTCAATTTTAACCTGCTTTCCTGCCTCTTTTGGCTGCATTGAATGATTTAGGGTATAGTTCCTAGGACATGAGTGACTCTACAGTATCCCACCCAAGTGGCTATTCCTCAGATGTCAGCCAAGACTGCGAGAGCCACTAGGTCGTTTGGCAGTGGGGGACAGCAGTCAACCCTGACCCTGACCAATGGGGGGACAGCACAGTCAACCCTGACCAATGGGGGACAGCACAGTCAACCTTGACCCTGGCCAATGGGGTACAGCACAGTCAACCTTGACCCTGATCAATGGGGGACAGCAGTCAACCTTGACCCTGGCCAATGGGGGACAGCACAGTCAACCCTGACCCTGACCAATGGGGGGACAGCACAGTCAACCCTGACCCTGGCCAATGGGGGACAGCACAGTCAACCCCGACCCTTGCCTCACCCAACATCCTAACTAACATCAAATTTCAGAAGGGTTCAATGGATAATTATCAGGAGTAGGAACAATGATCAATCTTTTCCCTTTTTCGGTCCAGGGACACTGTAAGAGTGGTGCTTTGGCCCATTGAGTCACTAGAGGAGTTCTGAGGTGAGTATCTTTATTAACAGGAACTTAAATTGTTGCAGTACTTTTCACAAAACCAACAGCAACAGCAAATTAAATTTTAACACCAACATTTCCCGTACACACGATGCAGAATCAAAGTCCATAAAGGTAACTTTTAACTGGAGTTCTTGTTGCATTTGATATTGCTACAAAGAATAATATTGAGCTGTGCGAGAATCAGGTGATGGATTTACCAAGTTGGGCATCAGAAATGGTGGGCAGAGTGTGAAAAATGTGACTAGTCCAGAACTCGCACTTCCCCCTGTCAATTCTACATTGTTCATAAATACAAAACCATAGGATTCTGGCATAATTTGTGTTTGCTTTTTTAAATATAATTCGTAATAGAAAAGCACTTACTAATTAGGGAAGCAGTACTTTGGAATCTGATCACCTGCAAAACCAGCTTTGACAACACCGGAGCCCTGGAATGAAAGTATAAACACACATGAATATCAACATCTATCCTACACACTTTGAAACTGTGGTTTTCAAATTTTCTGTGTGTGAGGCCCCTGCAATTACTGGCACGCTCCCAGGGACCCCCTGCAATTAATTATTGACAAGATCCCAGTGACTCCATCCTAGCTTCCAAAATACAGTGTCAGCTTCTCAATGGAAAATAGTGTTAACATTGCCCTTTTAAAAAAAATTCTGTTGCTGCTGGCTAAATAACATGCGAGTGATTCAACAAATACAGAAAAATATAGCATACAGAATTCTCGAGATACTGGGCTCATGGTTTGTCAGTCTACTGGAATCTGATGATCTGGTTCTCTCACAGACTTCAGCTTGAAAAGCCTGTGCTCTAACAGAACGGCAAACATTATTTTCACTATAACAGCGGGTACGAAGAAGCAATTTTTTAAAAATGTATTCATTCACGGGATGTGGGCGTCGCTGGCAAGGCCAGCATTTATTGCCCATCCCTAATCGGCCTTGAGAAGTTGGTGGCGGGCCGCCTTCTTGAATCGCTGCAGTCCGTGTGGTGAAGGTACTCCCACAGAGCTGTTAGGGAGGGAGTTCCAGGATTTTGACCCAGCGACGATGAAGGAACGGCAATATATTTCCAAGTTAGGATGGTGCGTGACTTGGAGGAAAACTTGGAGGTGGTGGTGTTCCCATGCGCCTGCTACCCTTGTCCTGGTCCTGCTAAATGGTAGAGGTCGCAGGTTTGGGATGTGCTATCGAAGAAGCCTTATTAATATGCTATACTGTGTTTTCATACTTTCCAAGTTAGAGTATTATCACTGGAGATATTTAACTTATTGAGACCAATACGCTATAGAAAAAGTCACATTTAACCAAACCACTTCCATGTTCCAATTTGCACTTCTTGTATGATACTCTTCATTCATCACCTCAAATTGCTCCCACCAGTCGACAAAGCTGCACCACCTGTTATCATGTCGCTTAGAAAGCTCCTTCAAATCAAGTTTAAAATATCTAAATCTACAACTGTCCTTCTGGGTGCTTTTCCACAATTCAAGTGGACATATTATGAAAGTTTCACCCACCCAACATTAAGCATCACTGAAATCCTAGTCACAACACTGATACTTTTCCTTAGGTCACAAGTAGAAAAAGACTTGTGCATTTATAAATAAGAACATAAGAAATAGGGGCAGGAGTCGGCCATTCAGCCCCTCGAGCCTGCTCTGCCATTCAATGAGACCATGGCTGATCTTCTACCTCAACTCCATTTTCTTGCACTATCCCCATATCCCTCAATTCCCTTAATAGCCAAAAATCTATCGAACTCTATCTTGAATATACTCAACGACTGAGCCTCCACAGCCCTCTGGGGTGGAGTATTCCAAAGATTCACCACCCTCTGAGTGAAGAAATTTCTCTCATCTCAGTCCTAAATGGCAGTCCCCTTATTCTGAGACTGTGACCCCTGGTTCTAGACTCCCCAGCCAGGGGAAACATCCTCCCTGCATCTACCCTGCCAAGCCCTGTAAGAATGTTGTATGTTTCAATGAGATCACCTCTCATTCTTCTAAACTCTAGAGAATATAGGCCTAGTCTACTCAATCTCTCCTCATAGGACAATCCCCCCATCCCAGGAACCAGTCTGGTGAACCTTCGTTGCACTCCCTCTATGGCAAGTATATCCTTCCTTAGGTAAGGAGACCAAAACTGTACACAATACTCCAGGTGTGGTCTCACCAGGGCCCTATATAATTGCAGTAAGACGTCTTCACTCTTATACTCAAATCCTCTTGTAATAAAGCCCAACATACCATTTGCTTTCCTAATTGTTTGCTGTACCTGCTTATTAACTTTCAGTGATTCGTGTACAAGGACACCAAGGTGCCTCTGAACACCTACATTTCCCAATCTCTCACCATTTGAAAAATACTCTGCTTTTCTATTTTTCCTACCAAAGTGGATAACTTCACATTTCACATATAGAAGATAGGAGCAGGAGTCGGCCATTCGGCCCTTCGAGCCTGCTCTGCCATTCAATGAGATCATGGCTGATCATCCAAATTCAGTACCCTGTCCCTGCCTTCTCCCCATATCCCTTGATCCCTTTAGTCTTAAGAAATATATCCAACTCTTTCTTGAATATATTTAATGAACTGGCCTCCACCGCCCTCTGTGGCAGAGAATTCCACAGGTTCACCACTCTCTGGGTGAAGAAATTCCTCCTCATTTCAGTCCTAAATGGCTTACCCCTTATCCTTAAGACTATGACCCCTGGTTCTGGACTCCCCGGCCATCAGAAACATCCTTCCTGCATCTAGTCTGTCCAGGCCTGACAAAATTTTATAGGTTTCGATGAGATCCCCTCTCAATCTTCTAAACTCCAGTGAGTATAAGCTTTTTCAACACAATCTCTCCTCATATGTCATTCCTGCCATCCCAGGTATCAGCCTGGTGAATCTTCGCTGCACTCCTTCCATGGCAAGAACGTCCTTCCTCAGGTAAGGCGACCAAAACTGCACACAATATTCAAGGTGCGGTCTCACCAAGGCCCTGTACAACTGTAGCAAGACATCCTTGTTCCTGTACTCGAACCCTCTCGCTACAAAGGCCAACATACCATTTGCCTTCTTAACCGCCTGCTGCACCTGCATGCTTACCTTCAGCGACTGGTGCACAAGAACACCCAGGTCTCTTTGCACTTCCCCTTCTCCCAATCTATTGCCATTCAAATAATAATCTGCCTTCCTGTTTTTGCCACCAAAGTGGATAACCTCACATTTATCCACATTATAGTGCATTTGCCATATTTCTGCCCAATCACCCAACCTGTCCAAATCGTACTGGAGTTTCACGACATCCTCCTCACAGCATACCCTCCCACCCAGCTTTGTGTCGTCTGCAAATTTGGAGATATTACATCCAATTCCCTCGTCCAGATCATTAATATATATTGTGAACAGCTGGGGTCCTAGGACCGATCCTTGCGGTACCCCACTAGTCACGGCCTGCCACTCGGAAAACGACCCGTTTATTCCAACTCTTTGCTTTCTGTCCGCCAACCAGTTCTCTATCCAAGTCAATACCTTGCCCCCAATCCCATGTGCCTTAATTTTGCACGCTAATCTCTTATGCTGGACCTTATCGAAAGCCTTCTGAAAGTCCAAATACACCACATCCACTGGTTCTCCCTTATCTATTTTACCAGTTACATCCTCAAAAAATTCCAGTAGATTAGTCAAGCATGATTTACCTTTTGTAAATCCATGTTGACTTTGTCCGATCCTGTCACTGCTTTCCAAGTGCTCTGCTATTACATCTTTTATAACGGACTCTAGCATTTTCCCCACTACCGATGTCAGGCTTACCGGTCTATAATTCCCCGCTTTTTCTCTACCACCTTTTCTGAATAGTGGGGTAACATTAGCTACCCTCCAATCCATGGGTACTGTTCCAGAGTCTATCGAGTTCTGGAAGATGACCAGCAATGCATCTACTATTTCTAGGGCCACTTCCTTAAGTACCCTGGGATGTAGATTATCAGGCCCTGGGGATTAATCGGCCTTCAGTCCCATCAATTTTCCGAACACCATTTCCCTACAAATACTGATTTCTTTCAGTTCCACCCTTTCATCAGACCCTATGTTCCCCGGCATCTCTGGGAGGTTATTTGTGTCCTCCTTTGTGAAGACAGAACCAAAATATGTATTTAGTTGGTCTGCCATTTCTTTGTTCCCCATTATAAATTCCCCTGATTCTGACTGCAAGGGACCTACGCTTGACTTCACCAACCTTTTTCTCTTCACATATCTATAAAAGCTTTTACAGTCAGTTTTTATGTTCCCTGCAAGCTTACTCTCATATTCTATTTTCCCTTTCTTAATTAATCCCTTTGTCCTCCTTTGTTGAATCCTAAACTGCTCCCAATCCTCAGGATTATTGCTTTTTCTGGCCAATTTATATGTCCTCTCCTTGGATCTTATGCTATCCCTAATTTCCCTTGTTAGCCACAGTTGAGTCACCTTTTTTGTTTTATTTTTATGCCAAACTGGGATGAACAAATTCTGTAGTTCATCCATTCGGTCTTTGAATGTTTGCCATTGCCTATCCACCGTCAACCCTTTGAGTGACATTCCCCAATCAATACTACCCAACTCGCTCCTCAGACCATCGTAGTTTCCTTTATATTCCATTTGCCATGTTCTTGCCCACTCACTTAGCCTGTCTATATCCCCTTGAAGCCTCCTTGCATCCTCCTCACAACTTACATTCCCACCCAACTTTGTATCATCAGCAAACCTGGATATATTACATTTGATCCCCTCATCCAAATCATTGATATAGATTGTGAATAGCTGAGGCCCAAGCACTGATCCTTGCGGTACCCACTAGTTACAGCCTGCCGACCTGAAAATGACCAGTTTATTCCTACTCTCGGTTTTCTGTCCGTTAACCAATCCTCAATCCATGCTAGTATATTACCCCCAATCCCATGAGCCCTAATTTTGTTTCATAACCTCTTATGTGGCACCTTATCGAATGCCTTCTGAAAATCCAAATACACCACATCCACTGGTTCCCTTATCTATTCTGCTAGTTACAACCTCAAAAAACTCAAACAGATTAGTCAAACATGATTTCCCTTTCATAAATCCATGTTGACTCTGCCCAATCCTATTATTATTTTCTAAGTGCCCTGTTACCACGACCTTAATAATAGATTATTGCATTTTCCCTACTACTGATGTCAGGCTAACTGGTCTGTAGATCCCCGTTTTCTCTCTCCCTCCTTTCTTAAATAGTGGGGTTACATTTGCTACTTTCCAATCCGCAAGAACCGTTGTAGAATCTATGGAATTTTGGAAGATGACAACCAATGCATCCACTATCTCTATAGCCACCTCTTTTAAAACCCTAACATGTAGGCCATCAGGTCCTGGGGATTTATTGGCTTTCAGTCCCATTAATTTCTCCAGTACTATTATTTTACTAATACTAATTTCTTTCAGTTCCTCATTCTCGCTAGACCCTTGGTTCTCCATTATTTCCGGGAAATTTTTTGCATCTTCTTCCGTGAAGACAGACACAAAGTATTTGTTTAGTTTCTCTGCCATTTCCTTATTCCCCATTATAATTTCTCCTGTCTCAGCCTGTAAGGGACCCATGTTTAGTTTTGCTAACCTTTTCCTTTTTACATACCTATAGAAGCTTTTACAGTCTGTTTTTATGTCTCTCGCTAGTTTACTCTCATATTCTATTTTCCCTTTATCAATTTCTTGGTCCGCCTTTATACAGCGTCTTTCACGTCCACCGGATGCCCCAAAGCGCTTTACAGCCAATGAAGTACTTTTTGAAGTGTAGTCACTGTTGTAATGTAGGAAATGCGGCAGCCAATTTGTGCACAGCAAGATCCCACAAACAGAAATGTGATAATGACCAGATAATCTGTTTTTTGTGATGTTGATTGAGGGATAAATATTGGCCAGGACACTGGGGATAACTCCCCTGCTCTTCTTCAAAATAGTGCCATAGGATCTTTTACATCCACCTGAGGGCAGACGTGGTCTCGGTTTAACGTCTCATCCAAAAGACAGCACCTCCGACAGTGCAGCACTCCCTCAGCACTGCACTAGAGTGTCAGCCTGGATTTTTGTGCTCAAGTCCCTGGAGTGGGACTGTGAACCCACAACCTTCAAACTTAGAGGCATTTACAAGAGGAAAAAAGAATAAACTGCAGAGGCCTGTAAGAGCAAATCACTTATTCTATAAGATTCCAGAATAAACCACATGCAGGGAACATTTTGAGCTGTATAATACTGTGGAGAAGTACTGATGGCTATAGATCGATCACTGGAGGCGGTAGTGATGAAGTAATTTGATGATAGTAGCACATTATGGAGTTTAATTTCCTTTGTGCGCTATTTTTAGCACACTAATTAACACAGGTTAACGACTGCACTAAAATAGTGCAGGCAAGGGCTCAACACAAATGTGTTAACCAGTGCACTAAAAATAGGAAATTAAACCCTACAGAGGAAATTAAACTCCAAGAAGTGGCTCTCATAAAATTAAAATGTAGTGTCTTCAGTACAATTTTTCCTAAGCCATATTGGTACACTAGCCAAATGACAGCGCTACATAGGACAATTCAAAGCTAAAATACAATTTTGGGTTTCAGATGCCATGTATAAAATAGCAAATGCTTTGCCTCTGCAGTAAATGATATCATTTGTACCTTGTTCAATTGGGCTGGTTTTATAACTACATCCCACCAGCTATCTACAATTCACATGTTTTTTTGCCTTCCATTTTGATTCAAAACCAGTATTTGTTAGTTACTCCTGCCCTTGATTGTTTAGATTCTCCTGTGGCATATTAGTGAAAAGAAGAAGGCGGCAATGATCTGCTAATAAGGCGCCGGGCTTAGGCCAGCTGCACAAGCTCTGCACAGCCTGACTCACTCTGCGGGGAAGTGCCTGTTCCCTCGATACTCTGGCTGAAAACAGGAGCTAACCATTATGGGATTTTTTTTGGGCTTGTGTGTGGGAGTTGAGAATAATGCATGTGCCAACATTTATCAGTACAAGGGAGTCACTTTAATTATAATTACTTTTAAAGATGCATTACTCAACATTTGTTAGAGGAAAAAAAAATGGAATTTCTATTAGAAAGTTCTTTATATTTACAAGTCTACTGTTATTATTGTTCTAAAGTTTCCCAGAATCTTTTTAATAAGTGTTTCTGCCCTGTATCACTAGTGTTGTCACTAAGATTTCAATCAAACATGAAGTTCTCACACAGCAGCAATGCTTTCCACTCGAATTTCAGGAATGCACGATTGTGAAATGTTTATATTATGTCCACTTAAACTGTGAAAAATACCCAGCAGTACAGTCATACTTGTCCCTTCAAATTTGGATTGAGAGCATTTTGAGTTATATATAACGTTAGGGTAAAATACTGGTGGCGCTTTGGTTGGAGCAATTTTATGTAATGAATGAAGAGTATTACACAAGAGGCACGTTGGCACATGAAAACATATTGGCTTAAGCATGAATTTTCCTATGGCGTAATGGTACCTAATAAATCTAGTACTGTAACACACTAATCTCTCTGCAATTGAAACTCTAATGACAATTTCTTGTTAAAGAATTGCTGCAAGCTCTCTTTAGAGCTACAGAAAGAGGCTATCTGTATAGCACAATATTTTCACAATTTTTCTTTTTTTTTATTAGATTATGGGATCTGGGCATCGCTGGCAAGGCCAGCATTTATTGCCCATGGAAGCACTGTTAGTGATCCATGTACATTTTTTAATTTATAGACAAATTACTAGCAAATCTCTCACATCAATGTTCACAGGTTGAGGAGGAAGTCGGAGTGTGAGGTTGGATGTCTGGGTGGCGACCAGCACCAAGGTTTAAGTTGAAGTGGCGCAAGTTGTGGGGCTGAGGACTGGGGAGGCAGGTTGCTTTACAAAGACAAAAATTTAAATAAAAAGAAATTTAGGCCCAGGAGTGGAATACAGGGGAAGCCTGGGAGTGCAATGCAAGCGGGCTGGGGAAGACATGGATTCCTTAAACTAAGTCTAAGACTTGCGCAAGCCCTGATGTCTATACATGAGCATGTAATAAAAGGGAGGTGTAGATTTGAACAGGTAATCTCTGTGCTATTTTATTCCCATGAGCACATCATTGATTCATTTCAAAATTCAACACTGTGCTAATATTACCACGTTAAGTTAGCACATTCATGTGAAATTTCTTTGCCTTTTTTTTTAAAAAGGAGGGATCAACGCATTACAAGAATAAATTTCATATAAAGCATTAATTATTCATATGTTAATCACAGAATCTTAGAATATTGCAGCACACAATGAAGCCATTTGACTCATCAAATGTGTGCTGGTAATTTTTTTCCCATAAGCCACCCAATCTGATCCCACCTGCCTGCTCATTCTCTGTAGTTTTAGTTCCTCTTTTTCAAGCAACTATCGAATTCCTTTTTAAAAGAAATCATGGACTCTGCTTCAACAATCATTTGGAGCAGAGAATTCCACACCCTAATCACCCTGTGTAAAGAATGTGACTCGAATCTCCCTTATGATTATTTTAAATTTGGATCCTATCATTTCCATCTAGCCAATCCATGGAAACAATCTATCACTACTTCCTTTAACATAATCCTTCAAAAATATAATAAGGAATATTATATCAGGCCGAATATATAACAGGCTGAATGGACTGTTTCTTTGCTGTAAGTTCTTTGTGACTGTAATTCTATGTAAAACCTTGAAAATCTCCATCAGGTCATTCTTAACCTTTTCCGCTCCAGTGAAAAAGCCAAAATGTTTTAAGTCTCCCTTCACAACGAACCCCTGTTAATATCCTAGTAAGCCTCTGCTGTACCTTTTCCATTGCTTTTATATTCTTCCTATAATGGTGTACCCAAAACGATACACAATACTCCAACCAATGTTCCCTGTAAGCTGTGCTTTGTTCGGCGCGGCCTGTTTCTTTTAGTGCGCGGCCCTGTTAAATTTCTGCGGACGCGCGGTATTCACAATGGAAAAGCCAGTGAGCGGCCTGCGCGGGACCTTTCCCATTAGTGCGCGGCCGCAAACATTGACTCCAACTACAGCCAAATTAAGGTCTTGTACTATTTCAACAATAACTCCTTATTTTTGTACTCCATGCCTGTAGATACAATATCAAGAATTCTGTTTTATGGCACAGTGTAATTTCAAGGCCAACATTTAAAGCAACGTTATCAAATGTTTTTCTGAGTCTGAGTGGGCAGTGTGATGGCAGCTGTACCTGAGAGAATTCTTTTTGTTGCAGTGTAATTGGGGAGGTTTTTTTTCGATGGAAAGTGACGAGGGGCAAAAATGTTAAATTGGGGAGAATGACTATTTTGGTTATGCAAAACCTATTAGGTTGTGAAAAACAGACACAGATAAGAAAGAAAATTGGCACACAGACTTGACAGTCACACCGTAGACTACAGACATGAAATTTTATTCAAAAGATTTCTTTGTAATCAGCTGCACAGTAAAATCTTGGTCGATGTTGACCATTGCACCAAGCAGCAAAAAATGAGAAGACAGAACAAAATTACCCCCACAAAATATACAGTATTTATTTTACAAAAAAACCCAGATACACAGAAGTGAATTCAAAGCTGTAATCTCATTTTGGGGTTTCAGTACTGAGGCTTTAATCTCTTATTTATTTTGTCCCCAACTTGCTCCCCTTGTTCCTCTCCTGAAGGTGCTGATTCATGATATGGTATTTGTTCCACAGCTGCCAGTACGCCTCGGATACTTTAACCAAATGGCCATTCTTTACAAGTAAGCCATCACAGGGAGCGCTGGGATGCTATTCGACTGTGGGGACATCACAGAGTCAAGCTGATCTTGTCTTTACCCAATGTCCACACATTCGTTATCCAGAAAGCGCCAGTAGATAGCAATCAGGAGAAGGGGAACGAGCAGTTTTCCCCCTCCCTGGCTCAGTGCGTTATGGCCAATTGTCAAACCTGTACTGCTTTCTGGCTCAGATCAGATAACGTAGCACAGACTAGGGATCAAAACTGGTATCCTCCCAGATTGGCTCAATATCACACCTGGCTGTATATTTACCCATTAAGCGCAGCTCTGCAGAGGGAAGAGACTTAAGTTGCACCTTTCACGACCTCGGTTCACAGCCAATAAAGTACCTTTGAAGTATAGTCACTGTTGTAACGTGGGGAAACGTACCAGCCAAGTCACACAATAATTTGTTTTAGTGATGTTAGTTGAGGGATAAATGTTGGCCAGGACCCGAGGGAGAACTTCCCTGCTCTTCTTCGAAATAGTGCCCTGGGATCTTTTACATCCACGCAAGAGGACAGATCGAGCCTCAGTTTAACGTCTCATCTGAAAGACAGCATCTCCTGCAGAGCAGCACTCACCTCAGTCTCAGCCTGGATTATGTGCTCAAGTCCTGGAGTGGAGGTTCAGCCCACAACCTTCTGACTCAGAAGCAAGAGCGCTACCACTAAGCCTAGACTGATACCAAATTAGTAACAATACTGTGGAGGAGGAATTCCTGGAGTGTTTACGGGATGGTTTCCTGGACCAATATGTAGAGGAACCAACCAGAGATCAGGCCATCTTAGACTGGGTATTATGTAACGAGAATGGATTAATTAACAATCTTGTTGTACGAGGCCCCTTGGGTCGGAGCGATCATAATATGATCGAATTCTTCATTAAGATGGAGAATGAAGTAGTTGACTCAGAAACTAGGGTCCTCAATTTAAATAAAGGAAACTACGATGGTCTGAGGAGCGAGTTGGGTAGGATTGATTGGGGAATGGCACTCAAAGGGTTGACGGTGGATAGGCAATGGCAAACATTCAAAGACCGAATGGATGAACTACAGAAGTTGTTCATCCCAGTTTGGCATAAAAATAAAACAAAAAAGGTGACTCAACTGTGGCTAACAAGGGAAATTAGGGATAGCATAAGATCCAAGGAGAGGACATATAAATTGGCCAGAAAAAGCAATAATCCTGAGGATTGGGAGCAGTTTAGGATTCAACAAAGGAGGACAAAGGGATTAATTAAGAAAGGGAAAATAGAATACGAGAGTAAGCTTGCAGGGAACATAAAAACTGACTGTAAAAGCTTTTATAGATATGTGAAGAGAAAAAGGTTGGTGAAGTCAAGCGTAGGTCCCTTGCAGTCAGAATCAGGGGAATTTATAATGGGGAACAAAGAAATGGCAGACCAACTAAATACATATTTTGGTTCTGTCTTCACAAAGGAGGACACAAATAACCTCCCAGAGATGCCGGGGAACATAGGGTCTGATGGAAGGGTGGAACTGAAAGAAATCAGTATTTGTAGGGAAATGGTGTTCGGAAAATTGATGGGACTGAAGGCCGATTAATCCCCAGGGCCTGATAATCTACATCCCAGGGTACTTAAGGAAGTGGCCCTAGAAATAGTAGATGCATTGCTGGTCATCTTCCAGAACTCGATAGACTCTGGAACAGTACCCATGGATTGGAGGGTAGCTAATGTTACCCCACTATTCAGAAAAGGTGGTAGAGAAAAAGCGGGGAATTATAGACCGGTAAGCCTGACATCGGTAGTGGGGAAAATGCTAGAGTCCGTTATAAAAGATGTAATAGCAGAGCACTTGGAAAGCAGTGACAGGATCGGACAAAGTCAACATGGATTTACAAAAGGTAAATCATGCTTGACTAATCTACTGGAATTTTTTGAGGATGTAACTGGTAAAATAGATAAGGGAGAACCAGTGGATGTGGTGTATTTGGACTTTCAGAAGGCTTTCGATAAGGTCCAGCATAAGAGATTAGCGTGCAAAATTAAGGCACATGGGATTGGGGGCAAGGTATTGACTTGGATAGAGAACTGGTTGGCGGACAGAAAGCAAAGAGTTGGAATAAACGGGTCGTTTTCCGAGTGGCAGGCAGTGACTAGTGGGGTACCGCAAGGATCGGTCCTAGGGCCCCAGCTGTTCACAATATATATTAATGATCTGGACGAGAGAATTGGATGTAATATCTCCAAATTTGCAGACGACACAAAGCTGGGTGGGAGGGTATGCTGTGAGGAGGATGTCGTGAAACTCCAGTATGATTTGGACAGGTTAGGTGATTGGGCAGAAACATGGCAAATGCACTATAATGTGGATAAATGTGAGGTTATCCACTTTGGTGGCAAAAACAGGAAGGCAGATTATTATTTGAATGGCAATAGATTAGGAGAAGGGGAAGTGCAAAGAGACCTGGGTGTTCTTGTGCACCAGTCGCTGAAGGTAAGCATGCAGGTGCAGCAGGCGGTTAAGAAGGCAAATGGTATGTTGGCCTTCGTAGCAAGAGGGTTCGAGTACAGGAACAAGGATGTCTTGCTACTGTTGTACAGGGCCTCGGTGAGACCGCACCTTGAGTATTGTGTGCAGTTTTGGTCGCCTTATCTGAGGAAGGACGTTCTTGCCATGGAAGCAGTGCAGCGAAGATTCACCAGGCTGATACCTGGGATGGCAGGAATGACGTACGAGGAGAGATTGTGTCGATTGGGCTTATACTCACTGGAGTTTAGAAGATTGAGAGGGGATCTCATCGAAACCTAGAAAATTTTGTCAGGCCTGGACAGACTAGATGTTGGAAGGATGTTCCCGATGGTCGGGGAGTCCAGAACCAGGGGTCATAGTCTAAGGATAAGGGGTAGGACATTTAGGGCTGAAATGAGGAGGAATTTCTTCACCCAGAGAGTGGTGAACCTGTGGAATTCTCTGCCACAGAGGGCGTGGAGGCCAGTTCATTAAATATATTCAAGAAAAAGAGTTGGATATATTTCTTAAGGCTAAAGGGATCAAGGGATATGGGGAGAAGGCAGGGACAGGGTACTGAATTTGGATGATCAGCCATGATCTCATTGAATGGCGGAGCAGGCTCGAAGGGCCGAATGGCCTACTCCTGCTCCTATCTTCTATGTTTCACTGTGAGTCAGAAGGTCATGGGTTGAAGCATTCCCACCCTTCCACTCCAGGATTTAAGCACATAATCTAGGCTGCACGTCAGTGTAGTGCTGTATTGTTGGAGGTATTGTCTTTTGGATGAGACATTAAACTGAGGCCCCTTCTACTGTTACGATAGACGTAGAAGATCCCACAGTACTGTCAAAAAGGAACAAGGCATTCTCCTGGTGTCCGAGCCAACAATCCTCCCTCAACCAACATCACCAAAAACAGAGCACCTAAACATCAATGTTCCCCCTAAGGTGCACAGTCACAATCGCGAGGTCCTGTGCAGGCCACTCACCAGCTGCTACCGCTGGAAGAGATGCCATGCATGTAGCCAGGCAGCAAATTTAAAGGGCCCATGCGGAGAAAAAAAAAAAAGAGGGAACATTGCTGAACATCCATCTCATTTGCTGTTTGTGCGACTTTACTGATCACAAATTGGCTGCTACATTTGCTTACATAATAATGGTGACTACACTTCAAAACAAATTAATTCAATGTGAAGCGCGTTGAGACACCCCGAGGACGTCACTCGAAGCCTTTGATGAGAAGGTGCCTTGTTAACATCCATACTCCAATTTTCTATATTATGAATGATATTTTTAATTTTTGATAAAAGTGGTAATGAGGATAGTACTCTATCATTTTGTGAAAGAAATAAGAAATCCTGGACTGTCTCTAGATTTATGTTCCAGTTATCTAGTTAATGAATTTAGGGGAAGGTACTGGATGACTATTGGTCAGCTCACTGGCCATAAGGGTTCCATGCGAAATGCATTTGCACAGCCTCAATCCAGTTCTTAGTGGGCAAGCATCCACAGCACAAAGCTGCCCATAAATGATCAATCCCATTCATAGAAACGATAGGTGCGAGAAGAGGGGGCAAAAATGACAGTGGTGCAAAATGGTCTTCTGAAATTTAAGGTAAACCACATTGTTGGGGCAGTGTAAAGGGTGCTAAACCCAACCTGGGAACGTTAATACTGACACTGGGTGATAAAACAAGGCATTATTTCAAAGAACCGTTTATCTAAATTTGCATTACCAGCAGTAGAAGTGCTGATACTGTGATTCTGCTACCAATTAAAGTACCTGTATATCTTGCAATTAAAAAAAATTAGCTCAAACAAAACAACATTCTTTATATGCCACCAAAGCCAGTAATTTAGTGTAGGTGGGGTGCAAAACTGCTACTGCATGCTCCTGCCAAACTATAGCCTAACCCTGTTCCCTAGGGGTTGTGTGGTGCAGTTATAGGCATGATGATCGATTCTGTAGTGACTTCGTTATTCCAGCTGATCTGTAGGATCTACCTTAGAGTTCACTATACAAACTTTTTTAATAAATGAAACAGTACTAATCAAATGCATGAGAACATGTTCTGCAGTCTTTTAAAAAACAGACAAGGGAAACAGAATGATAGAAATTTTAGTGCAGAAGGTCTTTTTATTATTCATTCTTGGGATGTGGGCGTCGCTGGCAAGGCCAGCATTTATTGCCCATCCCTAACTGCCCTCGAGAAGGTGGTGGTGAGCCGCCTTCTTGAACCGCTGCAATCCTTGTGCTGTTAGGGAGGGAGTTCCAGGATTTTGACCCAGCGACGATGAAGGATCGACGATATATTTCCAAGTCAGGCTGGTGTGTAACTTGGAGGGGCACCTGCAGGTGATGGTGTTCCCAAGCGCCTGCTGCCCTTGTCCTTCTAGATGGTAGAGGTCGCGGGTTTGGGAGGTGCAGCCAAAGAAGCCTTGGCGAGTTGCTGCAATGCAGCTTGTAGATGGTACACACTGCAGCCACGGTGCGCCGGTGGTGGCAGGCGTGAATGTTTAAGGTGGTGGTTAGGATGCCAATCAAGCGAGCTGCTTTGTCCTGGATTCATTCAGCCCTTTGAGCCTGAGCTGGTGCAAGCTACCCCACCTGAGCCATCTACTCTATGTTTCTAATCTTTCTTCACACCTAATAGAAGCTAAGAGGTACAGTGATTTCACACATTTTCTTTTTATCTTCTATGTTTAAATTCTGGTACTATCACAGTATGAAAGTCTCTTCCCTCTGCAGGCTGTAATGGTCCCATCTGAAACGAGTTTAGTCAGTATCAACTCAATTCGTAATGGATGTGAGTACACAGCAGAAAACTACCTCTAATATTAGAACTGGCAATTACATGCAGAGACCACAAGACTATTGTCAAAGGTGAAGTTAAAATAAAATCATACTGCTGCGTTATGCATTTTCCACCAACTTGCAATGGAAGTGCAAGATGCTCACAATTATTGATACAGCTGACATTCTCACCTTGATTAAAAACCTAAAATTCTTATGTAGTATATGAAAATTTTGAGAACAGGAATAAATAACGCTATTTTTCAGAGGTTACTTCAAAGAACGCTGATCCTAGGAAATCAATCAGAAATTTCTGAACGCAGGGATCCGAGCAATTATGTACGTTTGCACATAATTTAAGTCCAAGTCTTAACAATTGCCAGGAAATTGGACAGTATGACACAAATTCTATTCTGTCAAAAGGTCATCAACCTGAAATGTGTGCCAGCCATGGCTCAGTTGGTAGCACCCTCGCCTCTGAGTCAGATGGTTGTGGGTTCCAGTCCCAATCCAGGGACTTGAGCACAAAAATCTCAGCTAACACTCCAGTGCAGTTCTGAGGGGGTGCTGGACTGTCGGAGGTGCCGTCTTTCAGATAAGACGTTAAACCGAGGCCTCGCCTGCTCTCTCAGGTGGACATAAAAGATCCTATGGCACTATTTCAAAGAAGAGCAGGAGAATTATCCCCGGTGTCCTGCCCAATAGTTATCCCTCAATCAACATTGCTAAAAAAAATGATTATCTGGTCATCATCACATTGCTGTTTGTGGCAGCTTGCTGTGTGCAAATTGACTACTGTGTTTCCTACATTAGTGACTACACAACAACAACTTGTATTTATATAGCACCTTTAACGTAATAAAACACCCCAAGGTGCTTCACAGGAGTATTAGAAGACAAATGATTTGACACTAAGCCACATAAGGAGAAATAAGGGCAGGTGACCAAAAACTTGGTCAAAGAGGTAGGTTTTAAGGAGCAGGTAGCGAGGTGGAGGTTTAGGCAGGGAATTCCAGAGCTTAGGGCCTAAGCAACAGAAGGCACGGCCACCAATGGCTGAGCGATTATAATCAGGGATGCACAAAAGTACTTCATTGGCTGTAAAGCGCTTTGGGGCATCCGGTGGTCGTGAAAGGCGCTATATAAATGCAAGTCTTTCTTTCTATAACCTCTATCAGGACTAGACAGACTAGATGCAGGAAGGATGTTCCCGATGGTCGGGGAGTCCAGAACCAGGGGTCACAGTCTAAGGATAAGGGGTAAGCCATTTAGGACAGAGATGAGGAGGAATTTCTTCACCCAGAGAGTGGTGAACCTGTGGAATTCTCTACCACAGAAGGCAGTGGAGGCCAATTCATTAAATATATTCAAGAAGGAGTTAGATATATTTCTTAAGGCTAAAGGGATATGGGGAGAAGGCAGGGACAGGGTACTGAATTTGGATGATCAGCCATGATCTCATTGAATGATGGAGCGGGCTCGAGGGGCCGAATGGCCTACTCCTGCTCTTGTCTTCTATGTTTCTAAGTCTTTCTTTCAACTGTTTTTCTCTCCCCCTGACCTGCAGGGTATTTCCAACACTTTGTTTTTTTTTAAATTTCATTTCAGATTTTGCAGCCTCTACAGTATTTTGGCATTTTTTTGATGACATATAAACTCTTCTCTACTTAAAAAAATGTACCACTTCGAGTGAACGATGAAGACAGCGCTGAGCATCCTCCTCCCTTTTCCTGACAAGTGCTTTTTGGGCTCCGCCAGCCCAACAAACCGGAAACCAACCCCGCAACATGAGACTGACACCCACCTGCGCCAATCAGACGAGGCGCCTCGACGTCACGGCCAACAGCCAGCCAATCGGCGTGGGGTTAGGGGGCGGGACAGGGACAAGCGGGAGAGAGAAGCAGAAGCCCACAGCGGTAGGCCTCAGGCTTTCATTCTTTCCCTCCACCGCCAGATCGAGTAAACGCGAAGTAAATACCTGGAGGGCGGTTTACAACCAACGCGAATTAACATTCCCACTCAAGCCCAGGTCAAAATAATAGAAAGAAAACTGAGCGCGGAATGTTGATTTGAAAAAAAAAAGGCTTTAATTCCTCTTTCCGTGAATGACGGTTGGGGCGCGGCTGCTGCCATGGCAATCTGAAGAGGCGATGGGCGTTATTTTATTTCTTAACTCTGAATAAATATCTCCCGACTACCCCCTCCCCACACATCGGGTTTCCCCTCCTCCCTTTCCTTTTCAAGTGAAGCAGTTATAAACGGGGGGAAGCCATTGCCGGCCAGGTTACTCACGTTGTCGATAACCACCGGCTGGTTGGCGATCACATCGTACGACTCCATCCCGGACTCTGGCAGCGCCGGCGGCAGGCGCGCATGCGCCGCCCTGGACTATTACATCATCAGCCCTGCCCTGTTTGCCTGTCTGTCACAGCCAGGAGTCAGCAAGCAAGCCTTCCCCACTTGGTGCCACCAGCCTTTGCTGTAGCTCCAGTTCTCAGCACCCTTGGCCTCTTGAGTTCAGAAGGTGTTGCGGGTTCTCGGAGTCCTTAACTCCAGAGACGCAATTTTTTTTTAAAAACCCTGCCTCTTGCTCTTTTGGTTGAAATAAACTGTAAATAACAACAGAAAACGCTGGGAAAACTCTTCCCTTCCCCGACTTCTCCATCTCCATGGATAGGTTATTGACAAACATTCACTACAAGCCCACTGACTCCCACAGCTACCTGGACTACACTTCCTCCCACCCCGCCTCCTGTAAGGACTCTATTCCATTCTCCCAGTTTCTCCGTCTCCGACGCATCTGCTCCGACGATGCCACCTTCCATACCAGTGCTTCCGACATGTCTTTTTTCCTCAACCGAGGATTCCCCTCTACTGTGGTTGACACGGCCCTCGACCGTGTCCGTTCTGTCTCCCGAACTTCTGCCCTCACCCCTGCCCCTCCCTCCTGGAACCACAATAGTGTTCCCCTTGTCCTCACCTTTCACCCCACCAGCCTCCACACTCAATGGATCAGCCACCTCCAGCGTGATCCCACCACTAAACGCATCTTCCCCTCACCTCCCCTCTCAGCATTCTGTAGGGACCGCTCCCTCCGTGACACTCTAGTCTACTCCTCTACCACCCCCAGCACCCCTTCCCCTTTGCCCAGCACCTTCCCGTGCAAGCGCAGGAGATGCAACACATGTCCTTATACCTCCCCCCTTCCCACTGTCCAGGGCCCCAAACACCCCTTCCAGATGAAACAGCGATTGACTTGTACTTCTTGATTTACTTGTACTTCTTGCAATCTAGTATACTGTATTCGCTGCTCACGATGTGGTCTCCTCTACATTGGGGAGACCAAACGCAGATTGGGTGACTACTTTGCGCAACATCTTCGTTCAGTCCATAAGGGGGACCCCGAGCTTCCAGTGGCCTGTCACTTTAATTCACCGCTCCATTCCCACTCAGACCTCACCGTCCTCGGCCTCTTGCATTGTTCCACTTAAGCTCAGCGTAAGCTCGAGGAACAGCACCTCATCTTTCGATTAGGCACTCTACAGCCCTCTGGACTCAACATAGCGTTCAACAATTTCAGATCATAACCTCGGCCACTATCACATATATATATTTTCTTTTTTTTATCCACACTTTTTGTTTGGCCTTTTTTTCTTCCCTCCCACGTGGCAGCTGTCCTACATTCTGCCAGCGCAAATCACACTTCATCTAGAGCCATCCTTTGTTCCTTAACCTATCCCATTACCATCTCCTCTTGCCTTGAATGTCTCTCAATGTCTCTTAATCTCTCCTGCTTTCTATCCTATCACTGACCTTCCCTTTTGTTCTTTCATCCCCTCCCCCTTTTCCCAGCTCCTAAACCTGCTTTCCATTTCCTGCTTTTTTCCAGTTCTGACGAAAGGTCTTCGACCTGAAACGTCGACTCTGTTTCTCTCTCCACAGATGTTGCCTGGCCTGCTGAGTTTTTCCAGCGTTTTCTGTTGTTATTTTGGATTTCCAGCGTCCGCAGTATTTTGCTATTGTAAATTAGTAAAACTTTAAATAAAACTTAACAAATTAAATTAAAATTACATTGGCCGGGGTGATGATGCACTCCAGTCCCCGCGGCACCTCGCCTCTTGAGTCAGTGGGGTTGTGGGTTCAGGTCCCTGCGCAAGAGCACAAAAAAAAAATCTAGGTCGGCACTCCCCATTGTAGGGCAGTGCAGTGCGGAGGGAGCGGCGCACTGTCGGAGAAAGACTTGCATTTCTAAGGCACCTTTCACGACCGCCGTACATCTCAAAGCGCTTTACAGCCAATGAAGTACTTTTTTTGAAGTGTAGTTACTGTTGTAATGTGGGAAACGTGGCAGCCAATTTGCGCACAGCAAGCTCCCACAAACAACAATGTGATAAAGACCAGATAAACTGTTTTTTGTTATGTTGATGTGAGGGATAAATATTGGCCAGGACAACGGGGGAGAACTTCCATGCTTTCTTAGAAATAGTGCCATGGGATCTATTACGTCCACCTGAGAGAGCAGACAGGGCCTCGGTTTAGCGTCTCATCCGAAAGATGGCATCTCCGACAGTGCAGCGCTCCCTCAGGTACCAACGATATAGGTAAAAAGCGGGATGAGGTCCTAAAAGTGGAATATAGGGAGTTAGGAGGTAAATTAAAAAATAGGACCTCAAAGGTAGTAATCTCAGGATTGCTACCAGTGCCACGTGCTAGTCAGAGTAGAAATAGAAGGATATTTCAGATGAATACGTGGCTACAGGAATGGTGCAAGGGGGAGGGATTCAAATTCGTGGGACATTGGAACCGGTTCTGGGGGCGGTGGGACCAGTACAAACTGGACGGTTTGCACCTGGGCAGGGCCGGGACCGATGTCCTAGGGGGGAGTGTTTGCTAGTGCTCTGGGGGAGGGTTTAAACTAAAATGGCAGGGGGTTGGGAACCTGAGCAAGGGGACAGATTAAAGGGAAACAAGGATAAAAGCAAAAGATAGGAAGGAGAAAAACAAAAGTGGCAGTCAGAGAAATCAACGGTTTAAATCAAACATGGCCACAGTAAATAATAATTCTAATAGGTGTAAGAGCGTTAAAAAAACAAGCCTGACGGCTTTGTGTCTTAATGCGAGGAGCATTCGTAATAAGGTGGATGAATTAGCTGCGCAAATAGAGGTAAACGAATATGATTTGATTGGGATTACGGAAACATGGCTCCAGGGTGGCCAAGGCTGGGAACTCAACATCCAGGGGTATTCAATATTCAGGACAGATAGGCAAAAAGGAAAGGGAGGTGGGGTAGCATTGCTGGTTAAAGAAAGGATTAACACAATTGTAAGGATGGATATTAGCTCTGATGATGTGGAATCTGTATGGGTACAGCTGAGAAATACCAAGGGGCAGAAAACGTTAGTGGGAGTGGTATATAGACCTCCAAACAGTAATGCAGAGGTTGGGGATGGCATTAAAAGGGAAATTAGAGAAGCGTGCAATAAGGGCACAGCAGTCATCGTGGGTGACTTTAATCTACATATAGATTGGGCTAACCAAATTAGTAACAATACTGTGGAGGAGGAATTCCTGGAGTGTTTAAGGGATGGTTTCCTGGACCAATATGTCGAGGAACCAACCAGAGATCAGGCCATCTTAGACTGGGTATTATGTAACGAGAAAGGATTAATTAGCAATCTTGTTGTACGAGGCCCCTTGGGTCGGAGCGATCATAATATGATCGAATTCTTCATTAAGATGGAGAATGAAGTAGTTGACTCAGAGACTGGGTACTAAATTTAAATAAAGGAAACTACGATGGTCTGAGGCGTGAGTTGGGTAGGATTGATTGGGGAATGTCACTCACAGGGTTGACGGTGGATAGGCAATGGCAAACATTCAAAGACCACATAGATGAACTACAGAATTTGTTCATCCCAGTTTGGCATAAAAATAAAACAAAAAAGGTGACTCAACCGTGGCTAACAAGGGAAATTAGGGATAGCATAACATCCAAGGAGAGGACATATGAATTGGCCAGAAAAAGCAGCAAACCTGAGGATTGGGAGCAGTTTAGGATTCAACAAAGGGATTAATTAAGAAAGGGAAAATAGAATATGAGAGTAAGCTTGCAGGGAACATAAAAACTGACCGTAAAAGCTTTTATAGATATGTGAAGAGAAAAAGATTGGTGAAGCCAAGCGTAGGTCCCTTGCAGTCAGAATCAGGGGAATTTATAATGGGGAACAAAGAAATGGCAGACCAATTAAATACATATTTTGGTTCTGTCTTCACAAAGGAGGACACAAATAACCTCCCAGAGATGTCGGGGAACATAGGGTCTGATGAAAGGGAGGAACTGAAAGAAATCAGTATTTGTAGGGAAATGGTGTTAGGGAAATTGATGGGATTGAAGGCCGATAAATCCCCAGGGCCTGATAATTTACATCCTAGGGTACTTAAGGAAGTGGCCCTAGAAATAGTTGATGCTTTGCTGATCATCTTCCAGCATTCGATGGAATCTGGAACAGTACCCATGGATTGGAGGGTAGCTAATGCTACCCCGCTATTCAAAAAAGGTAGAGAGAAAACGGGGAATTACAGACCGGTAAGCCTGACATCAGTAGTGGGGAAAATGCTAGAGTCCATTATAAAAGATGTAATAGCAGAGCACTTGGAAAACAGTGACAGGATCGGACAAAGTCAACATGGGTTTACAAAAGGTAAATCGTGCTTGACTACTGGAAGTTTTTGAGGATGTAACTGGTAAAATAGATAAGGGAGAACCAGTGGATGTGGTGTATTTGGACTTTCAGAAGGCTTTCGATAAGGTCCCGCATAAGAGATTAGCGTGTAAAGTTAAGGCACATGGAATTGGGGGCAAGGTATTGACTTGGATAAGAGAATTGGTTGGCAGACAGAAAGCAAAGAGTTGGAATAAACGGGTCTTTTTCCGAGTGGCAGGCAGTGACTAGTGGGGTACCGCAGGGATCGGTCCTTGAGCCCCAGCTATTCACAATATATATTAATGATCTAGACAAGGGAACTAGATGTAATATCTCCAAATTTGCAGACAACACAAAGCTGGGTGGGCGTGTGTGCTGTGAGGAGGATGCCAAGAAACTCCAGGATGATTTGGACAGGTTGGGTGATTGGGCAAAAGCATGGCAGATGCAATATAACGTGGATAAATGCGAGGTTATGCACTTTGGTGTCAAAAACAGGAAGGCAGATTATTATCTGAATGGCAATAGATTGGGAGAAGGGGAAGTGCAACGAGACCTGGGTGTCCTTGTGCACCAGTCGCTGAAGGTAAGCATGCAGGTGCAGCAGGTGGTTAAGAAGGCAAATGTCATGTTGGCCTTCGTAGCGAGAGGATTTGAGTACAGGAACAAGGATGTTTTGCTGCAGTTATACAGGGCCTTGGTGAGACCACATCTTGAGTATTGTGTGCAGTTTTGGTCACCTTATCTGAGGAAGGATGTTCTTGCCATGGAAGGAGTTCAGCGAAGATTCACCAGGCTGATACCTGGGATGGCAGGAATGACGTATGAGGAGAGATTGGGTCGATTGGGCTTGTACTCGCTGGAGTTTAGAAGAATGAGAGGGGATCTCATTGAAACTTATAACATTCTGACAGGACTGGACAGACTAGATGCAGGAAGGATGTTCCCGATGGTCGGGGAGTCCAGAACCAGGGGTCACAGTCTAAGGATAAGGGGTAGGCCATTTAGGACAGAAGTGAGGAGGAATTTCTTCATCCAGAGAGTGGTGAACCTGTAGAATTCTTTACCACAGAAGGCAGTAGAGGCCAATACATTAAATATATTCAAGAAGGAGTTGGATATATTTCTTAAGGCTAAAGGGATCAAGGGGTATGGGGAGAAAGCAGAGACAGGGTACTGAATTTGGATGATCAGCCATGATCGCATTGAATGGCGGAGCAGGCTCGAGGGGTCGAATGGCCTACTCCTGCTCCTATCTTCTATGTAGCACCCTCACCTCTGAGGTCACAAGGTTGCGGGCTCAAGTCCCTACTCCGGAGCGCAAAAATCTAGGCTGACACTCTGTGCAGTGCGGAGGGAGCGCCGCACTGTCAGAGAAAGAAAAAGAAGGACTTGCATTTCTACGGCGCTGTTGTGGGATTTCTCTCTACCCCAAAGCAGACGGAGACGAGCGTGTACTGGTTCCAAGCGATCTTTATTCAAGCACGTGCAGGGAGAGGCCCTCTCAGTCTGAGCTGAGATGGGAGTCTAATTTTTACATTCGAGCAGTTGGCTTATATACAATCTTACATCTTGTTTCCTTCACATCTTCGGGACTTGGCCAATTAATTGTCCAAGTCACGTACACTTAATCACATCTCCACAAAACACACCTTGTTTATCTCATTTGCCCTGTTTCCACATCTGCCATTGTTCTATCCAATTTACGGAAGCTTAACCACATCTTCGCAAATCACATCTTGGCGGCCCATTGTTCAATGCATGGCCTCCTCGCCTTCTTTCACTCCCCCAATCATCGTGTAATATGCTTTTTCCAACTGTCTTTGTTCTGCCAGGCGTCTCCTTTATTACATCAGCCAGCTAGTCAGTTAAGCCGCTAATCTAACTTTTAACCTCTTCAGCACCTTCATGACGGCTGCATGTCCTGAAGTGCTTTACAGCCAATGAAGTACTTTTTGAACTGCAGTCACTGTTGTAATGCAGGAAAGGCGGCAGCCAATTTGCGCACAGCAAGATCCCACAAACAGCAACGTGATAATGACCAGATAATCTGTTTCTTGTTGTGTTGATTGAGCGATGAATATTGGCCAGGACACCGGGGATAACTTCCCTGCTCTTCTTTGAAATAATGTCATGGGATCTTTCACGTCCGCCTGAGAGAACAGACGGGGGCCTCGGTTTAACGTCTCATCTGAAGGACGGCACCTCCGACAGTGCGGCACTCCCTCAGCACTGCACTGGGAGTTTCAGCCTAGATTTTGTGCTCAAGTCTCTGGAGTGGGACTTGAACCCACAACCTTTGGACTCAGAGGTGAGAGTGCTGCCCACTGAGCCATGACTGATGCCTCCAGAGACGGAGGTGCCATCTTTCAGATGAGACATTAAACTGAGGCCCCGTCTGCTCTCACAGGTGGACGTAAAAGATCCCGTGACACTATTTCGAAGAAGAGCAGGGGAGATCTCCCCAGTGTCCTAGCCAATATTTATCCCTCAATCATCATCACTAAAAACAGATTATCTGGTCATTATTACATTGCTGTTTGTGGGAGCTTGCTGTGTGCAAAATGTTAGCCATGTTTCCTACATTACAACAGTGAGTACACTTCAAAAAAGTACTTCATTGGCTGTAAAGTGCTTTGGGATGTCCGGTGGTCCTGAAAGGCGCTATATAAATGCAATTATTACGCTCTCTTAGATTTGAGCGCAAAAATCTAGGTTGACACTCCCAGTGCACTGGGGAGGCAGCGCCTCACTGTCGGAGAAAGAAAAAGAAAGACTTGCATTTCTATAGCGCCTTTCACGACCGCCGCACGTCCCAAAGCGCTTTACAGCCAATGACGTACTTGTTTTGAAGTGTAGTCACAGTTGTAGCCAATTGGAGCTTTCAGCACAGACAAGACCGACCAAATGTGGGACCGTCCTGGTCTGTATGGCTCAGTTGCAGTCTAAGCAGAAAATGTTGAGGAACTTTGAGATTGAATTAAAGTTCCAGCCACCGTCCATGTAACAAATATTAATTCTCCCCTCAGCCAAAATGTGTATGGATAAGAAAGACTTGCATTTATATAGCGCCTTTCATGACCGCCGCACATCCTAAAGCGCTTTGCAGCCAATGAAGTACTTGTTTTGAAGTGTAGCCACTGTTGTAATGTAGGTTACCATGTTGCACACAGCAAGCTCCCAGAAACAGCAATGTGATGATGACCAGATAATCTGTTTTTTTGTTATGTTGACTGAGGGATCAATATTGGCCAGGACACTGGGGAGAACTCCCCTGTTGAGAAGAACTTTTTTCACCCAGACGGTGGTGGGGGTCTGGAACTCACTGCCTGAAAGGGTGGGAGAGGCAGAAACCTCATCACATTTCAAAAGCTCTTGGATACGCACTTGAAGCGCTGTACCCTACAAGGCTACGGGCCAAGAGCTGGAAAGTGGGATTAGGCTGGATAGCTCTTTTTCAGCCGGCAGACACAACAGGCCAAATGGCTTATTGTGTCGTAAATTTCTATGATTCTATAAGGTTGTAGGTTCAAATCCCACTCCAGAGACTTGAGCACAAAAATCTACGTTGACACTCCAGTGCAGTACTGAGGGAGTGCTGCACTGTCGGAGGTGCCGTCTTTCGGATGAGACGTTAAACCGAGAATCCGAGGCCCCGTCTGCTCTCTCAGGTGAATGTAAAAGATCCCATGGCACTATTTCGAAGAAGAGCAGGGGAGTTATCCCTTGTGTCCTGGCTAATATTTATCCCACATCACTAAAAAAAAGAGATTACCTGGTCATTATCGCATTGCTGTTTGTGGGACCTTGCTGTGCGCAAATTGGCTGCCGTGTTTCCTAAATTACAATAGCGTCTACACTTCAAAAGGTACCTCATTGGCTGTAAAGCGGTTTGGGACGTGCGGTGGTCGTGAAAGGCGCTATGTAAATGCCTCCCCCTTTCCGCCTCTGTACTTGCTTAAAATCTTTTTCCAGTTCTGACGAGAGGTCATCGCCCTGAAACGTTAACTCTGTTTCTCTCTCCACAGATGCTGCCTGGCCCGCTGAGCATTCCCAGCATTTTCTGCTTTTATTTAAAAGGGAATTGGATCAATACTTGAAAGGGGAATAAATGCAGGGCTATGGGGAAAAGGGAAAGGGGAGTGGGACTAATCGGAGAGCTCTTTCAAAGGACAATTGGCACGATGGGCCGAATGTCCCCCTCCTGTGCTGTATCGTATATGTTTAAGGGTGCTTGTCATCACGTTTTATCTGATCATGGCACGTTGCCTACGCTCATAAACCTAATTTCTTTTAGTTCCGAATCTTGACAGTTCTCGCCCACCCATCCAGGGCTTTTGACATCAAGCATTTTATTAAAGTTTGAGCTGTTGAATCTGGGGGAAATGCAAAGAGTAGCCTTTGTGACCAGCAAGAGTGACAGGTTTGTAAACCAATGTTTTTTTTAAAAAAAACTAGTGAATACCTATGGTGTTGCCCAGTCAGTTAATAAATGTAAATAACTTTCTCTACAAGACAGTGATGAAGTTGGGTCAAATTAAGAAACTCACACCCCAGTGCCACTTATTTTTCAGAACCTGCAACTACATGGCAACTGTTTACATAGCGGATTTCCATTCTAAATGTTTGCATCGGCAGTTTTAATGTTAAATGTTAACATAAAGTGTGATCAAAAATCATGACAACACAACATGTGTGCAGACCAAAGATTTTTTTAAAATAATGTCTATGCCTGGAGCTGTGTTTGTTCAAATATCAAAATAATTTGAAGATAAAAAAATGTTATTTGAAACTTTGGCATAATTTACAAGCTTTCCATTCAAGGTAATTAACAAAAGAAATGGTAATACAGCGAAACCTGCCATATGAGTAAGGTAGTAATCTGAACAATGGCACTCCTTTCAAAAAGGTGCATCCAGGGTGCAGTAACACAGTCAGTTTTGCATTGCTGTGAAGTGGTTTCCTGGACTCTGGAGAGAATTGGTGAATTACACCTGGGGCTTGACAGCACATGGAGTATTGTTCAAGGAACATGTCAAGCCCAGTTTGAAAAGTCATCAGGGGATCTGTTGGCCTTCCTGGACACTTTATAAATTTACTCTGCTGCCCGTGCCCTAACTCGCACCAAGTCCCGTTCACCCATCACCCCTGTGCTCGCTGACCGACATTGGCTCCCGGTTAAGCAACGCCTCGATTTTAAAATTCTCACCCTTGTTTTTAAATCCCTCCGTGGCCTCGCCCCCTCCCTATCTCTCTAAACTCCTCCAGCCCTGTAGTGTATGTGCCTTTAAGAGGAACTATGTTTTTTTGAAGCCCCTGTGTACTGTGGTACCGGTAGTGACCACTCGGGTATATAAGCCTGTATAGCGTCTTGTATAGTTTAGTTCACCTCCAGACTTTGTTCAGTAAACACTTGTTAAATCAACTCCTGCATTCCGTGTCTCCATTAACACACGGATACAACAGTGGTGACGAGTTAGAAACGAACTTACCTGCAATTCGGCAGCACCTCAAGGAGATCGATTCCTCAGACGAAGGTCGAAGAAAAAAAAAACCTGTGGTTTCACCAGCTAAACGGGCTGGTGGCAGGTAGTGCACTGATCCTTCCTGGGCGGCGGGCTGGGGCTCGATCGGGTGGCTCTGCAGCGGGGCCGGGCAGCGAGTCGGAAGGCAGAAGCAAACGGAGACAGAGGGTGGAACACTCAGGAGACGGCTGGCGCTGCACAGCAGGTCGGCGTTCGGACCAAGCAGAGGGAGGGGAAAGTCCCAGAGAGTCCGACGGGAACGATTCTCCAAGTGACGGAGAAACTGTTTAAAATATACGTGTACATAAAAACCGCGGAGAACAGCGTTGGCAGCAGCAGCAGCGGCAGCGGCGGGAAAGTGCGGGAGGCGCCATCTTGACTCGGCAGGGAAGAAGGGAAAGCGCGGGAGGCGTCATTTTTGATTTTCAGGATGCCTAAGACTGGCAATATTACTGCTTTCGATAGTGATATAGAGGATTGGACCACATATGTGGAAAGAGTGGAGGTATATTGCAAGGCGAATGAAGTAGCAGATGATAAAAAGGCATCGGTACTTTTAAATCTGATGGGCGCAAGGACATACGGGCTGTTACGAAACTTGATCACTCCAGCCAAACCGATGGACAAGAATTTTAAGGAGATTGTTGATACCCTACAGGAGCACTTAAACCCAACACCGCTGCTGATAGCGGAACGATTCAAATTCTTCAGGCGGAATCAGCACAAGAATGAAAGTAATGCTGATTACCTCACCGAATTATGAAAGCTGTCAAAGCACTGCCAATTCGGGGCAGGACTGGCAGATTCTCTACGAGACAAATTCGTCTGCGGTCTCCTAAGCGAAGGAACACAGAAAAGACTACTTTCTGAGAAAGATTTGACACTGGACAAGGCTTTCAGTGTGGCTATATCATACAAAGCAGCAGCAAGAGGAGCTGCAGAGATACAGCAAAAGCCACAGGACTTCGGCACCCATGAAATGACACGGGGTTTCGAGAGATGTTGCGGCAGATCCACCCATGACCAGAGGGACTGCTGGTTCAAGGACAAAGCATGCAGGCAATGCGGAAAGATGGGACACATTGCACGTGTATGCCGATCTGGAAAAAAATCCGCTGACAGTAAAAAGGTCAATAAGGAAAAGTACAGAAAGGTACAAATGATGACAGACAGTAGCTCTGAAGACCAGAAGAGCGATAGCGACTCCGGAAACAAGAGACTAAGCTGTCTCAAATTACATAATGTAATTGCCAAAGAAGATTACCAGACCATTTGGGTTACCCTCACGATAGCGGGGTCCCCAGTTAAAATGGAGCTAGATACAGGATCAGCTCTGACCGTCATAAGTCGACGGGATTACGAGCGGCTATTTTCGCATATACCTTTGAAAGACACATCCATTATCTTGAAGACATATACGGGGCAGAAAGTATACCCCAGAGGGAAAATAAGGGTGCCTGTTGTATACAACGGCAAGGAAATACAGAAGTTGTATTTATACATTCTACAAGATGGTGGTCCACCGTTGTCGGGACGTGAATGGATCAGAAAGATACGTTTAGACTGGCACTCCATTCAGGAACTGACGGTGACCAGTAAGAAAAAAAATGATGATGACGTCATACCTGGACGATTAAAAGAAATCTTGGCTAACGCCAAAGAAGTGTTTCAACAGGAACTAGGAACCCTGAAAGGCGCCACTGCCTCAATAAAAGTGGAAGATGCGGCAATTCCCAAGTTTTTTAAGGCAAGGCCGGTGCCATACGCAATTCGTCCAGCAGTCGAGGCAGAGCTGGAGAATTTGGAAAAAGCAGGCGTATTATCCAAGGTAGATTGGAGCGAGTGGGCAATACCCATCGTCCCGGTCATGAAGAAAACGTTGAATAATGATAAATCTGAAGAACAGAGAAAAATTCGCATCTGTGGGGACTTCAAGGTGACTGTAAACCCGGTTCTTCATACAGTACAGTATCCTCTTCCGAGGATAGAAGATACTTTCGCCTCACTATCCGGAGGGAAACGTTTCACCAAAATTGACTTGGCACAGGCATATCTACAGATGGAGGTTGAGGAGGCCTCTAAAAAGTATCTCACGATAAACACACACAAAGGCCTGTACCAGTACAATCGACTGCTTTTCGGAGTAGCATCAGCTCCAGCTATCTGGCAAAGAGCTATGGAGCAGGTCCTGCAAGGGATTCCGGGGACTCAATGCTACCTAGACGACATCCTTGTAACAGGAGAAAATGACAACGAGCACCTTGCCAATTTGGAGCAGGTGCTCACGAGGCTGAGAGAACGGGGTCTACGAGCAAATCGCCCCAAGCGCGAATTTTTCCAGAAACAAATATCATATTGTGGCCATGTCATTGACGAAGAAGGGTTGCATAAGTCACCTGAAAAAATTGAAGCGGTCGTAAAAGCCCCAGCGCCTGAAAATGTCTCACAATTAAGGTCGTTCCTGGGATTAATAAATTACTATCATAAATTTTTACCGAACTGGTCAACGATTCTGCACCCTCTTAACGCACTGCTACAAACGGGAGTAATTTGGAAATGGAGCGAAGACTGTAAACGTGCCTTCCATAAATGCAAAGGCTTGATCACGTCCAAGGAAGTGTTGGCTCATTATAACCCATCACTGCCAATCAGACTGGCGTGCGATGTATCCCCTTACGGCGTGGGAGCGGTATTATCGCATAGATTCCCTGATGGCTCGGAGCGGCCGATAGCTTTTGCGTCACGCTCATTGAACTCAGCTGAGCGTAACTATGCCCAGATCGACAGGGAGGCACTCAGCCTGGTGTGGGGGGTGAAGAAATTCAACCATTACCTACACGAACAAAAATTTACCTTGTTGACTGACCATCAACCCCTCGTCTCCATATTCAACCCTAAAAAGGGCGTTCCCATTATGACAGCACAAAGGCTACAGAGGTGGTCCCTTTTCCTAGGGGCACACCGATATGACATAGAATACAAAGGAACAAAACAGCATGGGAATGCTGACGGTTTATCACGCCTACCGTTGCCAATGGTAGAAGAGGCACCTACAGTGGACCCAGTGGAGATGTTCCACTCGACCATAGTGGAATGTCTACCAGTGACAAATTCTACCATTGAGAAGGAAACGAGAAATGACCTGACTCTCTCACGAGTCTACGATTTAACGGTGAAGGGATGGCCAGCACATGGCGAACCACTGTTGCCAGCATTCTCGCAAAGAAGAGAACAGCTGTCAGTGTACCGAGGAACCTTGATGTGTGGATCCAGAGTGGTGATTCCACCCAAACTCCAGGATAAAGTGCTAAAGGAGCTTCACGAGGGGCATCTGGGTGGAGTGAAAATGAAGAACTTAGCCAGAGCGTTTGTGTGGTGGCCAGGTATCGATGGAGACATCGAAGAAATGACCAAGAGCTGTCTAGGATGCCAGAAGGTCCAAAACGCCCCACCACAAGCCCCTCTACATCCATGGGAGTGGCCCTCATCTCCATGGCAAAGGGTACATATCGATTTTGCTGGTCCATTTATGGACTCAATGTTCTTAATCGCGGTTGATGCACACTCCAAGTAGCCGGAGGTAATAAAGATGTCCTCCACCACCACGGAAAAAACCATCACAGTATTAAGGACCATATTCGCCAGGAATGGGCTGCCTGAACAGATCTGTTCTGATAATGGACCGCAATTTGTATCCGAAGAATTCAGGAAGTTCTTAAAAAACAATGGGGTTAAGCACTACACGTCCGCCCCATACCATCCCACCACCAATGGATTAGCTGAAAGGTTTGTCCAGACCTTTAAGAAGGCCATAAAGGCCATGGGTAATGAAGACATAAATCTACAACATAAGGTAGATAACTTCTTGTTTGCGTACAGGAATGCAACACATGTGGTTACAAACCAAACCCCCGCCATGATGTTTTTCAATAGAAGACTAAGATGCCGGCTGGATTTGATCAAGCCAAACATCAGAAGGGACGTAGAGAACCGACAATTTCAAGGCATGAATGAAAGGCCAACTAGAACCTTCCAGATAGGTCAACAAGTTTTGGCCCGGGACTACCGTACCAAGAAATGGCAGCCTGGAACTATTTGCACACGACTAGGACCACTGATGTATACCGTGGACATTGGAGAAAGCATAATAAGGCGCCATGCTGACCAGATCATAGAGTCATCCGAAAAGGGACAACCTACACCACAACTCTATACGCCTAATGATGAAGCAGAGATACCCATAGTATCTACCTCCGATCCGGTGATACTGGAACCAGATGAACCCGACACTGGCATTCAAGCCGAATCGACCTTGCCAAAAGAACCTACTACACCACCGAAACCGACTACACCACCGAGGCGTTATCCGGACCGAGTTAGGAAGCCTCCAGAGAGACTGAATTTGTAATTGATTAACTTCAGCAAATGTGTAGATTATTGTTCTTGTAAAAATGTTAATTAATGATTACTTAAAATGTTATGTACTATTTATCTAAAAGGGGAGGAATTGTAGTGTATGTGCCTTTAAGAGGAACTATGTTTTTTTGAAGCCCCTGTGTACTGTGGTACCGGTAGTCACCACTCGGGTATATAAGCCTGTATAGCGTCTTGTATAGTTTAGTTCACCTCCTGACTTTGTTCAGTAAACACTTGTTAAATCAACTCCTGCATTCCGTGTCTCCATTAACACACGGATACAACAAGTCCCACAAACCCCCCCGAGATATCGGCGCTCCTCTAATTCTGCCCTCTTGAGCATCCCTGATTTTAATCGCTCTACCATTGGTGGCCGTGCCTTCAGCTGCCAAGGCCCTAAGCTCTGAAATACCCTCTGTAAACCTCTCCGCCTCTCTACCTCTCTTTCCTCCTTTAAGACGCTCCTTGAAACCTACCTCTTTGACCAAGCTGCCCTAATTTCTCCTTATGTGGCTCGGTGTCAAATTTTGTTTTATAACGCTCCTGTGAAGCGTCTTTGGACATTTTACTACATTAAAAGCAGTATATAAATACAAGTTGTTGTTATTGTTGTACACAGAGCTTGTTTGAATTCAGACTTTGTTTTGAGAGTTTTGATACTCAAGCCTGAACTGTCAGCATATTAAAAGTTTGCAAGCATGTATAAAGCTCTCTGCTGGACTCAAGTTGAAATAAGCAGTGATGTTTTGAACTAGATGAGAAAAAAGGCACGTTTTGAAATAAAAAATAAAAACAACCAACAACAAAAAGTGAAAAAAATAAGTTTAAAGTCACACCCAAAATGCTAATCTGAATTTGTCTTTCAGGTTCATTTTGACCCTTCATATATTTCTAGCATTTAATGTTTTTATTTTGTACGTCCAGCATTCAAAATCTTTTTATTAAAACACAATAAAGTACTGATTTGTAATAAATTGTGAAATAATCAATGGCTATTGAAATAAAATAAAATCTAATTAAGTAACAGGTGCTGCTGCTACCTGCGAATCAATACTTTAGTTATCAACCTGAGATCATTTTGGCTGTAATTGTAGGATGCTGACCAGGCTGATACCTGGGATGGCAGGAATGATGTATGAGGAGAGATTGGGTCGATTGGGCTTATACTCACTGGAGTTTAGAAGAATGAGAGGGGATCTCATTGAAACTTATAAAATTCTAACAGGACTAGACAGACTAGATGCAGGAAGGATGTTCCCGATGGCGGGGGAGTCCAGAACCAGGGGTCACAGTCTAAGGATAAGGAGTAAGCCATTTAGGACTGAGATGAGGAGGAATTTCTTCACCCAGAGAGTGGTGAACCTGTGGAATTCTCTACCACAGAAGGCAGTGGAGGCCAATTCATTAAATATATTCAAGACGGAGTTAGATATATTACTTAAGGCTAAAGGGGTCAAGGGATATGGGGAGAAGGCAGGGACAGGGTATTGAATTTGGATGATCAGCCATGATCTCATTGAATGGCGGAGCAGGCTCGAGGGGCCGAATGGCCTACTCCTGCTCCTATCTGCTATGTTTCTATGAATAAGTATACACAGGGCTCTCCCCCGAAAATTCTCAGGTTTAGTCTGTTCCAATAGTGCTTCAACAACAACTTATAGAATCATAGAACAGTACAACACAGGAGGCCTTTCGGCCCATCATGCCTGTGCTAGCTCTTTGGTAGAGCTATCCAATTAATCCCACTCCCCTGCGCTTTCCCCATAGACCTGTAATTTGTTCATGTTCAGGAAGAAGTCTCAAAGTGCTTTGCATTGAAGAGGACCGAACAGCGAGAGGGAAAAGGGAAAACCGAAGAGGGTTATGACGGGGACAAAAGGCACGGTGGAAGAGAAGGATTTTGAGAGGCTTTTGAAAGCAGTGATGGGAGGCGGCAAGGCAGAGCGTTCCAGAGGGCAGTCGTGTAGCGGCAAATGAACAGGCACCAGTAGGGGAGCGGAGAGAACAGAGGACAAGAAGACGCCCACTGTTAAAGGAGCAGAGGACACAGCCAGGGGCATATGGCAAGTGGAAACCTCTCTAAGGCAAGGTGGAGCAAGGCAATGGAGTGGCCTGAATGTGAGGATGAGATCTTTAAAGTCAACTCACTGGGGCATGGGGTCAACGGAGCTTGGAGCGTGCGGGTGACGTGCTGCAGCATCTTGAATGAAGTGAAGCTTGTGGAGGCTTGAGGCAGGGGGGATGTTGGCAAGGCGGGCATTGGAGATGTTGAGTCTCAAGATGATTACATCATGTATTAGGGTTTTTAGCAGCAGATAGGGGAAGAGGTGGGCAATGTCAAAGAGGTAGAAGAAAGCAGTCTTGGTAATGGAATGAATGTGGGGAAGAAGTTGAGCTCAGGGTCAAGCAGTACGCCAGGGTTTCCCATCACCTGACTCAGCCTGACACGCCATCAGAAAGTTGATGGATTTGAGGCCAGAAGAACATTTTTTTTTTAAATTCGTTTATGGGATGTGGGCGTCGCTGGCAAGGCCAGCATTTATTGCCCATCCCTAATTGCCCTCGAGAAGGTGGTGGTGAGCCACCTTCTTGAACCGCTGCAGTCCGTGTGGTGAAGCTACTCCCACAGTGCTGTTAGGGAGGGAGTTCCAGGATTCTGACCCAGCGACGATGAAGGATCGGCCGATATATTTGCAAGTCGGGATGGTGTGTGACTTGGAGGGGAACTTGGAGGTGGTGGTGTTCCCGTGCGTCTGCTGCCCTTGTCCTTCTAGGTGGTAGAGGTCGCGGGTTTGGGAGGTGCTGTCGAAGAAGCCTTGGCGAGTTGCTGCAGTGCATCTTGTAGCTGGGACACACATAGGTGTTGGCAGCAGCCAAAAATGGTGCCTTTGATTTTGCACCCTGTCAATTTAGCTTTTATTATATGTCATAAATGAAAATACTGGAAATGCACAGTGGATGTGCTTTTTTTTCTCTTCACATTATTGATTGTCCCGAATGGGTTTCAACCTGTTTTTATGACCGCCAAATTATATATTTAAACCAAAGAGGATTTGTTGTTTTATTGTGATTCATAATGAGTGGCACTTGACAGGTCTGCCTTAGACATGAAATTTATGATCACAAAGAATGAGAGAGATTGTGAAGCCTTATAAGAAAGTGCAGCTGTGCTCGTTTCTTTGAGCACCATGCCTTAAGATGGTTACGTTCCCAAACCAAACTGAGCAACTGTCACTCCTAATGATTGAAGCTTAACAAATCTACTTTTCAAATGGCTTTCCCAGAGAGTAAGAAGCCACTGTATTGCCAGGGCCTCTGCATGTTATATACCGTTCCTTAACTGTTTATTTGTGTTATTGGACTTATAAGAAAGAACTTGCATTTATATAGTGCCTTTCACAACCTCAGGACGTCCCAAAGCTCTTCACAGCCAGGAGGTGGTGGCGTAGTGGTTATGTCACTAGACTAGTAAGCCAGAGGCTCAGTCAAATGCTCTGAGGATATGGGTTCAAATCCCACCACGGCAGCTGGTGGAATTTAAATTCAATTCAATTTAATTCTGGAATTAAATGTTAGTCTTAATGGCGACCATGATACCATTGTCGATTGTTGCAAAAACCCATCTGGTTCACTAATGTCCTTTAGGGAAGGAAATCTGCCGTCCTTACCTGGTCTGGCCTACATGTGACTCCAGACCCACATGATGCGCCATCAATTACTCAAAAGACTGAAGTTGAGCGAGTAACAATCAGGCTTTTATTAACTAAAGAATGAAGGTCTTGTCTCGAGTGGTCGACCCGTCCAGAATACTAAGGGACTGGGAGGTAGTCACTTATATACCTGGAATAGTGGGAGGAGTCAGCCGAGGCATGTCCAGACCTGTACCTAGTGGAATACACATACAGACACAGACAGGTATGACAGTGGTTTACCACATTCACCCCTTGTTTAAAAATGAGTCCGGCGGGGTGAAGTGTATTTAAAAGTTCGTGTATTGGAGTCTCTCCGGAGGTCTTGTCTGCCGCTGTGATCGACGTGGCGACGGCAGGGGTGGTGGAGCTTCCGGCGTCGCGTCCCGTGTAGGCTGGGGCCCTGGAGTGTAGTCCTCATGGGTGACGGTCCAAGGCGAGCCGGCTGCTGGGGTTGGATATCGGGTCGTGGGGGGGGGTGGTAATGGGTAGTGGGTTACAGCGGTCCCCGAGGGTGCGAGGTCTCGTATGGAGACTGTGTCCTCCCGCCCGTCCGGGTACGCAATGTAAGCGTACTGGGGGTTGGCGTGGAGGAGGTCGACCCTCTCGACCAGGGGGTCCGTTTTATTGGCCCTCACGTGTCTTCTCAGTAGTACCGGCCCTGGGGACGTCAGCCATGGCGGTAACGATGTCCCCGATGTGGACTTCCTTGGGAAGACAAACATTTTCTCGTGAGGGGTGGCATTGGTGGCAGTGCAGAGAAGTGACCGAATCGAGTGGAGCGCATCGGGGAGCACCTCCTGCCAGCGGGAGGTCGGAAGGCCCCTAGACTTTAAGGCTAGTAGGGCAGCCTTCCAAACAGTTGCATTCTCTCTTTCCACCTGTCCGTTCCCCCGGGGGTTGTAACTGGTGGTCCTGCTTGTGGCTATACCCCTAGCGAGCAGGTACTGGCGGAGTTCGTCGCTCATAAACGATGAGCCCCGGTCGCTATGGATATAGCTGGGGAAACCGAACAGGGTGAAGAGGCTGTTCAGACATTTAATGACCGTGGCACTGGTCATGTCCGGGCAGGGGATAGCGAACGGGAACCGGGAGTACTCGTCAATGATGTTGAGGAAGTACACATTGCGGTCGGAGGAGGGGAGAGGCCCTTTAAAATCGACGCTCAGGCGTTCGAAAGGGCGAGTGGCTTTTATCAGGTGGGCTCTGTCTGGTCTATAAAAGTGCGGTTTGCACTCAGCGCAGACTTGGCAGTTCTTGGTCATGGTCCTGACCTCCTCAATGGAGTAAGGCAGGTTGCGGGCCTTGATGAAGTGGAAGAACCTGGTGACCCCCGGGTGGCAGAGGTCATTGTGGAGGGCCCTCAGCCTATCGATCTGCGCGCTGGCGCAGGTGCCACGCGATAGGGCATCTGGGGGTTCATTGAGCTTCCCAGGCCGGTACAAGATCTCGTAATTGTAGGTGGAAAGTTCGATTCTCCACCTCAAGATCTTGTCATTTTTGATTTTGCCCCTCTGCTTGTTGTTGAACATAAAAGCAACTGAACGCTGGTCAGTGAGCAGGGTAAATCGTTTTCCGGCCAGGTAGTGCCTCCAATGACGCACAGCCTCCACGATAGCCTGGGCCTCCTTCTCGACCGCGGAGTGTCTGGTCTCCGGGCCCTGGAGGGTTCGTGAGAAGAATGCCACAGGTCTCCCCGCCTGATTAAGGGTGGCGGCCAGAGCGAAGTCGGACGCATCGCTTTCCACCTGGAAGGGGATGGATTCGTCCACTGCGTGCATGGTGGCTTTGGCAATGTCTTCCTTGATACGGTGGAAGGCTAAGCGGGCCTCTGCCGTCACGGGAAAAGAGGTGGACTTGATCAGCGGACGGGCTTTGTCTGCATAGTAGGGGACCCACTGAGCGTAGTAGGAAAAAAACCCTAGGCACCTCTTCAGAGCTTTTAGGCAGTGGGGCAGTGGGAGTTCCATAAGGGGACGCATCCGGTCCGGGTCGGGACCGATGACCCCGTGTTCTACAACACAGCCAAGGATGGCGAGGCGGTCTGTGCGGAATATGCACTTCTCCTTGTTATATGTCAGGTTCAGGAGTTGGGCGGTGCGGAGGAATTTCTCGAGGTTTGCGTCATGGTCCTGCAAGTCATGGCCGCAGATGGTCACATTATCTAGGTAAGGGAAAGTGGCCTGCAGCTCGTTTTGATCGACCATCCGGTCCATCTCCCTTTGGAAGACGGAGACCCCGTTGGTAACGCCGAAGGGAACCCTAAGGAAGTGATAGAGGCGGCCGTTTGCCTCAAAAGCAGTATACTGGCGGTCTTCAGGGCTGATGGGGAGCTGGTGGTACGCTGATTTCAGGTCAATGGTCGAAAAGACGCGGTACTGCGCGATCTGGTTGACCATGTCAGCTATGCGGGGGAGTGGGTAGGCGTCCAGCAGGGTGTAGCGGTTTATTGTTTGGCTGTAGTCGATGACCAGGCGTTGTTTCTCGCCGGTCTTAACGACCACAACCTGGGCTCGCCAGGGGCTGGAGCTGCCCTCAATAATCCCCTCCTTCAGGAGCCGTTCCACTTCGGTTTTGATGAAAACCCTGTCCCCGGCACTGTATCGCCTGCTCTTTGTGGCGATGGGCTTACAGTCGGGGGTGAGGTTAGCAAACAGTGGGGGGGGTGGGACTCTGAGTGTGGAGAGGTTGCATCTAGTGCGCGGCGGGCAATTTGGAGGCTGCTGGCTGCGGACTGTGAGTGGGGGGAGGGGGCCACCGTACGCCATCGTAACGCTTTTGAGGTGGCACTGGAAATCCAACCCCAGTAGAACGGCAGCGCAGAGGTCGGGCAGGACCAGGAGTTTAAAATTATTGAACACAGTCCCGTCTACTACTAGTGTCACCACGCAGTAGCCGCCAATGTCCGCTGACTGGGACTCGGAGGCCATAGAAATCCGCTGGTGCGCAGGCAGGACTGGGAGAGAGCAACGCCGCACCGTGTCGGGGTGGATGAAGCTCTCTGTGCTCCCGGAGTCAAAAAGGCAGTTTATTGCATGGCCGTTTACCTTAACGTCCATTTTGGACCGAGCTAGCTGGTGCGGTCTCGTTTGGTCCAGCGTCACAGAGGCCAGCGTAGGGGTCGGTGTGTCGCTGCGAGTATCAGATGGGGGGGGGTTGGCGGTCTGCTGCGTCCCGGCTGGTGTCCAAGATGGCGGCGCCCATGATTCCCATGTGGCTGGAGTCGTCCAAGATGGCTGCTGCTGCGGTGGTTCGCACATGGCTGGGGAGGCCCAAGATGGCGGCTCGCACGGCCCACACGCGGCGCTGCTGGCGTTCGGGGTGGCTTTGGCCTTGCAGACGCTGGCGTAGTGTCCCTTTTTCCCGCAGCCCGAGCAGGTTGCATTCTTCGCCGGGCAGCGCGCTCTGGGGTGTTTGGCCTGGCCACAGAAGTAGCATTTCTGGCCTTGGGATACTGCTGTCTGGCTTTGGGACACTGCTGCGGTAGTTGGGCCGTTGTTGGGCTGTGGCTGGGGTGGCACGGTGCTATGGGGCTGTCCTACCGTGTCCCAGGTTGTCGTTCCCCGCGGCGTCCACGGTGCAGAGGAGTAGGCATCCATGCCCCGGAAGGCTGCGTCCAGCGTTAGTGCGATGTCGGAGGCTTTGTCGAGGGTGAGGTCACTCTGCTCCAGCAGTCGCTGTCTGGTGTAGTTGGACCTGTGGCCCGCTACGAAGGCATCCCGGATCAGTTCCTCCGTGTACTTAGTGGGCGTTACCGCCTTACACCCACAGGCCCGGCCAAGCACGGACAGTGCTTGGAGGTATTCCTCAGTCGATTCCCCAGGTTGTTGCTTGCGACTCCCCAGAAGGTGCCTAGCGTATACTTCGTTCACAGGGCGCGTGTACTGGGTCTTGAGGAGCTGGAGGGCGGCTGTGTACGAGGTCGCATCCCGGATGACTGAGTACACTCGGTGGTTCACCTTGGAGAACAGGACAGACAGTTTGTCCGCATCCGTTTCGACCGCAGTGGAGGCAGTCAGGAATGTCTCGAAGCACGTGAGCCAGTGAGCAAACTTGGTGGAAGCGTCCGCTTCCCGACTGTCCAGGTCCAGGCATGCTGGTGTGAGGATCTTCTCCATTATAAAAAATTTAGTTAATAAAATTGATGCGCCATCAATTACTCAAAAGACTGAAGTTGAGCGAGTAACAATCAGGCTTTTATTAACTAAAGAATGAAGGTCTTGTCTCGAGTGGTCGACCCGTCCAGAATACTAAGGGACTGGGAGGTAGTCACTTATATACCTGGAATAGTGGGAGGAGTCAGCCGAGGCATGTCCAGACCTGTACCTAGTGGAATACACATACAGACACAGACAGGTATGACAGTGGTTTACCACACCACAGCAATGTGGTTGACTCTTAATGCCCTCTGAAATGGCCTAGCAAGCCACTCAGTTGTAAACAACCGCTACGAAAAACAATAAGAATAAAACCGGACGGACCACTCGACAACGACAACGGCAAACCCAGCCCTGTCGACCCTGCAAAGTCCTCCTTACCAACATCTGGGGGCTTGTGCCAAAATTGGGAGAGCTGTCCCACAGACTAGTCAAGCAACAGCCTGACATAGTCATAATTACCGAATCATACCTTACAACCAATGTCCCAGACACCACCATCACCATCCCTGGGTATGTCCTGTCCCACCGGCAGGACAGACCCACCAGAGGTGGCGACACCATGGTATACAGTCGGGAGGGAGTAGCCCTGGGAGTCCTCAACATTGACTCAGGACCCCATGAGGTCTCATGGCATCAAGTCAAACATGGGCAAGGAAACCTCCTGCTAATTACCACCTACTGCCCTCAGCTGATGAATCAGTACTCCTTCATGTTGAACACCAATTGGAAGAAGCACTGAGGGTAGCAAGGGCACAAAATGTCCTCTGGGTGGGGGACTTCAATGTCCATCACCAAAAGTGGCTCGGTAGCACCACAACTGACCAAGCTGGCCGAGTCCTAAAGGACATAGCTGCCAGACTGGGTCTGCGACAGGTGGTGAGGGAAAAACCTACTTGATCTCGTCCTCACCAATTTACCTGTTGCAGATGCATCTGTCCATGACAGCATTGGTGGAAGTGACCACCGCACAGTCCTTGTGGAGACAAAGTCCCGTCTTCATGTTGAGGATACCCTCCACCGTGTTGAGTGGCACTACCACCGTGCTAAATGGGACAGATTTCGAACAGATCTGGCAACTCAAAACTGGGCATCCATGAGGCGCTGTGGGCCATCAGCAGCAGCAGAATTGTATTCAACCACAATCTGTAACCTCATGGCCCGGCATATCCCTCACTCTACCATGACCATCAAGCCGGGAGATCAACCCTGGTTTAACAAAGAGTGCAGGAGAGCATGCCGGGAACAGCACCAGGCATACCGAAAAATGAGGTGTCAACCTGGTGAGGCTACAACACAGGACTACTTGCATGCCAAACAACGGAAGCAACATGCGATAGACAGAGCTAAGTGATCTCACAACCATTGGATCAAATCAAAGCTCTGCAGTCCTGCCACATCCAGTCGTGAGTAGTAGTGGACAATTAAACAGTTAACAGGAGGAGGAGGCTCCAAAAATATCCCCATCCTCAATGATGATGGAGCCCAGCACGTAAGTGCAAAAGACAAGGCTGAAGCATTTGCAACTATCTTCAGCCAGAAGTGCCGAGTGGATGATCCATCTCGGCCTCCTCCTGAGGTCCCCAGCATCACAGATGCCAGTCTTCAGCCCATTCAATTCACTCCACGTGATGTCAAGAAACGGCTGAAGACACTGGATACTGCAAAGGCTATGGGCCCTGACAACATTCCGGCAATAGTACTGAAGACTTGTGCTCCAGAACTAGCTGCGCCCCTAGCCAAGCTGTTCCAGTACAGCTACAACACTGGCATCTACCTGGCAATGTGGAAAATTGCCCAAGTATGTCCTGTCTACAAAAAGCAGGACAGATCCGACCCGGCCAATTACCGTCCCATCAGTCTACTCTCAATCATCAGCAAAGTGATGGAAGGTGTCGTCGACAGTGCTATCAAGCGGCACTTACTCAGCAATAACCTGCTAACTGACGCCCAGTTTGGGTTCCGCCAGGGCCACTCAGCTCCTGACCTCATTACAGCCTTGGTCCAAACATGGACAAAAGAGCTGAACTCAAGAGGTGAGGTGAGAGTGACTGCCCTTGACATCAAGGCAGCATTTGATCGAGTGTGGCATCAAGGAGCCCTAGCAAAACTGAAGTCAATGGGAATCAAGGGGAAAACTCTCCATTGGTTGGAATCTTACCTAGCACAAAGGAAGTTGGCTGTGGTTGTTGGAGGTCATTCATCTCAATCGCATGACTATTGCGTTTGCAAAGATAATCCAGAGACTGTCAGTGAGTTCAGTTCATGCTGCTTTTTATGGGCCAGAAATTCCAGAACGGGGCTTGCAGCGCGTGCAAGCCCCGTATTTGCACTTACCCCGCGCTCCTGCCGATCAGCTCCAGGGACGCCTGCACTTCCAGAAACTAAAGCAAGAATCCCGGGCAGCGTATGACGTCACGCCGCCCAGGAGCGCAGCCAGCGCGGACCCAGGAGCGTGCAGTGTAAGTGAGACACGCCCCTTGAGGTCTCAGTTTCACTGGACACGCCCCCAATGTTTCTGTCAAGCTGCTTTGCTTTTTTACATGCAAAGCAGCAGTTTAAATAGGTTTTTGGAAGCTTTTTGCAGATTTTGGTAACTTTTATAAACTTTTTAAAATGTTTACATTATTTTGAGTAATCTGAAGTAGTTTTAAAGAGAATTAAAGCAATTTAAAGACTTTTAAAAGCCCTAAAAGAATTTTTTTAATTCCATTTATTTATTTAGCAATGTCGTCGCCATACGTGTCTTCACACTGTTCCCTTTGGGGAACTGTATGAAGTGGTGGAAGGATTTATGGCCGTGATTAACGCTCATTCCGTGACCGTAACCATCTTTGAACCAGCCATTAGGGCGGTTAGTCCTATGGCGGGAGGGTTTTACGGGCTCCCACAAGCTATACAAGGAGGGGGGGCCACCCACACCCACGGACGCAAATATCCCACTGGATGTCAACCCAGAATTTAGAGCCGGAGCTCCGACTCCACTTGCCGGGACTGTCTGGAGCGGGGTTCGAAACCCTACCCTGATCTGGCCCAGCGGCAGGGATCCTACCGCTATGACAAAGGCCCAATCCGATTAGCAACGTGAAATGGCAGCATAGGGCTCCAGTCACGGGGAGGGAAAAGGCACAGGAAACGTATGGGTGTCACCTTTTGTGCGGAGTGGGCCTTTTGCGTAGCAGTAAGCATCCCCGCCGCTGGGCCAGAAGGAGTAGGGTTTTGAACCCCACTCCAGACAGTCCCGGCAAGTGGAGTCGGAGCTCCAACTTTAAATTCTGGGTGGACATCCAGCGGGATACTTGCGTCCGTGGGTGTTGGTGGCTGCCCCCCCCCCCTCAGATGGGTTGTGGGAGCCCGTAAAACCCTCCCGCCATAGGACTAACCACCCTAATGGCTGGTTCAAAGATGGTTACGGTCACGGAATGAGCGTTAATCACGGCCATAAATCCTTCCACCACTTCATACAGTTCCCCAAAGGGAACAGTGTGAGGATACGTCCGATGATGACCTCTTGCGCAATGCACCTCCTTGGACCCTCAGTCGCAGGTGCGAGGGGGCAAGTGGTGCAAGTGTTAAATTTTTTACTTTATTGACATGTAAAATGTTGGCCCAATAATTCCCTTCCAAATGCGCTAGTACGGTCGGGGTACTTACGCATCTGGCCGGATGAAATGCCGGTTTTCAGCATGCACAGTGCATGTGGGGAAAACCGGCATTTCCTGTCCTCTGAACGAAGGGGTTCAGAGGCAGAACGCGTGCGACTGCACATGCAGCGCGTGCGCAGTATAATTCGCCGCTTTCATTACTGCTTTCAGTGAGGTCCAGTCATTACAACTTACACATGAAAAAAGCATGGGTACAGTTGCTACAGAGGCTGCGGAGGAAGATATTTCTTATCGTGGAGCTTCTGAAAGTATGTATGTCTGTATATATTCCTTTGCGTGTTATGTATACATTCCTTTACTTATGTGTATGAATGTATTATTTAATTATGACTTTCAGAGAAAGTAACTTATTGGAAAATCATAATTAAAAACATACATTCATAGTAAAGGAATATAAAACATACATACATATACGTAAAGGAATATATGTGGACATACATACATAACTCATTCTCACATTCCATTCACACAGCCACAATTGCTCCTTCTACCTACCGTTCTGAAAACCCTTTTAAAAAAAAAAAAAAATTTTAACTTTAAAACTTACTTAAAATTTCTTAAAATAACTTCCCTCCCTTTCCCAAACAAAAATATTGCATTTCAAAAGCTCCACGATAAAATATATCTTCCTCCGCAGCCAATGAACCACTTTACACTTGCTTTTTTTCAGTGTAAGTTCTGAGGACTTACCCTCACGGATTTCATGAATGAAATCCACGAAGTTCACTGCGCAAGCGCTGCCTGTGCAGTCGCACGCGCTCGAGGTCTGGAAATGCCGGCGTTCCCCGCATGCGCTGTTCCTGCTGAACGCCGGCATTTCCAACGGCCAGAAGCGTGAGTACCCCGAGCGCACTCACGCTTCTGGCCTGGAATTTCTGGCCCAATATGGCTGCCACACACACACACTCCCAGGCACAAGCAATCGAATACCTCTACACAATACAATGATCACAGCACTATCAAACTGCATGTGCTCAGGCCAAGGCAATCGAGTACCTATCACCAGATGTCAGACATAACAATGACATCACTGCAGGAGTTCCTCAGGGCAGTATCCTAGGCCCAACCATCTTCAGCTGTTTCATCAATGACCTTCCCTCCATCATAAGGTCAGAAGTGGGGATGTTCGCTGATGATTGCACACTGTTCAGCACCATTCGAGACTCGTCAGATACTGACGCAGTCTGTGTCCATATGCAGCAAGACCTGGACAACATTCAGACTTGGGCTGACAAGTGGCAAGTAACATTCGTACCACACAAGTGCCAGGCAATGACCATCTCCAACAAGCGAGACTCTAACCATCTCCCCTTGACATTCAATGGCAATACCATTGCTGAATCCCCCACTATCAACATCCTGGGGGTTACCATTGATCAAAAACTGAACTGGACCAGCCATATAAATACTGTGGCTACAAGAGCAGGCCAGAGGCTGGGAATTCTGTGGCGAGTGTCTCACCTCCTGACTCCCCAAAGCCTTTCCACCATCTACAAGGCACAAGTCAGGAGTGTGATGGAATACTCTCCACTTGCCTGGATGAGTGCAGCTCCAACAACACTCAAGAAGCTCAACACCATTCAGGATAAAGCAGCCCGCTTGATTGGCACTCCATCCACCACCTTCAACATTCACTCCCTCCACCACCGGCGCACTGTGGCTGCAGTGTGTACCATCTACAAGATGCACTGCAGCAACTCGCCAAAGCTCCTTCAACAGCACCTTCCAAACCCGCGACCTCTACCACTTAGAAGGACAAGGGCAGCAGACGCATGGGAACATCGCCACCTACAAGTTCCCCTCCAAGCCACACACCATCCTGACTTGGACCTGTATCACCATTCCTTCACTGTCGCTGGGCCAAAATCCTGGAACTTCCTTCCTAACAGCATTGTGGGTGTACCTACACCATATGGACTGCAGCGGTTCAAGAAGGCGGCTCACCACCATCTTCTCAAGGGCAATTAGGGATGGGCACTAAATGCAGGCCTAGCCAGCGATGCCCACATCCCATCAATGAATAAAAAAAAAGTACTTTTGCAGTGTAGTCACTGTAGAAATGTATATAAATTAAAGCCATGATCCCAAGGACTCTGGCTAATAATGGACAACATCATCTATAATGTGTGTATCTCAAAGCTTTTAACTTTGATAAAATAAGAAATAGGTGCAGGAGTAGGCCATTTGGCCCTTCGAGCCGGCTCCACCATTCAATAAGATCATGGCTGATCTTCTACCTCAACTCCACTTTCCCGCGCTATCCCCATGTCCCTTGGTTCCCTTAATATCCAAAAATTTATCCCTATATTAAATATACTCAACGACTAAGCCTCCACTGCCCTCTGGGGTAGAGAATTCCAAAGATTCACTACCCTCTGAGTGAAGAAATTTCTCCTCATCTCAGTCCTAAATGGCCAATCCTAATTCTGAGACTGTGACTCCTGGTTCTAGACTCTCCAGCCAGGGGAAACATCCTCCCTGCATCTACCCTATCAAGGCCTGTAAGAATTTTGTATATTTCAATGAGATCACCTCTCATCCTCCTAAACTCTAGAGAATATAGGCCTAGTCTACTCAATCTCTCCTCATAGGACAATTCCCCCCCCTCCCAGGAATCAGTCTGGTGAACCTTCGTTGCACTCCCTCTAAAGCAAGTATATCCTTCCTTAGCTAAGCAGACCAAGACTGTACACAGTACTCCAGATGTGGTCTCACCAGGGCCCAGGTCACAAGCACTGGCTGACGTAATAAAACTCACTGCGCACTTGGTTTGAGTATAAAGCAAGGCTTTAATCAACTTGTTTCAGAACATGGAGGTCTAGTTGTACTTCACTAATTCCTTGTCTTACAAAATGTCCCTGGAAAGCTGGGCCCACGCCCAAGTATTTATACTCTTTGGACGGCGCCACCAGCTGGCTGTCCAGTGTTATTTCATGAGTAGTTTCTTGATGAATGATGAGATTTATAACACTGGCATTAAAAAAAAATCCAAAATTTAAAAAAAAATCCAAATAGTTCTTGCGCTTTGCTGTTAATTGCAGAGCAACAACAACTGACATTTCTATAGCACTTCTCACACACAAAATGTCTCGGAACACTTTACAAGGGAGACAGGTGGCGCCAAGCAGAAAATGGAGCAATTTAGTGAGGACAAACGGAAAGCACAGTGGAAAAGGTAAGTGTTTTGGGGGGCTTTCAAGGAAGAGAGAGAAAAAGGGGACATTTAAAAATAGAGGTGAGGTTGGAGAGTACAGTGGGGGGAGGTTAGAGGAGGTGGGTCGTGATGGCGAAGAGGAGTTTGAGGTTGTCCTTCCCCGCAGGGTGACTGTAGTGTATGTGCCTTTAAGTCAGAACTACTTTTACAGCTCCTGTATACTGTAGTACCGGCAGTGACCACACCTGTATAGAAGCTTTGCGCATGCCTCTGTACCCCCAGTCTTGAGACTACCCTTCTCCAGTAAAGACCTGTTTATTGTTAATGTACAGCATCCGTGTGATTATTTAATAACACCATATCCACTGAACCACGGATCCAACAGTGGCGACGAGTGTCGATTCGAATCTACCTGCAACATAAAAAAAAAAATAGTCGAGGCCAGGAACACGGGCGTCGACCACGAGCAACCGCCCAGCAGTCAGGCAGAGATTGAACTTCGCAGGGGAGGCTGTGGAGAGCCGGGCTTGGTTCCCCAGCCACGATGAGCAGCAAGAGACCGACGACAGGTCCAGCGCAGACCCTTCCCGAGCAGCGGCGGCTGGAGCCGACCGACGGCGGAGAGAAAGCCGAGCAGCGTCGACGGGGTAAGACAGAGGGTGAAGAGCGCAGGGCGCAGCCGGGGGTTGAACACCGAGCGGCGTCGAGAAAAAGAAAACAAACCGGAGAGAGAGAGGGTAGAGAAACAGCCGGGTTCTAGACTGACCGGCTGAAATAAAGAATAGATTTGCCTTCCAAAGCTAGGCTTTATTAACTTTAAAATCAGCAGCATATCTTTCCACATCCAGTTCCAACTAAGCTAGAAAAGGACTGAATTTAAGGTAGCCACAACACATCATGTGATCATCAACTACCAATGAGATTACAACACATATCCCAAGGCAGTTAACAAACAACGAATCACAATACTTTTACTAATCAAGGAATAATCACCACACCGGCGTCGAAAAATATAAAAAGAAGAACGCGCAGAGCACAGCCAGGGCTTACGGGCTGAACAGGGTCCGCGGGGTGAAGAAAGGGGAGTGCGGGAGATGCCATTGAGCCGCGGCGAAGAAGAAAGAGCGCGGGAGACGCCATTTTTAGAAGCCGCAGCGGAGAAGAAGGGCGAGCGCGGGAAGGAAGGAAAGCGCGGGAGACGCCATTTTGTGCCAGCGGAGAAGAAGGGGAAGCGCGGGAGGCGCCATTTTTGACAGTTAACTCACACCCAAGGATGCCGAAGAGTGGCAGTATCTCTACGTTTGACAATGAAGTCGAAGATTGGGCGACATATGTGGAACGTATTGAGGTGTACTGCAGGGTGAATGAAGTGCCAGATGCTAATAAAGCACTGGTTCTGTTAAATTCCATGGGTGCAAAAACTTATGGGTTACTGCGAAATCTAATAACCCCAGAGAAGCCGGTAAACAAGAATTTTGAAAGCATAGTAGAAATCCTACAGGACCACTTAAACCCCACACCGCTGCTGATAGCAGAAAGATAGGGCGTATAAAATAGCCAAAAAAAGCGCCAGAGCGGAAGATTGGGAACAGTTTAAGATAGAGCAAAGGAGGGCAAAGGGCATGATCAAGAGGGGCAAAATAGCTTACGAAAACAAGCTGGCGGAAAATATAAAAACTAACTCCAAAAGCTTTTATAAATATATCAAAAGGAAAAGACTGGTGAAAACCAAAGTTGGTCCATTGCAGTCAGATACGGGGGAATATATAATGGGAAATAAGGAAATGGCAGATCAACTAAATGCATACTTTGGGTCAGTCTTTACGAAGGAAGACACAAAAAACCTCCCTGGGATATCGGGAAAAATAGGGACATTGGCAAAGGAGGAACTGACGCAAATCAATATCTCTAAGGATATGGTGTTAAGGAAGCTAAAGGGATTGAAGGTGGACAAATCCCCAGGGCCTGATAACATGCATCCTAGGGTACTGAAGGAGGTGGCCCTAGAGATAGCGGATGCACTAAGGATGATTTTTCAGAATTCATTAGACTCGGGAACAGTGCCGATGGATTGGAGGGTAGCTAACGTTACCCCACTATTCAAAAAGGGGGGTAGGGAAAAAGCAGGTAATTACAGACCTGTAAGCCTTACATCAGTTGTGGGCAAAATGCTGGAGTCCATCATTAAGGATGAAATAGCGGAGCACTTAGCAAATGGGGACAGGATAGGACAGAGTCAACATGGATTTACAAAGGGTAAATCGTGCTTGACTAATCTATTGGAATTTTTTGAGGGAGTAACTGGTAGAATAGATGGGGGAGAGCCAGTAGATGTGGTGTACCTGGACTTCCAAAAGGCCTTCGATAAGGTCCCACATAAAAGATTAGCATGGAAAATTGAGGCTCATGGGATAAAGGGGAAAGTTTTGGCGTGGATAGGGAACTGGCTGTCAGATAGAAAACAGAGAGTTGGAATAAACGGCTCATTTTCTGAATGGCAGGCAGTAACAAGTGGGGTACCACAGGGATCTGTCCTGGGCCCCCAGCTGTTCACAATTTACATTAATGACCTGGATCAGGGAGTCGGATGCAGCATTTCCAAATTTGCAGACGACACTAAACTAGGAGGGGGGGTGGGCTCAGAGGAAGAGACCAGGAAGCTCCAGAGCGATTTGGACAGACTGGGCGATTGGGCGGATAAATGGCAGATGCACTATAATGTGGACAAGTGCGAAGTTATCCACCTTGGGTGCAGGAACGGGAGGGCAAATTATTATTTAAATGGCAATAGATTGGGAGAGGGGGAAGTACAGAGAGACCTGGGTGTTCTTGTACACCAGTCACTGAAGGCGAGCATGCAGGTGCAACAGGCGGTCAAGAAGGCAAACGGTATGCTGGCCTTCATAGCAAAAGGGTTAGAATACAGGAACAGGGATACCTTGCTGCAGCTGTACAGGGCACTGGTGAGACCACACCTCGAGTACTGTGTACAGTTTTGGTCGCCTCATCTGAGGAAGGATGTTCTTGCCATGGAGGGGGTGCAGCGGCGATTCACCAGGCTGATACCAGGAATGGCGGGAATGACCTATGAGGAGAGACTATGTAGTTTAGGGATGTACACACTGGAGTTTAGAAGATTGAGAGGGGACCTCATAGAAGTGTATAAAATTCTGACAGGTCTAGACAGACTGGATGCAGAAGGAATGTTTCCCTTGGCGGGTGAGAACAGAACTAGAGGACATAATTTAAGGATAAGGGCTAAACCATTTAGGACAGAGATGAGGGGGAATTTCTTCACTCAGAGAGTGGTGAACCTGTGGAACTCATTGCCACAGAGGGCAGTGTACGCCAGCTCATTAAATATATTTAAGAGGGAATTAGATATATTTCTACGGGCAAAAGGGGTTAAGGGTTACGGAGAGAAGGCGGGGACGGGATACTGAATTAAAGGATCAGCCATGATCTCATCGAATGGCGGAGCAGGCACGAAGGGCCGAATGGCCTACTCCTGCTCCTATCTTCTATGTATCTATGTATCTATGTATAAAAGGAACCAACACAAAGACGAAAGCAATGCTGAGTACCTAACGGAACTGCGCAAGCTATCGAAACACTGCCAGTTTGGAGCGGGACTAGCAGATACGTTAAGGGACAAGTTTGTCTGTGGGCTACAAAGTGAAGGAACCCAGAAACGGCTTCTATCAGAAAAGGACCTTACGTTGGACAAAGCTTTCAGTATGGCAGTATCACACGAAGCAGCCGCAAGGGGCACTGCAGAGATACAATGGAGACCGCAAGAATATGGCACCAATGAAATGTCCTATGGAACAGGGAAGTGCTATCGCTGCGGCAGAACAACACATGACCAGAAAGATTGTTGGTTCAAGGACCAAGTGTGCAGACAGTGTGGGAAAGCAGGACACATAGCAAGAGTCTGCAGGTCTGGGAAGAAAACCAACAGTCAGAAATCTCCACAGGAGAAGTACAAAAAGGTACACCAGGTGATGGACAGTGGTTCAGATGAACAGAAAAGTGACACAGACTCCGGAATCAAGGAGCTGGGTTGTCTGAAACTACATAAGGTAACAGAAATGGAGGATCACCAGACTATCTGGGTTACACTCAAGATAGACGGAGTCCAAGTGAAAATGGAATTGGACACAGGGTCAGCTCTAACAGTCATAAATCAAAGAGACTACAAGCGGCTATTTTCACACATACCCTTGAAAGCTATAGAGATTGTCTTGAAGACGTATACGGGGCAAAAAGTCTACCCCAAAGGAAAAATAAGGGTGAAAGTGACATATAAAGGCCAGGAAATACCTAAAATGGATATATATGTATTGCCAGATGGAGGACCATCACTGCTAGGACGTGAATGGATCCGGAAGATACAATTAGATTGACATTCCATACAGGCACTGAAGGTTGAGGCCAAAAAGGATGACGACGTCACACCTGGACGACTGTCAAAAATGCTAACTGACGCAAAAGAAGTGTTCCAGGAGGGACTAGGAACACTAAAAGGAATAACAGCAATGATTAAAATAGAGGAAAATGCAAGCCCAAAGTTTCTGAAGGCCAGACCAGTGCCTTATGTGATCAGACCAGCTGTTGAAGCAGAGCTGGAAGGGTTGGAACGTTCAGGAGTACTGTCCAAAGTGGACTGGAGCGAGTGGGCTACACCCATCATTCCTGTAATGAAGAGGTCGTTGAGTAATACGCCTGGGGAACCAAAGAAGGTCCGCATCTGTGGGGATTTTAAGGTGACAGTGAACCCAGTCCTTCACACGGTACAATATCCGCTTCCACGAATTGAGGATATTTTCGCCTCGCTATCTGGAGGTAAACGCTTCACCAAAATTGATCTAGCCCAGGCGTACTTGCAAATGGAGGTAGAAGAAGTTTTGAAACAATACCTTACGATCAACACTCATAAAGGTCTCTATCAATACAACCGGCTGGTGTTTGGAGTAGCCTCGGCTCCGGCTATCTGGCAAAGGGTGATGGATCAGGTCCTGCAAGGGATTCCAGGGACCCAGTGTTATTTGGATGACATCTTGGTCACGGGCGAAAATGACGGTGATCACCTCGCCAACTTGGAGAAGGTGCTCACCAGATTAAAGGAATATGGGCTACGAGCTAATCGCCACAAGTGTGAGTTTTTCCAGAAACAGACCTCGTATTGTGGCCACGTCATCGATGAAGAGGGGTTACATAAGACTCCCGACAAGATTGAGGCAGTAGTCAACGCTCCAGCACCGGAAAATGTGTCACAACTGAGGTCATTCCTCAGGCTGGTAAACTACTACCACAAGTTCTTACCAAATTTGTCTACGGTATTACACCCACTGAACACCCTACTGCAAACAGGGGTACTATGGAAGTGGGATGACGAACGTAGACGAGCTTTCCAGAAGTGTAAAGAATTGATCACATCAAAAGAGGTGTTGGCCCATTTCAACCCAGCACTACCAATTCATTTGGCATGTGATGCATCACCCTACAGTGTTGGAGCGGTGCTGTCGCACAAATTCCCTGATGGGTTGGAGAGGCCAGTAGCCTTTGCATCTCGGTCACTAACCTCAGCCGAGCGCAACTACGCCCAGATTGACAGGGAGGCCCTCAGCCTAGTATGGGGAGTAAAAAAATTCAACCACTATCTGCATGGGCAGAAGTTCACCTTGCTGACTGACCACCCACCACTTGTCTCCATCTTTAATCCTAAGAAGGGCATTCCAGTGATGACTGCACAGCGGTTACAAAGATGGTCCCTGTTTCTAGGGGCGAATCAATATGAAATAGAATATAAAGGCACGAAACAGCATGGGAACGCTGATGGGCTATCACGCCTGCCACTGCCTACTGTGGAGGAAGCACCAGCAGTGGACCCTATCGAGATATTTTATTCGTCAATAATTGAACGATTGCCAGTAACGAACGCAGATATAGAGGAGACCCGCAATGATCCGACGCTGTCTCGGGTATATGAATTGACGGTGAGGGGATGGCCAACTCATGGCGACTCACTGTTGCCAGCATTCTCATCCAGAAGAGAACAGCTGTCAGTATGCCAGGGGACAGTGATGTGTGGGTCCAGAGTGGTGATTCCACCCAAGTTAAGGGAGAGAGTGCTAAATGAGCTACATGAAGGTCATCTGGGGGGAGTGAAAATGAAAAGCCTTGCTAGGGCTTATGTGTGGTGGCTGGGAATCGATCAACAAATCGAAGACCTAACTAAGAGCTGCTTAGGATGCCAGAAGGTCCAAAATGCACCACCACATGCCCCTCTACACCCATGGGAGTGGCCCTCCTCTCCATGGCAACGGGTGCATATTGATTTCGCTGGTCCATTCATGGACTCAATGTTCTTAATAGCAGTGGATGCTCATTCAAAGTGGCCTGAGGTTATAAAAATGTCTTCAACCACTACAGAGAAAACGATTGCAGTCCTACGGACCATATTTGCCAGAAACGGTTTGCCAGAGTAGATTTGCTCTGATAATGGACCACAGTTTGTGTCCGACGAGTTCCAAAAGTTTGTGAGAAGGAATGGGGTAAGGCATTACACATCCGCCCCGTATCATCCAGCCACAAATGGATTGGCTGAGAGGTTCGTACAAACCTTTAAGAAGGCGATAAAGGCCATGTGCGACGATGAAATTCCGCTGCAGCATAAGATGGACAATTTCTTATTAGCCAACCGAAACGTGACACATGCAGTTACCAACTGTTGTGTATGTAATATGTGTGCTACTTTGAACCTATGGACAGGACTGCACTACTTGTAGGGCGTAGTGATACGCAGTACCACTCCTGGCCATAGGGGTATAAATAGTACTGTGGGTACTGATCTCCCCTCAGTTCCCGCCTGTGGGCATGAAGTAAAGACCTACGTATAGTCCCTACCTCCAACCAGTAAAGACCTGTTTGAGTTATACGTTTAAGTCTTTGTGTTAATTGTTCAATACAATACACATACTTAACACTGGCGACGAGTCAGGTTCTTACCCTGCGGCAGTTGAAGAGAGGTTTCAAACATCACCACCCCACTAGAAGCGACAGGCTTTAGGACTCTGAAGCCTCCATCAGCGACTGAGCACTGGAGTGCAGCAGCCATCCTGACAGCTTCCAGCGACTGACAGAAGTCTTTCTGCAGTTTCCTTGTTCAACCTAGGTGGTGGGGTAAGCCGTGCAGCGTTGGCTGCAAAGACAGGGCTGGGGAAGTTGGAGAAGATAAGGGCGATCACAATCCCTGATAAGAGCCGCGGTGAAACGCGCGAGCGGGTAAGCCAGAGCCCGGGAGGGAGCGAGCAAGAGCCGCTTCGGTCGGGAGCCACTTCGCGATCCAGCGATCGCATCCGCTGATAAGGGCCGCACTCGGGCGATCGCAGCGAAGATAAGGGCCGCACTCGGGGGCTGAAGGGAGACGGCGTCGGGGGACGGGTGAAGACCGCCAAGCGCGGGAAAACCGCCATTTTGTGGGCGGAGGACGACGGCAAGAGCGGGAAGCCGCCATCTTTGATAACAAGTAAACAAAATAAAATCTGAGAAATTGCAAATCTACAATGCCTAAACACGGGAATATTAGCACCTTTGATAGTGACCTCGAAGATTGGGCCATATATGTTGAAAGAGTAAAAAATTATTGTAAGGCCAATAAAATTCGTGACCAAGATAAAGCTCTAACATTATTAAATTTAATGGGTGCGAAGACATACGGGCAATTGAAACACCTGTTATCACCAGATGAACCGGCGGATAAGACGTTCGATGAGATTGTTACTGTCCTGAAAGATCATCTAAACCCCACGCCGCTGATGCTAGCGGAACGATTTAAATTTTACGACAGAAGGCAGCTACAGCATGAAAGCAATGCTGAATATTTGCTGGAATTGCGTAAATTAGCGAAATATTGCCAGTTTGGAACGGGACTGACAGATGCACTACGAGACAAATTTGTGTGTGGTTTATTTAAACAGGATACACAAAAGCGACTGCTCGAGGAGAATGAGCTGACGCTTGAGAAGGCGGTCACTATGGCAGCAGCACACGAAGCCGCAGCGAGAGGCACGGCAGTAATGCAGCTACGGTCACCGGAGCTCAGTGCACACAAATTGGGTGTGAGTTCTGGCAAATGTTATCGTTGTGGAAAGACAACGCATGATCAGAACCAGTGTTGGTTTAAAAACCAAGAATGTAGAACTTGTGGTAGGCTTGGACATATAGCTAGAGTATGCAGGTCAGGGAAGAAGACCAGCAACAAGAAGTCACCGCAAGGAAAATACGCAAAGGTACACAAGGTGACCGAACAGGAGTCCGATTCAGACGCTAGCAGTAATGAACTGGCTAGCTTAAGCTGTAATGAACTGGCTAGCTTAAGAGTACTCAACGCTGGTAAGGGTGCAGACCTCCAGACAATTTGGGTCACTCTTCAGATAGAAGGAGTCCAAGTAAAACTGGAATTGGACACTGGATCGGCATTGACGGTCATAAATAAGAAAGATTACGGAAAGTTATTCCAACATATTCCCCTACAGGATACGGGGATTATATTGAAAACATACACGGGGCAAAGAGTGTACCCCATCGGGAAAATAGAGGTTGCAGTGGTCCACAAGGGCGAAGACAGTCAAATAATGGACTTATATGTGATATCTGAAGGAGGTTCTCCACTACTAGGACGGGAGTGGATTAGGAAAATGAATATGGACTGGCATTTCCTACAAACAATAACGAGTGAGAACTCGGTGAAGATAGTCGGCCCAGACTCTGGAACGGATGATGGTAAGCCCAACTCTGGTGCAAAAGACAAAGTTTCAGCACAGAATTCCACTGAGCAACAACAACATAGTTTAACTGTGGATTCTGAGTCTGGCAAGTCTACTGATGTGCCCATTTCTGAGGGACACCAGGCTCGAACTCAACTCCATTTCAAACTACAACAGCAATTAGAACAAATGCTTCGCCGTTTTGAGCAAGCGTTGAATGCAACGAAAGAGTTCTTTGATATAGAGTTGGAGAATCTGGAAAGACAACAGAAGCAGCTGATGGAGAAAATGGAGCAGGAGCACACAAAACGTCTGATGTCAGAGGAGTTAACGGTCAGCCAACTCCTGCATATGCTGAAGGACAGGACTCTGAAATGGGAAAAACTTGAACACGAACTTCAATATTCAAACGAAAGGGGTTCGGAGCTCTCAAAGGTTATTGGAAGAGCTGAGGTGGCAACACAGACTGAGATGACTGCAACAGAGCAGCCCTTGGATGCCAAAAGTACGCTGACTCACGTCAACGTAGAACAACAGACCGCTGAAACAGCTGCTCCGGTAGAGGGATTGAATAGTCCGATCAATCAATCTCCAAAAGAAGTTGAAGTAGTAAAATCTCAAATGAGGTCATTAGTAAACGACTTGCTGAAAGCCCAGAAAAAGCTGAATGAAGAGGTACGCATGAAGAAGTCTCTTCAGGAAAGATGTCTGGACTTGGAACAAAAGCTGGCTAACGCCCAGCTGGGTATGGAGGAAATAGAAGACCCTCTCACTGGCCTAGATCAGGACGACACCGAATATTACTATGTCCTGTCCTGCCCAACTTGTAACTTCGACTCCCACCATACAGAAATCATGGAGGAGCACCGAAAGTCTACGGAACATCGGGAGAAGGTGGCTCTACTACGGAAAAAGGAGGAAGAGAAGGAGGAACTGCGCATGCAGCTGGCAGCTGACAGTGGAGCCCAGAGAGTCTCCAAGAAGCAGAAAAGGAAAAGTCGAAACAGAAGATGACCCATCTGAACCATTATTACCTCTACCAGATCACACATGTGGTCCCTCCGAACGGAGCCAATTCAGTTCGGAAGTTCAAACTGTTAAATCCATGGAAGGACTATTGAATGAGTCACTCCAGCAACGTGAACCGACTACACCACAGAGATTGAATCTGTGAACTGTTTTCCGCAGAGACTGAATCTGTGATCTGTTTTGACATGAAGTTATCTATGTATCTATGTTATTCTGTTATGTAAACCTGAAGTTATATATGTATATATGTTATTACGTTATGTTAAATGGGGAGATGACTGTAAAGCTAGGAAGGGAGGAATGTTGTGTATGTAATATGTGTGCTACTTTGAACCTATGGACAGGACTGCACTACTTGTAGGGCGTAGTGATACGCAGTACCACTCCTGGCCATAGGGGTATAAATAGTACTGTGGGTACTGATCTCCCCTCAGTTCCCGCCTGTGGGCATGAAGTAAAGACCTACGTATAGTCCCTACCTCCAACCAGTAAAGACCTGTTTGAGTTATACGTTTAAGTCTTTGTGTTAATTGTTCAATACAATACACATACTTAACACCAACCAGACCCCGGCCATGATGTTCTTTAACCGAAGGTTGAGATCTCGTCTGGACTTGCTCAGACCAAATGTGCGAAGAAATGTTGAGGACAAACAATTCCAGCACATCAATGAGAAGCCGCCAAGGAGCTTCAATGTAGGGCAACCAGTCTTGGCCCGTGACTATCGAACAGAGAAATGGCAACCCGGAACGATATGTACAAGGCAGGGGCCATTAATGTACACAGTGGATGTCGGGGAGAACATTGTGAGACGCCACGTCGATCAGATCTTAGCGTCACAGGAACGCGTCAACCCCATGTCTCGAGTACCTGGGGATGAACCCGACATACCGGTAGCATCTACCTCAGACCCAGTAGCAGTGGAACCCGATGAACTACCCGATGAAAAGGGGTCAGAATCGCCTCTGCACCAAGAACAAGAACCTCCGGAAAGGCGCTATCCCGAAAGGGTCAGGCAGCCGCCCCAAAGACTGAATCTATAAATGGACTTTTGTTGTTTAATGTACATGTTGAAATGTCAATTGTTATTTGAATATTAGGGGTACTACTAATCTAAAAGGGGAGGAATTGTAGTGTATGTGCCTTTAAGTCAGAACTACTTTTACAGCTCCTGTATACTGCAGTACCGGCAGTGACCACACCTGTATATAAGCTTTGCGCATGCCTCTGTACCCCCAGTCTTGAGACTACCCTCCTCCAGTAAAGGCCTGTTTATTTTTAATGTACAGCATCCGTGTGATTATTTAATAACAGCATATCCACTGAACCACGGATCCAACAGTGACCCTGAAGTAGTAGGAGGATTTGATGAGTAGGGGGCGAGGCAGTATTCTCTACAGTCCTATTTGAGATGGTCAAGGCAAAACTGGCAGTGGACAGAACAGTCAGACACATGGAGGTAGCTGTGGTATCAGGACAGCATTGGGAATGGAAGACTATCCCAGATTTGGTGTGACCGAGAGCATCAAATGTTGATCAAAAGTTGACCAGACGGTGTTGATGTCAATGTACAGGAAACTCTCGATTTACCGACACCTAAATAACCGGAAATCTCTGTTGACTGGCAAAATTCAGGAGTAGGTTCAGGTAAGTTTTACTTCATATCCGTGGCCGTTCCTGGATCTGTGGCCATGTAACTGGGGTTCCTGCACTTGTTGCTAAGCAACAGGGACGCTTGGTCTGTGGCCGGAGTTCCTGCACCTGTTGCTAAGCAACAGGGAAGCCTGGATTTGTTGCTGTGTACGGAGCTCTCTACCTTTTACTATACCTCTCTGTAATCCGGACTTTTTGATAAACCGGCACCACGCCGGTCCCGTCGGTGCCGGATAAAAAAGATTTTCCTGTAGATGGTTGGCTGGAGGAGAGAAGCCAGCAATTAGCCAGGATGCTGGTGAGGAGTATGGGGATTTTTATTTCCAGGGTGGAGCTGTTAGAGGCAGGCAGGGAGTGTGAATGGTATAAGAAATGAAGAAGCGATTAGAAATGGTATTATTGTGACGTTGTAGGTGGTGAGTTCTCATGCGATAGCATGGTTGACAGATGATTGTGAATATGGGTGGGAGAGTCATGTGGAGGATGGGGTCGGGGGAGAAGTCATTGGAGATGGGGCATGGTGAGTTCAGGTTGAATCCACCAGGGATGAGGAGTCGCTCGGTGCAAAGACTGAGTGAGTACAGGAAGCAGGATAGGCAGGTCGGTGGGGGGGGGGGGGGGGGGGCGGTGGGGGGCGTGGCCTACTTTAAATTCAAAAGTTGCTGCACCGATGATGTTTTTGGGCCGTGATTTTTGAATTTAAAGTAAGCCCCTGCCTGCCTGTAGTGGGAACCTTGGCCGGCTTGAGAGTCGGCGAAGACAAAATGGCGCCGGGCGGGAATGGAGCAACCTCAGTCTGGTAAATTAACTCAGCCTGTTGAGGCTGCCGCGGAACACGAATGGAGGCCGAACCGATCTGAGGAACACATGGCTTTTATTACATTCTCTTGAGAGATGGCTGCCTCAGCTCCTCTCTCTGCTAAACCCGAAAACAGAATGAGGGCGACGCCCACGCTTTTGAGTACACACTGAGGGCGACGCCCGCTCCTTTGTCATGCCTTAAAGGCAGCATGCTTCTTAAAGGCAAGGTGCCCGATTTATTGTCCACGGACGGAAAAGTGGATTGCGCCCGTTTAGGTGGCGATCCGCCACACAGCTCCCCCCAGAATCCGCTTAGGAGGTGTGGACGAGACGGTGCGGCGGTCTGATGGGCCAGCCGGAGCGGCTCTTGTAGGACGCCGGTGGACGTGGAATGGCCGGGCGTGGAGCAGCCGGGTGTACTGGCTTGAGGGCAGGTCGGCCGCATGGCGGTGGACGAGCTACTGGGACCTGCTCACCGGGCTCCGAGTGTGCTGGCTTGAGTCGGTCAACCGACACTTTTTCAGTCCTGTCGCCCACTTGTAGGTCGAAAAATCTGTCCCCAGCCTGTAGCACTTTGTAGGGCCCGTCGTACGGGGGTTGAAGGGGTCCGCGGTGGGCATCGTGCCAGACAAAAACGAACCGTGCCTGGTGCAAGCTTAGCGGGACGTGTGAGGTGGATTCGCCGTGCCGGGCAATGGGCACCGGGGTGAACTGTAGCGCGGGTGAGGCGAAGTCGTGGCGTTGCTGGTCGGCTGACCAGGGTGTCGTGGCGGTGGGCAGGAACTCGCCGGGTACGCGCAGCAGCTGGCCGTACACGAGCTCTGCTGCCGATGCGTGGAGGTCTTCTTTAACCGCGGAGCGCAGGCCAAGGAGGACCCACGGGAGTTGGTCGGTCCAGGCGCCGTCCTGGAGGCTGGCTCGAAGAGATGCCTTCAAGGATCTGTGGAACCGCTCACACAGTCTGTTGGCTTGGGGGTGGTACGCTGTGGTGCGGTGAATGGTCACCCCGAGATTGCGTGCGATGGTGGTCCAGAGTTCAGAGGTAAATTGCGGACCTCTGTCCGACGTCATGTCGGAGGGGACGCCGAACCGTGCGACCCAGGTGCTGACGAAGGCTCTGGCGATGTCGGCGGTGGTGGTAGAGGTCAGTGGAATTGCCTTGGGCCAGCGCGTGGTGCGGTCGACGATCGTCAGCAAGTGCGTGTGGCCTTGCGACGGCGGCAGGGGCCCGACGATGTCCACGTGGATGTGGTCGAATCTACGTGAAGGGACGGTGAACTCCTCGAGGGGTGCTTTCGTATGTTGCTGCACCTTGGCCCGTTGGCAGGCTTGGCAGGAGTTGGCTCAAGTACGCACATCCTTGCGAAGGCCGCGCCAGACAAAGCGGTTGGCTACCAATTTGATGGATGCACGGGCGCCGGGGTGGGAGAGGTTGTGGAGAATCTCGAATACCCGGCGGCGCCAGGACGCTGGGACGACGGGCCGAGGTTGAGATAGGGATATGTCGCACTTGACCGTGACTGCGGTCGGGCCGCAGGCGACGTCGGCCAGGCGTAGCCCTGGTAGGTTGGTAGGTGCGGAGAGCAGATCAGGGTCCGTGAGCTGGTCTGCTGCGAGTTGAGCATAGTCGACTGCCAGGTGTGCGGCGTGGATGGCGGGGTGGGAGAGGCAGTCGGCTACCACGTTGTCTCGGCCGGAGACGTGTTGGATGTCCGTGGTGAACTCGGACACTGCCGCGAGCTGGCGCTGCTGCCTGGCGGACCAGGGGTCGGTTGTCTTTGCCATTGCGAATGTCAGGGGTTTGTGGTCGACAAACGCAGTGAAGGGGTGGCCCTCCAGCAAAAACCGAAAATGGCGGACCACCAGGTACAGCGCGAGCAGCTCGCGGTCGAAGGTGCTGTACTTGACCTCCGGGGGGCGTAGTTGGCGGCTGAAGAAGGCAAGTGGTTGCCAGGCGCCGTCAACCCACTGCTCGTACACGGCGCCGACCGCGTGGTCGGAGGCGTCCGTGGTGAGCGCTACTCTGGCATTGGGCCGTGGGTGCGCGAGCAGGGTGGCATCGGCTAGCGCGGTCTTGGTGGAGTTGAAGGCGGCTGATACGTCTGCCGTCCATTCGACCGCCATCTTGCCGCTCCTGCCCCGGAGGGCTTCATACAGGGGCCTCATGAGGGACGCTGCTTTGGGGATGAAGCGGTTGTAGAAATTCACCATCCCGAGGAACTCCTGGAGTCCTTTGATGGTGGTGGGGCGGGGAAATTGCTGGACGGCCTGCACCTTGGTGGGCAGGGGAATGGCCCCAGCATGGGTGATGTGGTGGCCGAGGAAGTCGATCTTGTCCAGGCCGAGCTGGCACTTGGCTGGGCTGAGGATGAGCCCGTGGTCGCTGAGGCGCCCGAACAGGATGCGAAGGTGTTCGAGGTGTTCCTGCTTGGAGGAACTGGCTACCAGGATGTCGTCCAGGTAGACGAACAGGAACTTCAGGTCCCAAAGGACCGAGTCCATGAGCCGTTGGAATGCCTGGGCCGCATTTTTGAGGCCGAAGGACATCCGCAGGAACTCAAAAAGCCCGAAGGGGGTGATTACGGCCGTCTTGGGGACGTCCGCGGGGTGGACGGGGACTTGGTGGTAGCCGCACACCAGGTCGACTTTGGAAAAGACTGAGCGGCTGGCCAGCCTAGCCGAGAAGTCCTGAATGTGCGGCACGGGGTACCGATCAGGGGTGGTGGCATCGTTGAGGCGGCGGTAATCCCCGCAGGGGCGCCAACCCCCGCCTGGTTTGGGGGCGATGTGGAGTGGGGAGGCCCAGGGACTGTTGGAGCGGCGGATGATGCTGAGCTGTTCCATAGTGGCAAACTCGGTCCGCGCGATCTCCAGTTTGGCCGGGTCCAGCCTGCGGGCGTGGGCGTACACTGGGGGGCCTGTGGTGGGGATGAAGTGTTCCACCCCGTGTTTGGCGACCTCCGCGGAGAAGGTCGGGTTGGTGAGGGCCGGGAATTTGGCCAGGAGTGCCGAGTAGTCATCCGTGGCCTGGGCGTGGCACTATGACGCCATGTCGGCGGGTTGACGGGGGGCCATGGTGCCCAGGATGGGGGACATGGTGTTCATGTCCACGAGGCGGTGTCGAGGGATGTCTACCAGTAGGCCGTGGGCGCACAGGAAGTCTGCGCCGATGAGAGGGGAGAGTACCTTGGCAGTGATGAACTCCCATCGGTAGCGGCGACCAGCGAGGTCAAGGGTGACTGTGCGGGTGCCGTACGTCCGGATGTCCGAGCCGTTAGCGGCAGCCAGCGCCTGTCCTCGTTCGCCCTTTTGGATGTCGAGGGCGGAGGCCGGGATGATGCTGTGCTGAGCTCCAGTGTCGCACAGGAACCGGCGGCCGGTTTTGTCATCCGTGATGTACAGCAGGGAGCCCGCGTGGCCCACGGCCATCGCGGGGGCTGGTACGGGGGCGGACTTGAAGGAGCAGGGAGGTGTGCACCGTTGTGCCCTGGCGCCGAACCGTGCGTGGTAGTAACAGTAGCCCGGGTTTGTGGGGTGCGAAGGCCCCGTGGGCCCTGTGGCTGGGCCTTGTGGCCGCGTGGTGGCCGGTGAGGGGCGCGCCCAGGCTGTGGCTGCCAGGTCCGGAGCGACGTCGCGGCTGGAGTGAGCGGACAGCAGCTTGTCGGCCTCGTCGGCCAGGGCTTCTAGGTCCGTGAGGCCGGACGCCACGATCGCTGGGTGGATGCTGGGAGGTAGCTGGCGGATGAACAGCGTGCGGAAGAGGGACCCGGGTGGGCTCTCATCGGTGAGTGAGAGCATGTGGGAGAGGAGGTCTGACGGTGAGGCGTCACCGAGGCCTGGTAGGTCGAGGAGGCGGCAGTTTCACTGGTATGTCGAGGTCGTAAATTTTTTAAGGAGCGCGACCTTAAGATGTGCATACTTGCCCTCCTCTGGTGAGTTCTGCAGCGCTATCCAGACCTTCGTGACTGTGGAGCTACCGAGTGATGCGACGAGGTAGTCATACTTCGTCCCATCTGTGGTGATGTGTCGCAGCCGGAATCGGGACTCAGCTTGGAGGAACCAGGCTTCGGGCTGGTTTTCCCAAAACTCCGGCAGTTTCACGGAAACTGCGTTCGTGTCCGCCATTGCAGTGCTCGGAATACATTCTGAGCGTCGGGGTCACCAATGTTGAGGCTGCCGCGGAACACGAATGGAGGCCGAACCGATCTGAGGAACACATGGCTTTTATTACATTCTCTTGAGAGATGGCTGCCTCAGCTCCTCTCTCTGCTAAACCCGAAAACAGAATGAGGGCGACTCCCGCGCTTTTGAGTACACACTGAGGGCGACGCCCGCTCCTTTGTCATGCCTTAAAGGCAGCATGCTTCTTAAAGGCAAGGTGCCCGATTTATTGTCCACGGATGGAAAAGTGGATTGCGCCCGTTTAGGTGGCGATCCGCCACAAGCCTAATCTTGACCCCTCCCATGCACCATTTTCACGGGGTGGGGAGTGGGAGGTGGAGAGGTTACAATCGAGGCCTGTGAGTTCAAATCCCACCATGCAAATTGTGAAATGAAATGTAATAAATCAGCTACTTGAAATGGTGCCAGAGTATTGTTTAAAAACCCACCTGGTTCACGAATGGTCCTCAAGGAAGGGAGCCTACCTCCCCTACTTATCCGGCTTAAGCATGACTTCAGTCCTACGCTGCCGTTAACTCTTAATGCTCCCTGAAGTGGCCAAACAAGATACTTAGTTGTTAATAATCACTACAAAGTTAAAAAATAATGGGGGGGGAAAAAAATCAGACAGCCCTGTCTAACACCGTAGTGGGATCAGCATCACCACAAGGACTGCAGTGGTTCAAGGAGAAAGCCCACAGCCACCTTAGGGCAACTGGAGATGGGCAATAAGTGTGGCCTTGCCCACATCCTGAGAACAAATAATAACATTGACTCAAATGGTATGCCAGTGCTTTGTAATTATCTATAGTGATAATAACTATGCTAAGCACAGATATTAGTAACCATGCCAGCCGTGGCTCAGTGGGCAGCACACTTGCCTCTGAGTCAGAAGGTTGTGGGTTCTAAGTCCCACTCCAGAGACTTGAGCACAAAAAGTCTAGGCTGACTCTCCCAGTGCAGTGCTGAGGGAGTGCTGCACTGTCGGAGGTTCTGTGTTAGATTTCAGGAGATGGTTTTATTCACAGGGATTAGTGGAGACCTCGGGAACAGGCTGCCAGCTAGGAGTCCTTCAAGTCCTTGGCGCGTTGGATCCTAAACTGGCTGAGTGGCAGGAGGCAGAGGGTGATGGTCGAAGGTTGCTTTTGTGACTGGAAGCCTGTGTCCAGTGGGGTACCTCAGGGATCAGTGCTGGGTCCCTTGTTGTTTGTGATCTACATAAATGATTTGGATGAGAATGTAAAAGGTATGATCAGTAAGTTCGCAGATGACACGAAAATTGGTGGGGTGGTAAATTGCGAGGAGGAAAGCCTCAGGCTACAGGACGATATAAACGGGTTGGTCAGATGGGCGGAAAAGTGGCAAATGGAATTTAACCCTGAAAAGTGCGAGGTGATGCATTTTGGACGGACAAATAAGGCAAGGGAATACACAATGAGTGGTAGGACACTAGGAAGTACAGAGGGTCAGAGGGACCTTGGTGTACATGTACATAGATCCCTGAAGGCAGCGGAACAGGTAGATAAGGTGGTTAAAAAGGCATATGGGATACTTGCCTTCATTAGCCGAGGCATAGAATATAAGAGCAGGGAGGCTATGATGGAGCTGTACAAAACGCTGGTGAGGCCACAGCTGGAGTACTGTGTGCAGTTCTGGTCGCCTCACTATAGGAAGGATGTGATTGCTTTGGAGAGGGTGCAGAGAAGATTCACCAGGATGTTACCTGGGATGGAGCGCCTCAGCTATGAAGAGAGGCTGGACAGGCTGGGGTTGTTTTCCTTGGAGCAAAGAAGGCTGAGGGGGGACCTGATTGAGGTGTACAAAATGATGAGGGGCATAGATAGGGTAGATAAAGAGGAACTTTTCCCCTTAGTAGGGGGGTCAATAACAAGGGGGCATAGATTCAGGGTAAGGGGCAGGAGATTTAGAGGGGATTTGAGGAGGAACTTCTTCACCCAGAGGGTGGTTGGAATGTGGAACTCAATGCCTGAAAGGGTGGTAGAGGCAGGAACCCTCACAACATTCAAGAAGCATTTGGATGAGCACTTGAAATGCCATTGCATACAAGGCTATGGACCAAATGCTGGAAAATGGGATTAGACTGGACAGGGATGGATGGGCGGCGCAGACACGATGGGCCGAAGGGCCTCTTTCTGTGCTGTAAAACTCTATGACTCTATGACTCTATGAAGAGTAAATTGGGCCTGTTCCTGGCTGGGGTGGAGATCACCTCTTACAGAAGGTAAGTACTGCAGGAAATACAGGGACAGAGTGATCTCCTGGACGAGTTTCGATCGCCTAGATGGGTCGGAGAGGAATTTCCCAGATTTTTTCTCCCAAATTGGCCATTGGGTTTTTTATCTGGTTTTTCGCCTCTCCCGGGAGACCACATGGGTTCGGGTGGGATGGAGAGTGGAAGTAGATTCGAGGTTAGGATCAGATCAGCCATGATCTTATTGAATGGCGGAGCAGGCCGATTGGCCTACTCCTGCTCCTATTTCTTATGTTCTTATTAGGTGCTGTCTTTTGGATGAGATGTTAAACCGAGGCCCTGCCTCCTCTCTCAGGTGAATGTAAAAGATCCTCCGGCACTATTTTGAAGAAGAGCAGGGGCGTTATCCCCGGTGTCCTGGCCAATATTTATCCCTCAATCAACATCACAAAAAACAGATTATCCAGTCATTATCACATTGCTGTTTGTGGGAGCTTGCTGTGCACAAATTAGCTGCTGCGTTTCCCACATTACAACAGTGACTACACTCCAAAAGTACTTCATTGGCTGTGAAGCGCTTTGAGATGTCTGGTGGTCATGAAAGGTGCTATATAAATGCAAGTCTTTCTTTTTTGAGAAAGTACAAAGGCAAGCAACAAAGATGACTTTGGGTGTCAACAAATTCAAGTTATGAAGAAAGGTTGAGGAGGGTGAACTTGTTTTCTTTGGGAAAGAGGAGGTGATCTCATTGAATTTCGCAGGGTTATAAAGAGGATTACAAAGGTAATCCAGGCAAATTGATCACTATGGTGAAGGGTTCAAATACCAGGTTACACAAGTTAAAAATTAGTAAGTAGGAATAAGTAGGGGAGTCAGGTGGAACCTTTTCACTCAAAAGATAATAAAATTGTTGAATAAGTTACTAGGAAGACTATTCAAGCAGACAGTATAAATAGATCATTGTGAATGAGGTCAGGATCATATTCAGCTGTGATGCCCTTGCAGTCGATTAGCCTGCCAATACTGTGAAGGTTCAGACATGAATATTAGCCACATGACCGAGGTGATTCAGGGCAACTGGCACCCGTGAAACTGTATTCCTGCAAGAAATAAATGGAGGGGAGGAGAGAAAATAATTAGAGCCCACTGCAGCAGAACATGGTAGGCACTGTTAATGGCCACAAGGTGGCACCGTTAACTAAAAACTAGTTGTGCTTTGCTGAAATGTTGCTGCAGTTTAGGAGTAACACGCATGTCGTACAGAGAGATTTTGCTACGCTGACCGGTAGTTGTCTTTTCAAGGTCCTGTTACTGCTTTTTAAAAATTCATTGCTGGCATGTGGGCGTCGCTGGCAAGGCCGGCATTTATTGCCCATCCCTAATTGGCCTCGAGAAGGTGGTGGTGAGCCGCCAATTTCAGTGCATTACCTGGAGTGAGCATTCACATGCATAAGTGTAAGGCACACTGGAACCCCATTGAGTTGCACAGTGTAGAGTTATTTTCAAAGAGTGAGAGATATAGAAAGAAGATTCATTTTTCAAAGTTGAAGTTAGTGAAATTCACTTGCGAGTAGTGTAACTTCCCAATGTTTTGTTTATCAGGAATTTTTAAAAATGTCATTTTTGGGATGTGGGCGTCGCTGGCAAGGCCAGCATTTATTGCCCATCCCTAATTGCCCTTGAGAAGGTGGCGGTGAGCCGCCTTCTTGAACCGCTGCAGTCCGTGTGGTGAAGGTGCTCCCACAGTGCTGTTAGGGAGGGAGTTCCAGGATTTCGACCCAGCGACGATGAAGGAACGGCCGATATATTTCCACGTCAGGATGGTGTGTGACTTGTTTTGCAGGTTGAATTCCACTCATGGACTTATTTTTTGGTTATGCAGTGCAAATAAAAGATGCACTGCATAACCAGAAAAAAATAATTTACGTTTATATAAAGTCCTTTTAAAATGCAGTCACTTTTGTTATGCACCCTCTGGCTGTAAACATGGCAGCCAGTTTGTGCACAGCAAGATCCCACAAACTGCAAATGAGATAAATGACCAGTTAATCTGTTTTGCTGGTGTGTGTTGAGGGAGGAATGTTGGCCCGGACACCAGGAGAACTCATCGAAGAATCATAGAAATTTACAGCACAGAAGGAGGCCATTCGGCCCAGCATGTCTGTGCCAGCCAAAAAAGTTATATCCAGCCTAATCCCACTTTCCAGCTCTTGGTCCGTAGCCCTGTAGGTTACGGCACTTCAAGCGCATAGCCAAGTACTTTTTAAATGTGATGAGGGTTTCTGCCTCTACTGCCCTTTCAGGCAGTGAGTTCCAGACCCCCACCGCCCTCTGGGTGAAAAAAGTTCTCCTCAACTCCCCTCTAATCCTTCTACCAATTACTTTAAATCTGTGCCCCCTGGTTATTGACCTCTCCGCTAAGAGAAATAGGTCCTTCCTATCCACTCTATCTAGGCCCCTCATAATTTTATACACCTCAATTAAATCTCCCCTCAGCCTCCTCTGCTCTAAAGAAAACAACCCCAGCCTAGCCAATTTTTCCACATAACTAAAATGCTCTTCTTCAAATAGTACCAAAGAATCTCTAACCAGACTGATACCTGGGATGGCAGGAATGACGAATGAGGAGAGATTGGGTCGATTGGGCTTATACTCGCTGGAGTTTAGAAGAATGAGAGGGGAGCTCATTGAAACTTATAAAATTCTAACAGGACTAGACAGACTAGATGCAGGAAGGATGTTCCCAATGGTGGGGGAGTCCAGAACCAGGGGTCACAGTCTAAGGATAAGGGGTAAGCCGTTTAGGACAGAGATGAGGAGGAATTTCTTCACCCAGAGAGTGGTGAACCTGTGGAATTCTCTACCACAGAGGGCAGTTGAGGCAATTCATTAAATATATTCAAGAAGGAGTTAGATATATTTCTTAATGCTAAAGGGATCAAGGGATATGGGGAGAAAGCAGGGACAGGGTACTGAATTTGGATGATCAGCCATGATCTCATTGAATGGTGGAGCAGGCTCGAGGAGCCGAATGGCCTACTCCTGCTCCTATCTTCTATGTTTCGATGTTTCTAACATCCACCTGAACAGACAGGTGTTTCACCCAAAAACCAACAGTCCCTCAGTACTGGCCTGAAGGGTCAGCCTTGAGATTATGTGAGTCTTGAACCCACAATCTCCTCACTCGGAGGCAAGACTATGATTATTGAGCTATGGGAAACTTGTGTTACTTCCTTACACAATTGCATTAACTGAAACTCTTGTCTTAATGTGTGTCTCAAAGTAGATGTGTAAGCACCACAGGCTGTCTGACTTTTACGTGAGGAAAATCGTACCATGCATCACGGAAAAACAAGTAAAGAAAGACTTGCATTTATACAGTGCCATTCAAGGCGTCCCAAAGCGCTTTACAGCTAATGCAATATTTTTGAAGTCTAGTCACTGTTGTAAGGTATTCTTTCTTTAATCCTGAAAAGTAAGGGGCTTCGTGTTGTTAGTCACTGCAGTAGAAAAAGAGCATAACTTTTTGTTTTCAAATGATTTCTATCGATAATGAATGATGGCAGGCAGTGGAGGAAATGAAACTCCATTAAAACTACAGTGTTGAGGTCTCATGTGGTTGAACAGTGTAATAGGAGTACTGAAGCAGGATGCCGCATCGTGATGCAGGTGTAATCCCCAGTAATCATGTGATCTAGGTGCAACACCCTGTAATTTTTGTTTGGCAAGGGTGTTAAGGGTTACGGAACCAAGGCCGGTAGATGGAGTTAAGATACAGATCAGCCATGTTCTAACTGAATGGGGACCAGGCTCGAGGGGCTGAATGACCCACTCCTGTTCCCACATTCCACAGGTACCATGTAATGGTTGTTAAATGCCTGTTTTGCAATTGCTGCCTCCTGCTTCACATCTTCATTTCGTTGACTACCGAAATGTTATGAGACCACCCATTGTTATTGCCTCCCTCTTCTCTTCTCATGTGATCTCCCACATTCTTACAATTCTTTGTTGATTGCCCTAAGCCAGTTGTTCATGAGGTCCCTCCTTGGAATAACTAACAATGGTACAGTTTCTTGGAAAGCCCTCCCCATTAGCCTACCCTGGATTTACTATTTGCATAGCCGTCAATTTCAGTGCATTACCTGGAGTGAGCATTCACATGCATAAGTGTAAGACACACTGGAACCCCATTGAGTTGCACAGTGTAGAGTTATTTTCAAAGAGTGAGAGATATAGAAAGAAGATTCATTTTTCAAAGTTGAAGTTAGTGAAATTCAGTTGCGAGTAGTGTAACTTCCCAATGTTTTGTTTATCAGGAATTTTTTTAAATTTCATTCTTGGGATGTGGGCGTCGCTGGCGAGGTCAGCATTTATTGCCCATCCCTAGTTGCCCTTGTGAAGGTGGTGGTGAGCCGCCTTCTTGAACAGCTGCAGTCTGTGCGGTGAAGGTACTCCCACAGTGCTGTTAGGGAGGGAGTTCCAGGACTTTGACCCAGCGATGATGAAGGATCGGCGATATATTTCCAAATCAGGATGGTGTGCGACTTGGAGGGGAACTTGGAGGTGGTGGCGTTCCCGTGCGCCCGCTGCCCTTGTCCTTCTGGATGGTGGAGGTCGCGGGTTTGAGAGGAGCTGTCGAAGAAACCTTGACGAGTTGCTGCAGTGCATCCTGTGGATAGGAGACACTGCAGCCATGGCGCGCCGACGGTGGAGAAACTGGATGTTTAAGGTGGTGGATGGGCTGCCGATCAAGTGGACTGATTTGTCCTGGATGGAGTTGAGCTTCTTGAGTGTTGTTGCAGCTGCACTCATCCAGGCAAGTGGAGAGTGTTCCATCTCAAGTAAGTATGTCCAATATTGTACTGATTAAACAATGAGTTGTTAGTACGGGGAGACTTAATTGCTAAAGAAACTCTTGATAAATGGGGGTAATCATGACATCTACCATATATATCCCAACAATCATTCATTTGTTCTTAAATTTTACAAAAATGTTGGCAATACACAGCAGATCAGTCAGGGTGTGTAAAGAGCAAAGACAAATTATGACATTTTAGGTGTAACCATCAGAAATGATGAATAAGACTGAAGCGCACACAGCCGAAACACCATAATCTCTCTTTGTCTCTTTAAAGGTGCTGACTGAACTGAACTGTTACATTTGCAGTGTTTTCCTTTTAATTTTACGAACCTGTTCTGGCCTTATGAATTTGTGATCTCACGCACTAGTGTATGAAAAAGGGAGGACTCCCCGTCAGTGCATCCTCAAGTGAGGCTTTTATGATAAGTTTTTTTTCTTCCAAGAATGCATGCCTGTACTTGACTTTATTCTTCTTGAGAGGTTGTGCTGCTTTAGGACTTTGAAAATAAAGAATTGCGGCCAAGTCCAAACTGAGTTGGCACAGGCTTATTATTATGTCCAGTTTGATTTAAAACAACTCCATCCCATTTTGAATAATTTTATGCTTTGGTGAGTGCTCGCATCTGGATTCAGGGATGAATTCTCGGCGTGTACGGTGTCTCTCGTTGGTTTTTGAAACTTGTGTCTGCACAATTGATAAACTGATCCAAGGCCATTTTGGACCACGCACGCTTCTGTGATTCATGCTGAAGAATTGAAGTGCAGTGTCGCTGCAGTCATTCTGCCCCGGCAATGTCCCACCAAACTGTGGCCATTTAAACCACTGCGAATGGACAATATTTTATTGCCCGTATTCAGAAGTAAAGGATGAAATAATGAGCCGGATATTGCTGGAAAAATAACGGTGTGTTAACAACGCACGCCGTGATTAATGTGCAATCCGGCCAGCAGGTTCAGGGGATTAAGAGAAAGGGCATGAGTTGCTGGTCGATTTACTCCACTCTGCCCTTAGCTTCCCCCTTATTTTTAAGAACTTGCTGGCTTTGTACATTATTTGCCCATTAAACTCGCCGCGGTAAAGTTAAGTCTGGTAATTAAGAGCGTAAGCACCTTTTTAAGAACGTACTCATTGTTAATGCAATGCCAATCAGCCTCTTTGGCCCAGGAATCGAACAATTTAAATGGTGGGGGTCTCATTCCTTCAGGTGGTAAATTGTTCTTTGAGATTTTTAAAATGTCAAGTTTAATTTAAAAAAAAAATTTTTTTGCTTATTTTTCCTTTGTGTCTCTTTTCTTTCTCTCTCTCTTAATCCAATCTTTCTCTCCCTCTCTTTATTTCTCTTTCTGTACCTGAATTGATTCTAATTCACCCGCCTACTCCGTCGTCACTCTGGTTCTTTCTCAATCCTTAAATCGCATGGGTTATGGAGTTCACTGAGGTCCCCGATGCCCCGCTGCCCTCGGTTGTCAGCTTGCACTTCCAGCAAGTTACAGCACAAATCATTTTTGAACTGAAGGGTGCAAAAAAAAAGTCTACCATACACAGTGAGCTCCGGCCCTGGGAGATGGAAGAAATGTGAGATGCCAACAAGCCCTGCTTTCAGTTTTTTTTGTGTGCAGCTGAAACCTAACTGACAGTGTGATTTATTTCACACCGAGGCAACTGGAATTCACGTCCAGCTCACCATCTTCACTCAGCAACCTTTCTTTGTTATGTTTAGCTGCGGTACCAGTATTGGAAATGGGAGAGGACGAGCGAACTACTGTCACTCTGTGAAAACAGTCTGTGGACAAAACAGCCTGAACACAGTTCAAGGCTTCCTACTTTCCGAATTTAATGAACGCATTTTGGAATGGGGGTGGGGCGGTGGTGTTGCATAAGCACTTATGATTGCCGGCAAGATTGGCCATTCACAGCCTGCCAGAAATGCTTACACCCGTAGGCCGCAGCACCAAGCACAGCTCTGCCCCCTACCCTCACCCAGGAATGCCTAGATTCCCAGGATCCGTCCGCCTACACAAGGAATTCAAACCCCAGTGCTCTGCCATTCCCAGCCTCAACCCCAGGAACACCTGAAACCCAGCCCCAGGAATGCTTCGAACCTGGCCTCAGTACAGAAACACCTCTAACTCCTCGTGTCAGGCCCTGGGATCTCCTTTGCTCTCTCTTTTAGAGCCAAGAATGCCTCTGTTCCAAAACTGGACCTCAGGAACACCTCTGTCTGCTGCCTCAGACCCTGGACTTTGCTGCTCCCATGCGCCAGATAATAGGAAACTTATCTCGCTCCACTCCTGATTCAATGTGCACCTCGTGTCCCACTCCAGCTCCCGGTTTTCCATCCTGCTGTGTCCCATGGTCTGTGTTGCATTCCTGATCGGTGCTCCATTCCTTATCCAACTCCTCTACCCTTCAGTCCTAGGCCCCCAGCGTACCTGTGAGCAACACTACCAGCAGATCTACTAATAGCTAATATATATTCCTGATTCTGAGTTAGGACTTGGCTGTCTGAGTGCATGTTCAGCAACGTCTCTTTGCAATGGTTCCGTACATTGGAACACCACAGTAGAATGGTGGACTGCGGTTTTGATACCCTAACTCACTGAGTTTCTAAATTCTAACAGGACTAGACAAACTAGATGCAGAAAGGATGTTCCCGATGCCGGGGGAGTCCAGAACGAGGGGTCACAGTCTAAGGATAAGGGGTAAGCCATTTAGGACAGAGATGAGGAGGAATTTCTTCACCCAGAGAGTGGTGAACCTGTGGAATTCTCTACCACAGAAGGCAGTGGAGGCCAATTCATTAAATATATTCAAGAAGGAGTTAGATATATTTCTTAAGGCTAAAGGGATCAAGGGATATGGGGAGAAGGCAGGGACAGGGTACTGAATTTGGATGATCAGCCATGATCTCATTGAATGGCGGAGCAGGCTCGAGGGGCCGAATGGCCTACTCCTGCTCCTATCTTCTATGTTTCTATGTTTCTATGAGCTATGCTGTAGCAGTTGGCAAGTCCCCACTGAGTTGCTTTCACACACCTCCTGGGCAACTGTCCAAGAGCAACATTAGTGGCGCCTGGGAACATGTTGCTTGTCCTGTCCTCTCAGACATAGAAGGTGAGCGGAAGTTGGAGACAAGCGAGATGAGAAAACCAGGATCAAAAAGAGAAAAGCAAAGCTTCATAAGCCACAAATAAGCTGTGCGTCTTTCCAACTTCCTTTGCATAGTTTAGGTAGTTTGCTTTTAGACCACCAATTGTAGTCTGTTGATACGTTTACATATTAAATGAAAATGTGGACTATTTTTCACTTTCATGTCTTTTCTATTCTGTGCCCGTTTTTCTGAAACAAGACTGCTTGCATTTGCTTTCATCTTCATGTTACCCGATGGGCCGATATGTTTATCGAGAGAGTAGGTGAGTCATACAAGCTCAGAATGGATAGCAACAGGGGACAGTTGTGATCTCCCTAGGTTAGGGAGATGAAAATAAATCATCAACCTTCCACTCCTGATTAGTATTCAGCAAACTCTGCTGGCGTGTGTGTACATCAGGGTGAGGGTGGGATCGGGCTGCGACGTACCCTGTGGTCAAATAGTTTAACACTCATGTCAAGTCCACCCAAAACAATGACCACTTGGACACAGTACCAGAGTGTGATTGGTACCTGTGTAACCATACCTCAGTAGGGAGTCAACACCTGTAGGATAATAGATGAGGGATGATAATTGGTGAAAAAATGCATCTGCTGTTTTAGTAGGGAAATGTTACCCTTTGCTAAACACCTGGTACTAATGGCGTCTCATGATTTAAAATATACCTCACCATTACTATTCACCACAATACATTGCAGACCCTTTTGCGTAAGAAATTGCAACTGCACGTGTTAAAGTAACTGAAAGTGATTAAGGTGTACTGAATTCATTATCCGGGTTTTTCAAATATTAAGCACTTGTTCTTATCCTTTTATCACAAAATAGTTGTTGCGTTTATCAAATGCTTTGTCATGTCTCCCAACATCTCAAAGTGCTTCCTAGACAATGAATTACTTTGAAGTGCATTGACTGTTACTATATGGCTAAACACAGCAGCCATGTTGCATCTGGCAAGATCCTACAAACAATGATGAGATGAATGGCAAGTTAATCTTTTTCTTTTTTTGAATGCTTTGATTGAGGGAGGATTGTTGGTCATGTTGAACGGTGCCATGAGTCAGAAGGTTATGGGTTCAAGTCCCACTCCAGAGACTTGAGCACCAAAATCTAGGCTGACGCTCCCAGTGCAGTGCTGAGGGAGTGCTGCGCTGTCGGGGGTGCTGTCTTTTGGATGAGACTGACGTATGAAAACTACTAGGCACTTGGTCTAAGCGTTAAACAAAGCTTTAATCAACTGTTTTACAACATGGAGGTCTAGTTGTGTCCTTCACTAGTTCCTGTTAAGAATGTCCTGCGCAAGCTGGGCCCGTGCCCGAGTATTTATACTCTCCCTGGACAGCGCCACCCGCAGGCCGCTCAGTTGATTTATGTCGGAGATGTCAAACCGAGGCCCCATCTGCTCTCTCAGGTGGACTTAAAAGATCCCATGGCACTATTTCGAAGAAGAGCAGGGGAGTTCTCCCCGGTGTCCTGGCCAATATTAATCCCTCAACCAACACATGAAAAACAGATCATCTGGTCATTATTACATTGCTGTTAGTGGGAGCTTGCTGTGCACAAATTGGCTGCCACGTTTCCTACATTACAACAGTGATCACACATCAAAAATACTTTATTGTATGTAAAGCGCTTTGGGACGTGCTGAGGTTGTGAAAGGCGCTATATAAATGCAAGTCTTTCTTTCTTTATGGGATCTTGAACATTCACCGAATAGGCAGAAGTCTCAGTCAAAGGATGCCATATCTGACGTGCACCAGTCTCGTAATACTGCGCTGGAGTATCAACTTAGATTAAATGCTCTCAAGTCCTGGAGTGGGGAGAGTGAACCCACTGCATTCTCAGAGGCGAGAGCACCACCAACAGAGCTACGATAACAAATTTAGAAACTGAATGCAGTGTGTGCTGTCGTTGCTTCGTGATTTTTATCCAGACATTGTGAAAAGGTTTCACGAAATAGAAATATGACGCTCTGGGTGAAGATCAGCTCCTTCCCAGGGATTTCGTTTACCCAAATATTAGGCCTGTATTCACTAGAGCTAGGCCTGTATTCACTCGAGTTTAGAAGAATGAGAGGGGATCTCATTGAAACGTATAAAATACTGACAGGGCTAGACAGACTGGATGCAGGGAGGATGTTTCCTTTGGCTGGGGGGGTTCTAGAACGAGGGGTCACAGTCTCAGGATACGGGGTAGGACATTTAGGACTGAGATGAGGAGAAATTTCTTCACTCAGAGGGTGCTGAACCTGTGGAATTCTCTACCACAGAAGGCTGTGGAGGCCAAGTCACTGAATATATTTAAGAAGGAGATAGATAGATTTCTAGACGCAATATGCATCAAGGGGTATGGGGAGAGAGGGGGAATATGGTATTGAGATAAAGGATCAGCCATGATCATATTGAATGGCGGAGCAGGCTCGAAGGGCCGAATGGCCTACTCCTGCTCCTATTTTTTTTTCTATGTTTCTATTAAGGAAGTGGAGAACTAAAATTAAAGTACATTATGTAAATTTAGAGGCTTAGGACAAATGCACAACAATTGCAACATTACCGAGAGGTTTTTTTGTCAAAAGCATAAACCACTACTCCATGTTCTTTAGAAAAACAACCACATATGCACATAATTTATAAGAGTTTTATAATTATCATCCAGCCTTTGTATTATCCTGTTAAAAAGAATTTTGAGGAAGCTTAGAGGGAATTTGTTTGTGTGGAGTGGTGGATAGGTGGCCTCGAGTCCCAACTAAAGCATATAATGCTGCAATGAATTGACACCTTTAGAAGCGTTTGATGAATATCTGGAGTTGAGGTTGTAAGAATATGTAGAAATAAAGATGATTAAACGCTATGTGAAACGTGACATGTCTGAGTTGCTGGGACCTTGTCGATTCCTTCCCAAGGAAAACATCTAGTCAAGTAAGTCTTTACTGTGAATTGAATTTCTAATGATTATTATTTCTTTAAAATAAAATCAAGGTATTAGTTGTCCATTGCTCTATTTATATAAGGTGTCAGCCGTGGCTCAGTGGGTAGCACTCTCACCTTCTCAGTCACAAGGTTGTGCTTTCAAGTCCCACTCCAGAGACTTGAGCACAAAAATCTAGGCTGTTACTCCCAGTGCAGTACCGAGGGAGCGCTGCACTGTCGGAGGTGCCGTCTTTCAAATGAAATGTTAAACCAGAGCCCTGTCTGCTCTTTCACATAAAAGATCCCATGGGATTATTCGAAGAAGAGCAGGGGAGTTATCCCCAGTGTCCTGGCCCAATATTTATCCCTCAACCAACATCACTAAAACAGATAATCTGGTCATTATCACATTGCTGTTTGTGGGAGCTTGCTGTGCACAAATTGGGTGTTGCATTTCCCTACATTATAACGGTAACTACACTGTACTTCATTGGCTGTAAAGTGCTTTAGGACATCCTGAGGCTGTGAAAGGCGCTAGATAAATGCATGTCTTCCTTTTTATTAATTTCTCCTTTCTCCCTGACGTTTATAATGTTGCACAGTATTATCAATTCAGTGGGTAGCACTCTTGCCTCGGAGTCAGAAGGTTGTGGGTTCAAGTCCCACTCCAGAGACTTGAGCACAAAAATCTAGGCTGACACTCCCAGTGCGGTGCTGAGGGCGTGCTGCACTGTCCGAGGTGCCGTCTTTCGGATAAGACGCTAAACCGAGGCCCCGTCTGCCCTCTCAGGTGGAAGTAAAAGATCCCATGACACTATTTCAAGGAAGAGCAGGGCAGTTACTCCAGTGTCCTGGCCAAAATTTATCCCTCAATCAACATCATTGCAAAAAACAGATTATCTGGTCATTACCACACTGCCGTTTGTAGGAGCTTGTTGCCGTGTTTCCTACATTACAACAGCGACTACACTTCAAAAAGCACTTAATTGGTTGTAAAGCGTTTGGGACGTCCTGTGGTCGTGAAAGGCGCTCTCTAAATGCAAATCTTTCTTTCTTTTTTTTCATTAACAAAGCATCACAAATATTACCATTTATTAACAGACTTATACTGAGTTATCGGGCCAGAAATTCGGGTCCCCACGGGTGAGTACACGCTGGGTACTCACCCGTAGGCCCAACGAAAGTGCCGGTTTTGTGCATGCACTGCGCATGCGCGGGAAACCGGAAATTCCGTTCCCTTAAAGGAAGGGGTTCACAGGTCGAACGCATGCGCTGGAGAGGCAGCGTGTACGCCTGGAACTTCCGTTTTTTTTGCAGCTTTCTCCGGGAGGGTAAGTCTCCAGGAGGGTAAGTCTCCAGGAGCTACGCTTGTAAAAAGCAGTCGCAAGGCCTGCTTTTAACAAGGTAAGTGGTGAATTAAGTTAAATTAAAACATTTTTTCCACAGGTTTATTATTTTTAAATACTTTAAAGAAAGGTAAGTTTATTTTTAGCCCCATTAGAAACTGTAATTAATTTTTTCAAAAATTTAAATTATTGTTTAAAATAGTTATTTTATGTAATTTATAGTTATTTTAAAAATGTGATTTAAAAAAAAATGTATTTGACGTTTTAGTGATGTTTTGGGGCTGAATTGTATTCATAGATTTGACAGGTCTTCCTGTCAAAGCTATGAATAGAGATTACAACAGAAAATGCTGGAAAAACTCAGCAGGTCAGGCAACATCCGTGGAGAGAAATTTGAGTTGACGTTTCGGGTTGGACCCTTCTTCAAAACTGGAAAGAAAAGAAACTAGATCGGAGGCAGGGCTGCGATCGGACAAAAGAGTAAAAGAAACAAAAGAAGTAAAAGAGATTAGGAGCTAGACGGTAATAGGCTGGGATTAGGTGTAAAGTGTACTGGCAGGGATAGAGATTCCCTGCTACCATTGGCTCCCTATGGCCCACGTGATCCCAGGGGACGCTTCGAACTAACTGCGCCCCTGGGATACGCAAGCACTGCGCGCCGGCAGTTGGAGGAGGCCCAGGATCGGAATCCCACGCGGGCCCACAGCACAACGGCCAGCGCGCTAGGTAAGTGCAGGTCGGAGGCTTGCACCCACGGGAAGCCTCCGACCTGAATTTCTGGGCTGAACCTGCAACATTGGACAAACGATCATTATTCTACTTTGGAAGATACTGGTTAGCCACATCTTTTTTGTTTTGACAACCTACGACCACCAGAATGGAAACTGTCTCCAAGGATGACCACATGCTATCTAGACTGATTAACAACTCACATCAGCAGATACACAGACTGTGTGAACTACTAGATCAATATCACACAGAAGACAAATGCTGTCACCTCCATTCTGATTCCATGGCAGCTGCAGTGGAATTGACTCTTTTGTAATGCTGTTTCGAACTCTGTTGCTGATTCAGCTCAATAATGAAACTCCAGATCTCCATACTATAGTTACTAATGAAAACATTCCAATATTGAATTGCAGATAAATCAAATTTTTAAAATTAATTTTAGTTAATTCAATGCTAATAGCAGTTGAGATTATTGTTTACTGTATATTCATTTTAAAGACTTTCTTCCTGTTACTAATTTGGCTAATCCTAATGATTATGGTAATTGATCTTTGACGACTATTAAAATATCTGCGTGGAAATGTCTCCGTTAATATAATCAGTAGAAAATTCTGGAAACACACAGCAGGTCTTCCAGCACCTCAAAGCTCTGCAGAGCAGTAGTGATACCCGCCCTGCTGTATGCCTCAGAGACATGGACTTTGTACAGCAGGCACCTCAAAGCACTGGAGAGGTACCACCAACGCTGCCTCCGCAAGATCCTGCAAATCCATTGGCAGGATAGGCGCACCAACGTCGGTGTTCTCACTCAGGCCAACATCCCCAGCATCGAAGCTCTGACCACGCTCGATCAGCTCCGATGGACGGGTCACATCGTCCGCATGCCCGATACGAGACTCCCAAAACAAGCGCTCTACTCGGAGCTCCGACACAGCAAGAGAGCCCCAGGTGGGCAGAGGAAACGCTTCAAGGACACTCTCAAAGCCTCCTTGAAAAAGTGCAGCATCCCCACCGACACCTGGGAATCCCTGGCCCAAGACCACACAAAGTGGAGGAGAAGCATCCGGGAAGGCGCCGAACACCTCGAGTCTCTTCGCCGGGAGCAAGCGGAAGCCAAGCGCAAGGAGCGCAAGGAGCGCACGTCAACCCAAGCACCCCACCCACCCGCCCCTTCAACCACCGTCTGCCCCACCTGTGACAGAGACTGTAGGTCCCGCATTGGACTCATCAGTCACCTGAGAACTCATTTTTTATGTGGAAGCAAGTCATCCTCGGTTCTGAGGGACTGCCTAAGAAGAGAAGATGACTTCAAAGATAAAAGATAGGTTAACGTATCAGGTGATGCCCCTTTGTCCAGTGTCCTGGCCCAATATTTATGCCTCAACCAACATCACTAAAATAGATTATCTGGTTATTATCACATTGCTGTTTGTGGGTGCTTGCTGTGCGCAATTTGGCTGCCGTGTTTCTTACATTACAACAGTGACCACACTTCAAAAAGTACTGCATTGGCTGCAAAGTGCTTTCGGACAACCTGAGGTCCCGAAAAGGCGTTATAAAATTCAAGTTCTATCTTTTCCTGTCAGAATTGGAATAGGGTGGCCCCCTTTATAGGATGGGCTAAAAGGTGAAACACATTGAATAATATAGAATCAGAGTCAGCCTGTGGAAGACATCAGAAAGACAAAAGCTGAGTAAAACAGCTCTAAAATGGAAGGGAATTCAGTGGGTTTAGTGCAGGAGAATCAAGGGGAGAAACTCAGGAGACAGCTGTTCAAACATGTAGACATTCACACCCACATAGTTACGTGCAACCTTCAGTACTTATTTCTAGCCGGTTTGTAAAACCTTCTCACAATTGCGCTCTATACTCTCAGTGTAAGCAGCTGATTTCTCCGGCCTGATTTAAGGTTTTAATCTCAAGTAAATTAGCACAGTCTCTAGCTATGTTTTTATGACTTGTTAGACCCTTTTGATGAGCACCCTTAAATTCTATTTTAACACACGTATATCCATACACATAATTTTTAAAAATTCATTCACGGGATGTGGGCGTCGCTGGCAAGGCCAGCATTTATTGCCCATCCCTCGTTGCCCTCGAGAAGGTGGTGGTGGTTGTGGTAAACCACTGTTTGTATTCCTGTTTGTCCTGTTTGTATTCCACTGTGTACATGCCTGGACATGCCTCGGCTGACTCCTCCCACAGGTCCTAGTATAAAGGTGACTGCTCCCCAGCCCTTGTATCCTGGACCGGTCGACCACTCGAGGCAGACCTCCATTCTGTTGTTAATAAAAGCCTTTAGTTACTCTTCTAACTCTCAGTCTTTTATGAGTAATTGATAGCGCATCAGTGGTGAGCCGCCTTCTTGAACCACTGCAGTCCATGTGGTGAAGGTACTCCCACAATGCTGTTAGGGAGGGAGTTCCAGGATTTTGACCCAGCGATGATGAAGGAACGGCCGATATACTTCTAAGTCAGAATGGTGTGTGACTTGGAGGGGAACTTGGAGGTGGTGGTGTTCCCATGCGCCTGCTGCCCTTGTCCTTCTAGGTGGAAGAGGTCGCGGGTTTGGGAAGAAGCCTTGGCGAGTTGCTGCAGTGCATCTTGTAGATGGTACACACTGCAGCCACGGTACGCCGGTGGTGGAGGGATTGAATGTTTAAGGTGGTGGGTGGGGTGCCAATCAAGCGGGCTGCTTTGTCCTGGATGGTGTCGAGCTTCTTGAGTGTTGTTGGAGCTGCACTCATCCAGGCAAGTGGAGAGTATTCCATCACACTCCTGACTTGTGCCTTGTAGATGGGGAAAAGACTTTGGGGAGTCAGGAGGTAAGACACTTGCCACAGAATACCTAGCCTCTGACCTGCTCTTGTTGCCACTGTATTTATGTGTCTGGTTCAGTTAAGTTTCTGGTCAATGGTGACCCCCAGGATGTTGATGGTGGGGGTTTCGGCGATGGTAATGTCGTTGAATGTCAAGGGGAGGTGGTTAAACTCTCGCTTGTTGGAGATAGTCATTGCCTGGCACTTGTGTGGCGCGAATGTTACCTGCCACTTACCAGCCCAAGCCTGAACGTCATCCAAGTCTTGTTGCATGCGGGCATGAACTGCTTCATTATCTGAGGAGTTGTGAATGGCGCTGAACACTGTGCAGTCATTAGCAAACATCCCCATTTCTGACCTTATGTTGGAGGGAAGGTCATTGATGAAGCAGCTGAAGATGGTTGGGCCCAGGACACTGCCCTGAGGAACTCCTGCAGTGATGTCCTGGGGCTGTGATGATTGACTTTCAACCACCACAACCATCTTCCTTTGTGCTAGGTATGACTCCAGCCAGTGGAGCGTTTCCCCCCCCCGATTCCCATTGACTTCAGTTTTACTAGGGCTTCTTGATGCCACACTTGGTCAAATGTTGCCTTGACGTCAAGGGCAGTCACTCTCAACCTCACCTCTGGAATTCAGCTCCTTTGTCCATATTTGGACCAAGGCTGTAATGAGGTTGGGAGCCGACTGGTCTTGGCGGAACCCAAACTGGGCATCAGTGAGCAGGTTATTGGTGAGTAAGTGTTGCTTGATAGCACTGTCGATGACACCTTACATCACGTTGCTGATGATTGAGAGTAGATTGATGGGGCAGTAATTGGTCAGGTTGGATTTGTCCTGCTTTTTGTGGACAGGACATACCTGGGCAGTTTTCCACATTGTCGGATAAATGCCAGTGTTGTAGCTGTACTGGAACAGCTTGGCTAGAGGCGCGGCTAGTGCCAAATCAAATCAACTTTTATTGTCATTGTTAGTGCACAAGTGCAGTACAACGAAATGTAGGCTTGCGACTCCCGAGAGTGTACATTTAGATTAAGACATTTAAACATTCAACATACATTTGGCTTGTAATACATTAACATAAACATAACCATAATAAAGTGCATTGGCAGATGTGCAGGCTTTAGGGTTTATTTGTGGAGTTCAGTAGGATGACAGCCCTGGGAAAGAAGCTGTTCCTAAATCTGGTCGTACGGGTGCGAATGCATCTGTAGCGTCTCCCAGATGGCAGGAGGGCAAACAGACTGTGGCTGGGGTGGGTAGGGTCTTTGATGATGGACCATGACCTCCGTAAACAGCGTTTCTGGTATATGTGCTCTATGGTCGGTAGCCGGGTGCCGGTAATGCGTTGGGCAGTTTTGACTACCCGCTTCAGGGCTTTCCGGTCATAGTAGCTACAGCTGCCATACCATACTGTGATACAGTTTGTCAGGATGCTCTCTATTGTGCAGCGGTAAAAGTTAGAGAGGATCAGGGGTGACAGGTTACATCCCTTCAGCCTCCTTAGGAAATATAGGCGCTGCTGGGCCTTCTTCACCAGAGAGGAGGTATTGAGGGACCAGGAGAGGTCTTCATGACCCATAAAAATATCAGGACATACCCAACCAGAAACTCTGGATGAATGGAGAGGTCCGCTCGCTGTTGAAAGCACGCGACGCAGCATTTAAATCTGGAGACGCGGCAGCTTACAGTGCAGCTAGGACCAACCTAAAAAAGGGTATCAGGACTGCCAAAAGGAAACAGACACTGCGGATAAAGGATCATTTCCACAACAACTCGGACCCCCGGCGCATGTGGCAAGGCATCCAGTCCATCACTGACTACAAGGGCAAAAACACCAGCCCCCGGTTAGCGATGCCTCCCTTCCGGAGGAGCTGAACAACTTCTACGCTCGCTTCGACAGGGACAACAGGGAGCCGGCTACCAAAGCCTTGCCACCCCCGGAAGACCAGGTGCTCACTCTGTCGACCTCCGACGTAAGGGGTGTTCTATGCGGAGTGAACACACGAAAGGCTGCTGGACCGGATAGCATCCCTGGACGGGTACTCAAGGAATGTGCTGATCAGCTGGCTGATGTCTTCACCGCCATCTTCAATCTGTCATTGGCCCAGGCAGTAGTCCCTACATGCTTCAAGACCGCTACCATTATTCCTGTGCCAAAACAAACAGCTGTGACGTGCCTGAATGACTATTGACCTGTCGCACTCACACCCATCATAATGAAGTGTTTCGAGAGACTGGTCCTGGCTCACATCAAAGCCAGTGTTCCCGCCTCTCTTGACCAACACCAGTTTGCCTATCGTGCAAACAGATCAACGGAGGATGCAATCACAACTGCTCTACACTCAGCACTGAATCACTTAGATGGTAAAGAGACCTACATCAGAATGCTGTTCATAGACTACAGCTCAGCATTCAACACTCGTCCCCAACAAGCTGGCCACCAAACTCCAAACTCTTGGCCTGAACACTTCCCTCTGCAACTGGACCCTGGACTTCCTAACAAACAGACCCCAGTCTGTCAAATTAGGTAACCACACCTCCGCCCCCCCCCCCGACCCTGAACACGGGGGCCCCACAAGGATGTGTGCTGAGACCCCTCCTCTACTCCCTCTTCACCCACGACTGTGTGGCTGTTCATGGTTCCAACACCATCATCAAGTTTGCGGATGATACCACGGTAGTAGGCCAGATCACCAACAACGATGAGTCAGCCTACAGGGAGGAGGTCCAGCATCTCGTGAAGTGGTGCGCCGATAACAACCTGGCCCTTAACATCAAGAAAAACAAAGAAATCATTGTGGACTTCAGGAAGTCTAAAGGCGGAAGTCACACCCCCATCCACATCAATGGGGCTGTGGTGGAAAGGGTGGACAGCTTTAAGTTCCTCGGAGTCCACATCACGGAAGATGTGGACTCCGAGGAACTTAAAGCTGTCCACCCTTTCCTGATGTTCTAGAGCACAAGTCTTCAGCACGATAGCCGGGATGTTGTCGGGGCCCACAGCCTTTGCCATATCCAGTACGCTCAGTTGTTTCTTGATATCACGTTGAGTGAATCGAATTGGCTGAAGACTGGCTTCTGTGATGGTGGGGACCTCAGGAGTAGGCCGATATGGATCATCCACTCGGCACTTCTGGCTGAAGATGGTTGCAAACGCTTCAGCCTTGTCTTTAGCACTCACTTGCTGGGCTCCACCATCATTGAGGATGGGGATATTCATGGAGCTTCCTCCTCCCGTTAGTTGTTTAATGGTCCACCACCATTCACGACTGGATGTGGCAGGACTGCAGAGCTTTGATCTGATCCGTTGATTGTGGAATTGTATTCCACCATAATCTGTAACCTCATGGCCCGGCATATCCCTCACTCTACCATTACCATCAAGCCAGGGGACCAACCCTGGTTTCAATAAGGAGTGTAGAAGAGCATGCCAGGAGCAGCATCAGGCGTACCTAAAAAATGAGGTGGGATCGCTTAGCCCTGTCTATAGCATGCTGCTTCTGCTTTTTAGCATGCATGTAGTCCTGTGTTGCAACTTCCCCGGGTTAGCACCTCATTTTTTAGGTACGCCTGATGCTGCTCCTGGCATGCTCTTCTACACTCCTTATTGAACCAGGGTTGGTCCCCTGGCTTGATGGTAATGGTAGAGTGAGCGATATCACACACAGAATCACACAGAAACCCCACAGTGCAGATAGAGGCCATTTCGGCCCATCGAGCCTGCACCGACACATATCCCACCCGATCCCTGTAACCCCTACACCAACACATATCCCACCCTATCCCCGTAACCCCACGCATTTAATCCCCCTAACACTAAGGGTCAATTTATCATAGCCAATCAACCTAACCTGCACATCTTTGGACTGTGGGAGGAAACCGGAGCACCCGGAGGAAACCCACGCAAACATGGGGAGAATGTGCAAACTCCACACAGACAGTCGCCGAGGCTGGATTCGAACCCGGGTCCCTGGCGCTGTGAGGCAACAGTGCTAACCACTATGCCACCGTGATATGCCGGGTCATGAGGTTACAGATTATGGTGGAATACAATTCTGCTGCTGCTGATGGCCTACAGCGCCTCATCGATGCCCAGTTTTGAGCTGCTAGATCTGTTCTGAATCTATCCCATTTAGCACGGTGGTAGTGCCACACAACACGATGGAGGGTGTCCTCAGTGTGAATAGAGGACTTCATCTCCACAATGACTGTGCAGTGGTCACTGCTACCAATGCTGTCATGGACAGATGCATCTGCGACAGGTAGATTGGTGAGGACGAGGTCAAGTGGGTTTTTCCCTCGTGTTGGTTCTCTCACCACCTGTCGCAGGCCCAGACTGGCAGTTATGTCCTTCAGGACTCGGCCAGCTCGGTCAGTAGTGGTGCTACCGAGCCACTCTTGGTGATGGACCTTGAAGTCCCCCACCCAGAGTACATTGTGTCCTTGCTACTCTCAGTGCTTCTTCCAAATGGCGTTCAACATAGAGGAGTACTGATTCATCAGCTGAGGGAGGTTGGTTGTACGTTCCTTTGTTTGATCATGTTGATGAAAGTAGGCATGAGTATAAAATAGTGAATTAAAATGAGAAAACTGAGGAGCTGGGTTATTTGTTATGATTGCACCTTTGAGATATTGTTGGACATTTTGAAAATATCATACCTACCCCAAAGCTAAACAGCTCGCCCACTGGGAATCCCAGAACAGCCATCTTTGGTGATCTATACATAATTGAAAGGCCTTTATAGATAAATCTTGGCCTTGTGTGTGTATATAACCATTTCAGAATATAATAAGGTATTGTATTTGTCACAAATAAGAAAAAAACAAAAATAATTCAAGATAAGACTCGTGATGGGCATGAACACTAAGTCTGCTAAATTTCTAAGCCCAGAAGCAATTCTGTTCTGGAACACAGTAAAATACATAATTATGCCAGGAGCAAAGTTTCCATCCTGTATCAAATAGAGAAAGTTTCAATGGGCCATATTTTCCGATCGGAGGCTTCCTGCGTGCGGAGGCCTCCGATCTGGAAAAAATCTATGCCCTTACCTGAGGGCTCCCGAGGTGCATATACTTCCGCTCCTGGGCCTCTCCAAACTCGAAATGCGCAGGGCCCACGTATCCCAGAGGCGCAGGCGGTTCGCAAGTGTCCCTGGAATCACGTGGGCCACGGGGAGCCAATAGGAGTAGGGAATCTCCAATCATACGCTTGACAGATAGACTTGTCAAATATATGAATGGAGATCACCCCAAAAACACAGTAAAACATTTTTAAAATTTTAAATCACTTTTTAAAAATGAGTTGAAATTACAATAAATTAAATATGTTAAACAAAAATTTAATTTTTTGAAAAGAATAAAGTTTTTTACGGGGCTAAAAATAAACTTACCTATTTTTAAATTATTTTTAAATGATAAATGAGTGAATTTTTAAAAAACTTTTTTCAACTCTTATGCTGGTAAAAGCAGGCCTCTCACCTGCTTTTACCAGGCGTAAGATTTCTAAGGGTTTTCTGCGGGCAGAGGTTCTGCAGAAAGCGGAACTATCCCCCCGCAGAGGCCCTTCTCCAGGGCAGGCGACCGATCTGTCAAGAGCATTCTTGACAGATCGGAAATGCCGGTTTTCAGCACATGCGCTTCACATGCCTGAGACCGGCATTTCCGATGTCCCTACGGGTGTGTACACAGCTTATACACACCCGTAGGCATCGGAATATACGGCCCATTATTTTTTTGAAGAAATAGAGTTAAGGTGGAAGCTGTCTTTCCTTGTTAAATTACAAGATGGAAATTGGAGCCCAGCTGTCTGCTAGAACATAGGCAAGTACTTTGGTCCATAGACTAGCCAGGAAGTGGATGCTTTGTCCTTTGGGTGCTAATCTTCAAAGCATTAAATGGATATGTGAAGCTTGGTCGAGGCATGAATGCTTCAAGTGATTTTATGCATAGGATGCAAAATTGTATCTTTGAACTTGATCTGTGAGCAGCTCATTATTCAGAGGTGCTCTGGTCTGAAATGCGCTGCCGACTTACCTCAACATCTTTCTATCAGTTTGGCTGAGCTTCTAAAATGGACATTTGGACTCAATAGGAATTGTATCATCCATGTACAAACATCACATTAAGAGGTCGACATAAGACTGTTTCCTCTGAAAGTTTTCCAGATTATCAGACTGTTTAAAGAAATGCATTCTGAAAAAGATTTTTAAGCACATCATTGTTTTTTGCACTACCAATGCCATCAGTAACGTACGTTGTCTTTATGCTTCTGTGTAATTATTTTATTTGTAAATAAATCAGATTATTAGTTTTAGCCTGAATAGACAGCAGCATTGCAGCCATCCCACATGGTCTCCAGTGCATTATATGATAATTAAAGGCTAATTGTTGGTGCTGTGTCATGCTGTCCCATTCACTCCATGAATAAAGTTGCAGGTTTTGGTTACTAAGTCTGCTTACGGAAATACTTTTCTATCATGGACGTAAATAAAAAGTACAAAAAGAAAATACTGCAGATGCTGGAAATCTGAAATAAAAACAGAAAATGCTGGAGATACTCAGCAGGTCAGGCAGCATCTGTGGAGAGAGAAACAGAGTTAACGTTTCAGGTCGATGGCCCTTCGTCAGAACTGGAAAAAAGCAGGAAATGGAACAGATTTTTAAGCAAGTGTAGGGGCTGGGAAAGGGGGGAGGGGATGAAAGAACAAAAGGGAAGGTCTGTGATAGGATAGAAGACAGGAGAGGTTAAGAGACATTAAGAGATATTCAAGGCAAGCGGAGATGGTAATGGGACAGGTAAAGAAACAAAAGATGGCTCTAGATGAAGTGTAAATTGCGCTGGCAGAATGAAAGACAGCTGCCGTGTGGGAGAGAAGAAAAGAAAACACAAACAAAAAAAAAAGTGTGGAAAAAAATATATATGATAGGGGCCGAGGTTATGATCTGAATTTGTTGAACTCTATGTTGAGTTCAGAAGGCTGTAAAGTGCCTAATCGAAAGATGAGGTGCTGTTCCTCGAGCTTACATTGAGCTTCAGTGGAACAGTGTAAGAGGCCGAGGAAATAAAAAGTGTTGGGAGGAAGCCTAATTGTAATAGTCATCTGAACAAAAAGTATGCAATTTATGGTAATTATTACTGAGTGATTAAGGGGATATAGAGCTATTGCATTGTTCCAATGAAGCTCAACGTAAGCTCGAGGAACAGCACCTCATCTTTCGATTGAGCACTTTACAGTCTGCCGGACTCAACATTGAGTTCAACAATTTCAGATAATTATCCCTGCCCCCATTTTTCATGTCGTATGATTTTTGCCACTCCCATTTGCAACATTTTATCTTTCCTGCCTCTTACAAAAGTACAGGATGTTCTTTCTATTTCTTCCTCCCCTCCTAACCCCCCCCCCCCCCCCCCACTGTCTTTGCACCTGCTTAATATCTGTTACATCTCCAGCTTTTTCCAGTTCTGATGAAGGGTCCCAGACCTGAAACGTTAACTCTGTTTCTCTCTCCACAGATGCTGCCTGGCCTGCTGAGTATTTCCAGCATTTTCTGTTGCTTTTTCAGATTTCCAGCATCCACATTATTTTGCAATTATATAGATATAAAATGGTTTTACTTCTGAATTTTCTATTCAGTTTGTATAAATATTTATTGTATTAGTTATAAATGGTCAATTTGACAGTGATATCAATAGGCTGCCATCCTACAAGGTTGACCTTGTTCTCCTGACAACGTAGGTATCAAATGCAAACACAAGTGGTGGTGATTAATGCACTTCATGATATTGCTTCATTCAGACTTGGTTTCCAGGAACCCTCCCTACCTAAGAAGTGACAATGATGGCTGAGTGCAGAAACGTCACCACCAGTTAATAGGCTTTTAAAAAAAAACTTGCCTTTTCAAAATTAATATATTGTAAAGTTTGATCCTGCTGTATTAATTTAAAAACAAAATTTGCAACCATATTTGTTACCCTACCAGGACCCAAGTCTCCTTTAATTATAAATTAATTTTCTCTCTGCCATCTGCATAATTTTTGGTGTAGTCTTATTGTGCAAGCCAATAACTAGAATTCAGGTAGTAGAATTATTCCACAATTTGTTTTCCTATTTTTGGAATTGGATTCTGAAGAAAGTATTGACGTAAGAAAACTACTAAGCACTTGGTTTGAGTATAAAACAAGGCTTTAATCAACTGTTTCACAACCATGAGCTCTAGTTACATCACTAGTTCCTGGTTACAATAACGCCCTGAGCAAGCTGGGCCCACGCCCGAGTATTTATACTTTCCTTGGATGGCGCCACCAGCTGGCCGCCCAGTGTTATCTCATGAGTCATTGCGACATGAATGGTAAGATTCATGACAAGTATATTCACATTTTATGAAGCCACTACACATACGGGTGTTTATACACACATGTATACTTTATGAGACCACAATATTTCAACATATATTGCCACCACTGATGACGTTTCCTTTTGCCAATAACAGTTCTGTTAGAATAAAATTTTGCTGGACAAGATTTTGCTGGAAAAGACACAAACAACAAATTCGCTGACTGGGACTAATTGAATCACTGCACAGTGAGACATGTCACGCTTACGCATGGCTGGAACAAAGTTCATCTCATGTCCTGACTGGGACTAATTGAATCACTGAGGACTAACAAGGTTCACTGGTATCCTATTATCGAACTAATCACTTGTATCCTATTATCGAACTAATCACATTCCGCCGGGGAACAAGACGGAATGAAGACCTGAAGAGGCAGAATTGGCAACACAAGTGTGTAAACTCCTGGCTGGAGGAAAATAACGATATGCGCTAATAAACGAATTGATTGGATGAATGTAAATGATCTAAAACCAACTTCTTGGAATTGTATATAAGCTCGGCACGTACGACAATCGGGGAGAAGGTGCTCTCGCAGACCGCGTGGTTGCAGACGCTTCTCCCAGAGCTCTGTCATTTAATAAAGTTGTCTCTCTTACTCAAAGTCTAGTTTCCGAGGAATCATTCTTCCTACAACAGTTCTATACCCAGGTAACTTGCTGGAACTCAAACCTCCCATCCTTCTTTTTCCCAACTGTACCTAATATACATAAACATTTTTTTTTATTGCTTTATTCACAGGATCCAACCAAGGAGGGAAATATTGCATTACAGGATAGACATTATAAGCTTCCATTTCAATTACAACTTTTAAAATCACAAACTTATAAAAAGAATGTTATTCCAGTAGCACCTTTAAGTTAAAATCTTTTACAATTTCCTAAACAAACCACATTATATTTAATACAATATCAAAATACTGTGGATGCTGGAAATTTGAAATAACAACAGAAAATGCTGGAAATACTCAGCAGGCCAGGCAACATCCGTGGAGAGAGAAACAGAGTTAATGTTTCAGGTCTGGGACCCTTCATCAGAACTGGAAAAAGCTGGAGATGTAACAGATATTAAGCAGCTGCAGAGACAGGGAGGGGTTTGGGGGGAGGGGGGTGGCGGTGGGTAGGAATTGAAGGAATATTCTGTGCTAAGGTAAGAGGCAGGAAAGATAAAATGTTGCAAATGGGGATGGCAAAATCATACAGCATGAAAAATGGGGGCAGAGGCTATGATCTGAAATTGTTGAACTCAATGTTGAGTCCAGAAGGCTGTAAAGTGCCTAATCGAAAGATGAGGTGCTGTTCTTCGAGCTTACGTTGAGCTTCGTTGGAACAGTGTAAGAGGCCGAGGACAGAGAGATCAGAGTGGGAGTGAAGCGGTGAATTAAAGTGACAGGCAACCGGAAGCTCAGGGTCACCCTTACGGACTGAATGGAGGTGTTCCGCAAAGCGGTCGCCCAATCTACGTTTGGTCTCCCCAATGTAGAGGAGACTGCATCGTGAGCAGCGAATACAGTATACTAGATTGCAAGAAGTACAAATAAACCGCTGTTTCACCTGGAAGGGGTGTTTGGGGCCCTGGACAGTGGGAAGGGAAGAGGTAAAAGGGCAGGTGTTGCATCTCCTGCGCTTGCACGGGAAGGTGCCGGGCGAAGGGGAAGAGGTGTTGGGAGTGATTGAGGAGTGGACTAGGGTGTCGCGGAGGGAGCAGTCCCTTCGGAATACTGAAAGGAGAGGTGAGGGGAAGGTGCGTTTGGTGGTGGGATCACGTTGGAGGTGGCGGAAATGGTGGAGGATGATCCATTGAATGTGGAGGCTGGTGGGGTGAAAGGTGAGGACAAGGGGAACCCTATTGTGGTTCTGGGAGGGAGGGGAAGGGATGAGAGCAGAAGTGCGGGAGATAGAACGGACATGGTCAAGGGCCGTGTCAACCACAGTAGAGGGGAATCCTCGGTTGAAGAAAAAGGAATACATGTCGGAAGCACTGGTATGGAAGGTGGCATCGTCAGAACAGACGCGGCGGAGATGGAGAAACTGGGAGAATGGAATAGAGTCCTTACAGGAAGCGGGGTGGGAGGAAGTGTAGTCCAAGTAGCTGTGGGAGTCAGTGGGCTTGTAGTGGATGTTTGTCGATAGCCTATCGCCAGAAATGGAGACAGAGAAGTCAAGGAAGGGAAGAGAAGAGTCGGAGATGGACCATGTGAAGGTGAGGGAAGGGGGGAAATTGGAAGTAAAGTGAATGAACTTTTCTAGTTCAGGGCGAGAGCAGGAAATGGCACCGATACAGTCATCAATGTACCGGAAAAAGAGGTGAGGGAGGGGACCTGAGTAGGACTGGAACAAAGAATGTTCCACATATCCCATGAAACGGCAGGCATAGCTAGGGCCCATGCGGGTTCATCTCCAGCTTTTTTCAGTTCTGATGAAGGGTCACAGACCTGAAACGTTAACTCTGTTTCTCACTCCACAGATGCTGCCTGGCCTGCTGAGTGCTTCCAGCATTTTCTGTTGTTATTTCACGTTATATTTAAGTTGTTTTAACTTGGAGGGTTGATTGGATGGGAAGCTTTGTGGCTTCTTATCCAAAGTATCAGTTCTGAGGAGTCTGTATGTATGTATTTGTAATTAAAAAAAGAAGTTTAACATTTACGTGTCAGCTGTGACTCAGTGGGTAGCACCCTCACCTCTGAGTCAGGATAATAATAATAATAATCAACTTTATTGTCATTGTTAGTGCACAAGTGCAGTACAACGAAATGTAGGCTTACGGCTCCCGAGTGTGTACATTTAGATTAAGACATTTAAACATTCAACATACATTTGGCTTGTAATACATTAACATAACCATAATAAAGTGCATTGGCAGATGTGCAGGCTTTAGAGTTTATTTGTGGAGTTCAGTAGGATGACAGCCCTGGGAAAGAAGCTGTTCCTAAATCTGGTCGTTCGGGTGCGAATGCATCTGTAGCGTCTCCCAGATGGCAGGAGGGCGAACAGACTGTGGCTGGGGTGGGTAGGGTCTTTGATGATGGTCCGTGACCTCCGTAAACAGCATTTCTGGTATATGTGCTCTATGGTCGGTAGCCGGGTGCCGGTAATGCGTTGGGCAGTTTTGACTACCCGCTGCAGGGCTTTCCGGTCATAGTAGGTACAGCTGCCATACCATACTGTGATACAGTTCGTCAGGATGCTCTCTATTGTGCAGCGGTAAAAGTTAGAGAGGATCAGGGGTGACAGGTTACATCCCTTCAGCCTCCTTAGGAAATATAGGCGCTGCTGGGCCTTCTTCACCAGAGAGGAGGTATTGAGGGACCAGGAGAGGTCTTCCGTGATGTGGACGCCGAGGAACTTAAAGCTGTTCACCCTTTCCACCACAGCCCCATTGATGTGGATGGGGGTGTGACTTCCGCCTTTAGACTTCCTGAAGTCCACAATGATTTCTTTGGTTTTCTTGATGTTGAGGGTCAGTTTGTTATCGGCGCACCACTTCACGAGATGCTGGACCTCCTCCCTGTAGGCTGACTCATCGTTGTTGGTGATCTGGCCTACCACCGTGGTATCATCCGCAAACTTGATGATGGTGTTGGAACCATGAACAGCCACACAGTCGTGGGTGAAGAGGGAGTAGAGGAGGGGGTTCAAGTTGTGGGTTCAAGTCCCACTCCAGAGACTTGAGCACAAAAATCTAGGCTCACTCCAGTGCAGTGCTGAGGGAGTGCTGCAATGTCGGAGGTACCATCTTTTGGATGAGATGTTAAACCGAGGCCCCGTCTGCTCTCTTGGGTGGATGTAAAAGATCCCACGGCACTATTAAAAGAATTGGAGAATTCTCCCCGGTGTCCTGGCCAATATTTATCCCTCAATCAACATCACTGAAAAACAGATTATCTGGTCATTATCACATTGCTGTTTGTGGGAACTTGCTGTGCACAAATTGGCTGCCGCGTTTCCTACATTACAACAGTGACTACACTTCAAAAAGTACTTCATTGGCTGTAAAGCGCTTTGGGACATCTGGTGATTGTGAAAGGCGCTATGGAAATGTAAGTCTTTTCTTTCTTTATTTAGGGCCGAATAATGATGCAGGGGGGGTTAGCATACTGCTTTCACCTCAGCTGAATTTGAATACAGTACATGCTGATTTTGGTTTTGACCATCTATAGAAACCGATTACAGTACCATGTCTGATTCTCAAGTTACTGAGAAATTCACATAAACAGAGTTTCTTTGCCCAACATGGAGTACACACTATTTTCTCACTTACCTAAAGCCAGAGAGCTTAGGCACAGGTTGACCAGAGCCAAGACTTGGGGCTCCCAAGTGTGTGTGCAAAGATACTGTTGTTGAGCCAATTAAAACTGTGCAGCTTACCAGCACAGAGCACTAATAAGTTTCCTATTGCTTGTCTAACCAAGTGAGAAGATTCCCAACTCCCAGCAACAGGTTCCATTAACAAACCAGGCTGGCTGGTCAATCATTAGCACTGTTCTGGAGTGCTTCCTTGGCTGCAGTATTGGATTACTGAGTCTCCCACAGAAGGTATTCTCGGTTCTGATCTTCCATTGCCAGGTGTGCCATCGTGGAGCCACTTTGACCCCAAAGAGACCTACTTGGCTCCCCCAGCCTTCAGGTAGGATAGTTAGGAGTCGATCTGCCCATATGCATGGTTAGAAAACATCCTCTATATGCTGGCTGTAAAGACTTTGTGCACAACGAACAGCCTGAACTCCATTCATAGTGAGCATGGGTCCACAGCACAATACTATTCCTAATTTCATAGCAATCTCACTCAGAGGGACCATAGGACTGCTTGTGTGGGAGAAGAAAGTAAGACTTGCGTGTATTTGCGCCTTTCACGACCTCAGGACGTCCCAAAGCGCTTTACAGACAATGAAGTGGAGTCACTGTTGTAATGTAGGAAACATAGCAGCCAATCTGCACACAGCAAGCTCCCGCAAACAGCAATGTGATAATGACCAGATAATCTGTTTTAGTGATGTTGATTGTGGGATAAATATTGGCCAGGACACTGGGGATAACTCACCTGCTCTTCTTCGAAATAGTGCCGTGGGATCTTTTACATCCACCCGAGAGAGCAGACAGGGCCTCAGTTTAATGTCTCATCTAAAAGACGGCACCTCCGAAAGTGCAACACTCCCTCAGTACTGCCTTGAAGTGTCGAGTCTAGATTTTTGTGCTGAAGTCTGATGGAGTGAGACTTGAACCCACAACCTTCTAGACTCGGAGGGCAAGCGTGCTGCCCACTGAGCCACGGCTAACACTGTGGAAAGTATGACTCTATTGCAGTAGTGAGTGCCCTTCTGTGGTTGAGTTTAAGACAGTCTGTAACAGACAGAGCAAAGGTAGCTTTACTTTACATTTATTCGTGTGGTCCTTAATTTGAGAGTGCATACTGTTGACACTAGGCCCAGTAGTGATAACATTCGTCACCTTGACAAACACCAATTCAAAAAAAAAGTGGAGTGATTTAAAATGGTGGATAGAGCACCTGCAGTACATTAAAATGATGAATGCTTTGCCCTCTGGACCCAAATATATAATCATTGAACATTCTAAAGAATTTTATCACCCTAAAGAAATGCTTCAGATAAAATACTGCAACATATTTGCTTATATCTGAAGTTGAAGTAATGATCTAAGTTACATTTTGATCTCTCTGTTCCTAAAGACTGTTGGATTAAGGTCGCACACATGTCAGTTGGCCTCTTGAACATTGCCGAAGTAACCGTTTTCTTTCATGGGCAAGCCTTAATAGCAAGTGTCGGCAGAGTGTTTGACTGGAAGAGGCAGCAGGGATCACAGCCCAAGCTCGATTGTGTTCTGACCCACTGAACCACACCATAAGTCACTGGATTGTGATTAGGAACAGGATCAGGATCCCCTACCTTAGTTTTCCTCTCCTGAAGGAGAGGGGACGGCTCGGGGGGGGGGGTGGGGGTGCTGCGGCCAATCGTAGTGCCCCTACCAATACCCAGCTGAGATCAGCTAGTGCAGCATCCAACCTGGGACCTTCCTACTCTATTGTATCACAGTTATTATGTTTACTCCTACAAAGCCACCCCTTTTTTTTGCATAACAACAGTCATTGCACGTCAAAGTAATTAATTTTAGCTAAAACCATTGAGATGTTTCAGATCGACTTGATAAGGCGATGAATGTATGCAAGCAATGTTTCCTTTAAGCTGCGCAGCTGCTCTCTGGACCTCCCGTGCAGCAGGCTCGCCAGCTTTTCAATGTATTTTGAATGGGCCGCGCACCCAAAAACATTGTATGCAAGCCTCTTAAATGTGTAGGCACTGCTATATAGGCCCACTTTCGTCGTTCACCTCGCGTACAGACTTTTAGTGGGCTTGTCAGCGGAAACTTCCAATCATCATCCACCGTTTGTTTAAATTTGGCACCCTCTACAGGGAATCTGTGGCGTCCGTGAGCAGGTCAAGCAGCAGGGAGTCTTCTCAACCAATCGGATCGAAGAATTCTCAGAGAGAGACACACAGACAGCAAAGCAGGAAGTAAAAAACAGGAATTATAAATTACATTTAAATCATTGTACAGACAGCGAAATAAAGATTGGGACATACACATGGCATTAAAGGAGAAACATTAAATAGGAAAACAGAAAAACTTTAAAAAAATTATTTACATTTAAAAAAAACTGCAACATTAATTTCTTCTGAGGCAATGAGACTCCACACTTGAGAAATTACATTTTCAAGACGAGAGAGGTTGTTCAGCAGTAATTCTCATTTACTATGCCGTTAAAAACGCAGTTACTCCTGATTCTACAAGCGCTAACTTTTCCATCTATCTGTAGAACGAGAATAGTGGGCAATTAGCCTAAGTTCATGCCATAACATTAATCTCTGTGCAGATTCCTTCATCGAGGATTGCAACAGCGTAGCCTGAGGAGGAGCAGCGTATCACCGATTGCAACGTCCGGATTTCTGCCTTTAGCTGCGCATGTGCGGATGCCAGAAGCTGCTGTCAGTTTTAAAACCCGGGCTGAAAGTGGAAACGGGCTTGTCTCTTTAAACTCTCAGGGATATATGGATGGGGTTAATTGCGCTAGGCACTGGCGGGGTTCAGTTTGGAGACGAGTGGTCTGGAGGTTCCGCAACTTAGCGACCGCGCAAGAGGCAGCGGCTGAGTGGGAGTTGACATGAGGGGTAGAACCAGAGAGCGTTAGGAGCATAGAAACATAGAAGATAGGAGCAGGAGTAGGCCATTCGGCCCCTCGAGCCTGCTCCGCCATTCAATGAGATCATGGCTGATCATCCAAACTCAGTACCCTGTCCCTGCCTTCTCCCCATATCCCTTGATCCCTTTAGCCTTAAGAACAATATCTAACTCCTTCTTGAATATATTTAATGAATTGGCCTCCACTGCCTTCTGTGGTAGAGAATTCCACAGGTTCACCACTCTCTGGGTGAAGAAATTCCTCCTCATCTCAGTCCTAAATGGTTTACCCCTTATCCTTAGACTGTGACCCCTGATTCTGGACACCCCAACCATCGGGAACATCCTTCCAGCATCTAGTCTGTCTAGTCCTGTTAGAATTTGATAAGTTTCAATGAGATCCCCTCTCATTCTTCTAAACTCCAGCGAGTACAAGACCAATCGACCCAATCTCTCCTCATAAGTCATTCCTGCCATCCCAGGTATCAGTCTGGTGAATCTCCGCTGCAGAGTGAGGGGGAGAATCAGAGAGCGTTAGGAGTCGCACAAGGGGGGGAAACTAAAAGAAAAAGACATGCATTTTTACAGTGCCTTTCATAACCAATGGACTTCCCAAAGCGCTTTACAGCCAATGAAGTACTGTTGTAACGCAGCAGCCAATTTGCGCACAGCAAGCTCCCACAAAACAGCAATGTGATAATGATCAGATAATCTGTTTTTTTAGGGATAAATATTACCAGATAATCTTTTTTAGTGATATTGATTGAAGGATAAATATTGGCCAGGACACTAATGACTCTTCTCTGAAATAGTGGCATGGGATCTTTTATGTGCACCTGAGAGGGTAGACGGGACCTCGTTTAAATGTGTCGATAACCGCACTGCGCTGGAGTGTCAGCCAAGATTTTTGTTCCGAGGTCTCTGGAGTGGGACTCGAACTCACAACCTTCTGGCCCTGGAGGTGGGAGAGCTACTGCGAGTCTGATTGGAGAGCGTTGAGAGCGAATCAGAGCGAGCGGAGGCCCGGGGCCGGCAGCGAATCAGAGCGAGCGGGGGCCCGGGGGCCGGCAGCGAATCAGAGCGAGCGGGGGCCCGGGAGCCCGGGAGGTCTCTGGAGTGGGACTCGAACTCACAACCTTCTGGCCCTGGAGGTGGGAGAGCTACTGCGAGTCTGATTGGAGAGCGTTGAGAGCGAATCAGAGCGAGCGGCAGCCCGGACCGGCAGCGAATCCGAGCGAGCGACAGCCCGGGCCGGCAGCGAATGAACGAGTGGCAGCCCGGGCCGGCAGCGAATGAGCGAGTGGCAGCCCGGGCCGGCAGCGAATGAGCGAGCGGCAGCCCGGGCCGGCAGCGAATCAGAGCGAGCGGCAGCCCACGGGCCGACAGCGAATCAGAGCGAGCGGCAGCCCGGGTCCGGCCAGCAGCGAATCAGAGCGAGCAGCAGCCCGGAGGGAGGGGGGCCGGCAGCGAATCAGAGCGAGCGGCAGCCCGGGTCCGGCCAGCAGCGAATCAGAGCGAACCAAACAGCAGCGGGTGGGCGGGAGCTCGAGAGGAGCTGAAAGACAAGAACAACCTGACGCCTCGTTCGGCCTGAGCCGAGCTGAGAAGACGCTTTGAGTTTTAAACGGGGCTGGGAGAAGTCGCCTAGGCGAAGGGACACTCGGCGCATAGTCAGCCAAAGCGGCAGGACAAGTCGATAGCCCGGCGGCCTGTGCCCGTACCCCCGGAGCGATGGAGGAGTTGCGGCCTAGCGGCTCGGGTATCGCCGCGCTGCTGCCCCCGGGTCTGCGCGCCATCTACCAGGAGTGCAGGAGGCTTTACTCGGACCAGCCCAATCCACTCCAAGTCACCGCCATCGTCAAGTACTGGTACGTTACCCTCGACATCAACATCTCTTCCACTTCGGGTCGAGCCCGTGTCTCCGAGGCCCCACATCCGACAAGCATTAAGTTACTTCAAATCAAGGCAACGCAACGGTTTTGATTTGAGGAATTTAAATGCAGACTTTTACTTTTTTTTGTGGCTTGCAAGGTCGTTCTTTACATCAGATTTTTCCCCCAATTTATTCCTTTTTGTAGTGTACAGATTTCTTTCGATTCCCTTTTTTAAGTGCACAGATTTATTTCAATTCCTTTATTTTTTAACTGCACAAATTTCTTTGTTAAAGTTTATCGCTGCTTCTAAAAGTTTGCAACTTTTAGTTAGTTTCTGAACGCATCACTAGTCTGATATGGGGGCGGGAATTCATGATGTTTACCTTTTTTTTAGTTTCAATTATTTACATCTAGACGAAAGTTCCTACAACCATCAATTTGAAAGGAATGTGGATCTTTACCATCGCCACGGGGCTTTACATCAAACACGCACTTCTATTTGTTTATAAACAAGCTGTTGTAATGTTACATAAGTATCTGAAGCATATTATAAAATTTGATTAAAAAAAAAAATTATTTGGAAGAACTTTCGTTTGCACCATTTGAATTTATTTCGACGTGAAGTAATCTTGTAAAGCAATAGTATCCTAATAACCAAAAGGGCTATGGGATTTTCTAGCCAATTTTTCTATAATAACAGTGCTTTCAATGAGTGGATAAAGTGACTTTTCTGTGTTGTTAAATTTTTAACCACCATCCTAATTGTAACAAAAATAAGTAATTTGTAAATTAGTAGTTTAAATATGGATAATTGTTAGTAATTAAAAACAATCCTCTTCTAAAGAAGTTAGTCCCAGTTTAAGAACTTTCAGTCAAAACTGGTAAAATTACAGCAAAGATCACTAATAGTTTTATGTTTTTAAATGGCAGATTCATATCACAAAATTTAACCTGCTTGAATTAAGATTATTGGGCAATGTGCCTATTTACCTGGTGTGGTAGTAATTTGGTCATTTTTAATTCTATTGGATTCAGTTATAATCTGGAATCCATTCACAGGATTAAGAATAAATTGAGATTTCATAAAATTGGTTTTGAATTCTAAACTGCCGTGTATTTTCACTGACACTGCAGTTGTATAGATGTTATTTTAACACCAATTTATACAACATTATTATTAGAAAATAGCATACCCATATAGTATATTATACTGCACTTTTGAAGTTGACAGGGAAAGGTTCTGATGCATTTGAATAGGTTGACTTTTAGTGTAAGGGATCACTTCTGGGTTTAGGTTTGGGACACATCTCCCTATGCAGGTCAACAAAGGCATGTCCATGTGATGATAATCTGGATCTCTTGAGGCATTCCATTTTGAATTTCATTGTTCTCATAATAAGACTTTCTATGCAGCACATTTCTTACTCCTGTAGTTTTGGGTAGTCTTGCCTTTTATAGACAGGAGTGTGAATACAACCAAAAAAGGTTGGGAGATTTTGATTATTTTGGAAACATGCTGTTTTCACAACGTTATTGTTGAATGTATACAAGAAATATTGTGATGGAAGGTTCTAACCTAGTAACTTTTTTTTTACATGTTTTTGCATCAATTCTTTTCTATCTGATTTTCCTCTTGCTGCTAGTGTCTGCTTTGTCTTTATCTTTAATGCTCTGTTTCCTTTTTCTCTTACCTCAAGGCCTAGAATGAGCACCTAGCTGCCAGACACCAAGGTCTTCCAGGTAGGGTAGCATAGATGAAAACCTTTCTCATTCAAGAGATAGTTAGATGACATTATGGGGCATTGTAAGTTTTTCTGGATGGATGAGCTAAGATGGGCTGAATGACCTTCCTGGTCTTATTCTTCCTGTGTTGGGTGTGCAATCTGTATGCGGCTACAAGCTGCTGAGATTTTTGAGCAGAAATGAGCAAGATCATGAATTTCCTTAGAAGTTTTGCTGTTTATGTATGGAGAGGTCTTAGAAAGGCCACACCAAAAAATGTGTTGCAATATCCAATTAACTACCTCGTTTTAAAAGGGAGAATAATGGAAAGCACAAGTTTGCCAGTCTGGTGAGCCATTTCTTAAGGGAGGGGAATGGGTGGCAAGAAAGAGGTTATTAAAGGCCAGTAACACCAAAAATGCATTGCTAGCTTTCATGGACAACGGATAGGTTAACTTACCCGCAGCCACACTGCAAAATGGCAATCTAGAGGATACAATACAATCACAATGCAACTCAAGGAAAGACATGATGAATGGTTAGGAGGAGGCAGTTTGAACTATCGTTTATGTCCAAGGGTTTTAATTTTTTTTTTTAGATTTTCTTAATTGAGGAATCGGGGTATGGCCATAGTGCAGAACACCAAGGTTAAAAAGAGTAAAAGGTGAGGTAACTTGGGAAATAGTGATCAGGTGATGCCAAGCTTATGTTTTAAAAGGCTAAAGATTGTAAGAGGAACGATGGTCTGAGGGACGTGAGGAGTTTCACAGTTTTGACGTCTTTGAGAAGAATGAGTGAGTAGAAGACTGTGATGAGTAATATCAACACAGTGATGATTTAGGGAGAAGGAAGCGCATGATTGATGCTTCGAATGAACGAGAAAGGAAAGCTCAGAGGATTACTAACTATATAATGAGGATTTTGAAGTTCAGTATTCATGTTGCTGATCTGTACTAGTGAGAAGTGTTGTTCTACAAGGATTGGCACTGTTCACCATTTACATAAACAATTTGGACTCTGGAATCAGAAGTACAATTTCAAAATTTGCAGATGACACCAAATTAGGGGGTTATAGTTAATACTAAGGAAGACTGTGACAAAATACAAGAACACAAGTTGCAGAATGGGTGTACAATTGGCAAATTAATTTAAATATAGATAAGTATGAGGTGGTTCATTTTGGTAGGAAGAATAAGGAGGCCACATACTCCTTGGAAAATACGAGTCTAAATGGAGCAGAGGAGCAAAGGGATCTAGGGGTACAGATACGCAAATCACTAAAAGCAGTGACGCAGGTTAATAAGGCCATTCAAAAAAGCAAACAAAGCGCTGGGGTTAATTTCTAGAGGGTTAGAATTGAAAAGCTGGGAAGTTGTGTCAAACCTGTATTGAACCTTGGTAAGACCACACTTGGAGTACGGTGCACAGCTCTGGTCTCCACATAATGAAAAGGATACAGAGGCACTGGAGAAGTTGCAAAAAAGATTTGCAAGGATGATCGCAGAACTGAGAGGTTATAACTGTCAGGAAAGATTGACCTGATGGCGGTCTTCAAGATTATGAAAGCATTTGATAGGGTAGACATAGATGAAGTTTCCACTTGTCGGGGAGACCAGAACTAGGATATAAATATAAGATAGTCACTAATAAATCCAATAGGGAATTCAGGAGCAACCACTTTACCCAGAGGATGGTTAGAATGTGGGACTCGCTACCACAAGGAGTAGTTGAGGCGAATAGTATAGATGCATTTAAAGGGAAGCTAGATAAACACGAGGGAGAAAGGAGTAAAAGGTTATGTTGATGGGGTTAAATGAGGGGACGGGAGGAGGTTCACGTGGAGCATAAACACTGGCGTGGGGCAGTTGGGCCGAATGGCCTGTTTCTGTGCCATACATTCAATGTAATTCTAAGTCTTCGCAGTCGTCCCGCCTTTTACTTTTCTTAGTTGGGTTAGAGAGGTGATTTGGTAAGGAGGAAGGGGAGCATCACAAACCTGCCATGAGTGAACACTATGATGAAGGGCCCAGGAGGACGTTGCTCTTTAAATCTTGCATGCAGACAGGAAAGCCAGAGCTGGCAGCTGTTCAAGGACAATTTAAAAATAAAAACGTAATTACTATTTGTGCAATTTGTCTGTTGAGTAAATGTTGCAAACCACAGCAGTGAGGCCCAGAACCAAATCTTGTGCATTGAAGTTTGAACAAAAAGTGGCAATTTTCAGATTAAAGTCAAAATAGTTTATAAAAAAAATAATAATAATAATGTAGACACATGGCTGATGATGGGGTGGGGGAGAGAAGAACCAGTAGAACAATTGAACAATTAATACCTAGATTGGTTCAGATCTACATTCAAGTCGATCTTCCTTAATGTTTGTTATTTGGTATGTTGTGCCACCTTTTAATGCAGAGTATAGTTTATTTACTTTTATCTCATCTTGGAGCAAGGGAAAAACTTTTAATTCATTGTATGGTCTTAATTTATGAATGCTATACTTTAGTTTTGTAACTTTTATTTATGTGCATTATTAGAACTAAGTTTTTAAGCTATAAATCACTCATTTTACCTTGTTATAGATGAAACACATGGTAGCGCCTGCTTCATAATCTCAGGCTATTTGATTTGTATGAGTGGTTTCTGCAGAATACATGTCTTCAATTAAGACTGTTTATTTTTCTATGCAATTTTTCAGCAATTAAAATCTTACTAGTATTTCTGTCATAATTCTGGGCACTTGATAAAACTGGTTATTGTGGTTCCAAAGATAGTTGTGCAATCAGTGAAGTCTCTAACTCAAATTAAATTTGCAAGCACGGATTTCAAATCGCAAGCACAGATCTGAGATTTTTAGATGCAAGTTTTGCGGTTTGATATTTTAATAAAACTGTAATTTACATCTGCTCACTATTGGCCTTTACAGATTCCATCAGTACTAATGAAAACCAAAGTGATGCAGCATTTACGTTGAATTTTTTTTTATAGTTTCGGCATAAACCAATCAACATGTGTGGCCATGTCCAGCAATGAATTGATTCAGAGTGGCAGCTCTTTGGATTCTGTCATTCCAGCCTCATTGAGAAGCTAGCATTGTATGGTGCTTGTGATTAATTTTGTGTACGTGTCAGTCTGGTGTAATACATTATCAGATCACGATAAATCCATGCTGATCCAATTCTCCACCTGTTCAAGAATCTCTGATTTCCATTATTTAATGGAAAAAGTGATTTTTCTTGCTGATAACCCCATCCCCTCCTGTGCGGTTAATTCCATAACGTGACCATTGACTCATTGGCAAGAGTGTTCTCCAAAGACTATCTGTATTTTACGTATGTTCCTGATGTTGATGCAGTTAAAGCTGTGCAGACCATTAGATCAGATGAAGATTGTCTATTCTACACCAGATTCCAGGTTTTCCTGCTTTTATTCAACAATCTATAACATTTGAGGGATGTACAGGAAACTCTCTTTCTTAACCGGCGCCTAAATAACCGGAAATCTCTTAACCGGCAAAATTCAGGAGTAGGTTCAGGTAAGTTTTACTTCATATTAGTGGCAGTTCCTGGATCTGTGGTTGTGTAACTGGGGTTCGTGCACTTGTTGCTAAGCAACAGGGACGCTTGGTCTGTGGCCGGAGTTCCTGCACATGTTGCTAAGCAACAGGAAAGCCTGGATTTGTTGCTGTGTACGCAGCTCTCGTACCTTTTAACTATACCTCTCTGTAATCCGGACTTTTTGATAAACCGGCACCACGCCGGTCCCGTTGGTGCCGGATAATAGAGTTTCCTATAGTTAGACTATTAGTGCTCCACAACAGGGATGTCCTACAAGTTGGAACAGTGGACTGGATGTGTCTTCCACACCTAGTAAGTGGACGACGTGGGACTGATTTTGGTTTCAAGCACCGAATGAAATTGAGGCTCCCACTTCCCATGGTCAACTGTATTCATGTTAAAGTCCACTTCAGTCATAGCTCACGACACCAAAGCAAACACTTTCTAGGGTGTAGTTAGCGAAGGAGGGAGGGTACCTGTGCAAGATTGGTACATGATGATTGGGCTTACGAATAATGCAATACCAAGTCATCAGAATGTTTAATTGTAGTCTACTTTTGTAGAATTTGTAAAATTGCCAAGAAGCTACTTTTTCCTGTTCGTTTTTGTGTTCTGTTGTTTTAAGACTTTCAATCGGTAAAATGAAGAAAAGTTTACTTTGTTTTGGTATTACGTTTGTATAATCAAGTTATTTTGTTGTAAAGTTAGCAAAATGAACTTAGGAAGTACTCAATGCTGTGTTGGAGCAGATCCATATCTTAACCAAGCTCGATTGGGGAAAACCGGCCAGTGCCATATCTCATCATGGCAGCGTGCAATCCTGCTTCGTTGCAGCCTATTGCCCCACATTCTCCATCATGGGGAAAGAAATTGCACCCTTCTACATACAGGAAACTCTCGAATTACCGGCACCGAAATAACCGGAAATCTCTGTTAACCGGCAAAATTCAGGAGTAGGTTCAGGTAAGTTTTACTTCATATTAGTGGCAGTTCCTGGATCTGTGGCTGTGTAACTGGGGTTCCTGCACTTGTTGCTAAGCAACAGGGACGCTTGGTCTGTGGCTGGAGTTCCTGCACCTGTTGCTAAGCAACAGGGAAGCCTGGATTTGTTGCTGTGTACGGAGCTCTCGTACCTTTTAACTATACCTCTCTGTAATCCGGACTTTTTGATAAATCGGCACCACGTCGGTGCTCGATAATAGAGTTTCCTGTATTTATTCAGTTGTAATACAAATAAATGGCCATAAGGGGTCACATAGCTCAGAAAACACCTGCTTGCTCTCTCCTGTATTGGCGTTTGTGAATGAAGAGTGAAATACTTCAGGGGCCAGTCTGATGTCCAGCACGAGTCTGCTCTTGTATCCAAGTGGAGAAGCAGCAGTGGGACTTTGTGTGTGTGTCTGTGGAAAAACAGTGGGACTGGTGAGAAGAATTGAAAACTTGAATATGCCACTACCTCTATCGCTGCCCAGTTCAAACTGCAGCCTCATCAGCTGGTGTGTGTAACGGGCTGAGAGAGTACGGTGTGGTGGGGGGCGGGGGAGCAATTTGTTGGGAGTGAGGACCCGTGGGCTGCTTTGTCTAAGGCAACAGCAGTCCAGCTGAAATAGCCAAGTGGAGTGAATTGGACCTGCGGGCTGCTGCTGCACCTGAACATTCTGCAGTAATCAAATAATTCAATGTTGAAAAACAAATGTCAAAGTTCTGCAATAGTTTTTCTGTTTCTGGAACACTTCCAGACAGCCTCATCATCTGAAACTCTACCACTTTGCATTTTGAAGTTCTTATTTAACTACAGTTGTTGAAGCAGCAATGGCATGTGTCCAAACTAAGGCTTGTGATTCCCTTGTGCTCTGGCCTATGTAGCCCAGGGAGCTCATTTGTTATTTGAACGTATTTCTTGATCACTGGTTTGTCTTGTTTGAATGTTGAGCCTGGAGGATTGGAACAGGCAGCTGTTAATGCAATTGTCTCATTAGTGGAGCATATCCTAAATCAGAACACCAAAATCTGTTGCCTGCAGTTAAATACATATATAAATTAGTGGGATATTTTACGTGGTCTGAGAGGTTCTGTAGTCGGCATGTAAGTGGCCCATGAAAGCGAAAAGCTTTAACACATCTCCGCCACCCCCCATATCTGCAGGATATTTCTAGTATGGCTTTTGGTGTCTTTATGGCATTTCATTGTGCTTCTGGATTGAAAATGTATCTGGGTTAAACTGATGTTATTACAGTTGCTTCTTGCTGTAACCTATATGTTAGAATTTTTTTGTATACAATAGCTATCAAAATAAGTACTTCTGGGGCAGATTTTTTTCTCCTCTTCCTTTCCCCAGCATTATGAATTTAGTGTTGGGTGCAAATCTTACTGAATAATTAATCTATTATATAGACTAATTGAAACTATTACATAATAATGTGTTATTCACAGAATCACAGAAACCCCACAGTGCAGATAGAGGCCATTTCGGCCCATCGAGCCTGCACCGACACATATCCCACCCGATCCCCGTAACCCCTACACCAACACATATCCCACCCTATCCCCGTAACCCCACGTATTTAATCCCCCTAACACTAAGGGTCAATTTATCATCGCCAATCAACCTAGCCCGCACATCTTTGGACTGTGGGAGGAAACCGGAGCACCCGGAGGAAACCCACGCAAACACGGGGAGAATGTGCAAACTCCACACAGACAGTCGCCCGAGGCCGGATTCGAACCCGGGTCCCTGGCGCTGTGAGGCAGCAGAGGGGCTATTGTGATTTCGTTAAGCTTTGACCTTCATAAAATTTGCCTGAATAGGCATAACCTCAGCATAAATTACTTTCTATTCACCCCCGAGCCAGTCTCTTTTTTTGGTCCTGGTCTCTTTCTCGGCCCCCCCCCCCCACTTCCCAACCACATCAGCAATCAGTCAACATTTAAACTTGAAAATTGTGTCTACTGCTACAAAAAAACATTCTCATGTGTTTTTTTTTTCCTCTGTAGGTTGGGCGGACCAGACCCACTGGACTACATCAGTATGTACAGAAATCCAGGCAGCCTAACACAGGACGTTCCAGAGCACTGGCATTATATCAGCTTTGGTTTGAGTGACCTGTACGGTGACAATAGAGTCCACGAGTAAGTACCATAAAAGAAAAATCGCAAATACTAGAAATCTAAAATAAAGGGAAAATTATTGCGGGTCCGATCCAAAACATTAGCTCATCTTGCAGCTGCTGACTAACCTGTTGTCCCGTTCCAGTATTTGCTATTCTTGTTTAAGTGCCATGATGGATTAGAAATAGGGAAATTTTGCAACTGATTCTTTTTTGGAAGAACAATCCTGCATACATACTTTAAAGATGGTCAGTAACACAAATGTATTTTTGACACAAACTAATTTGATATTGATGATGTGTATGCAGCTATGAAAGATCCCAAAAGTGATTAAGCAGATTGGCATATTTGGTTGTTCTATCAAAAGTTGCTCCAGTGAAAAGACTTCAAATCTGATTTGTACGTTGCTGATTTATGAGGAAGTGACAACTTGAATGTAACCTGAGCATCAGCTCCTCATGTCTGAGGTGACTTATGGAATGGGCTGCCGCCAAGTACAGTGGATGTGACCTCTAGAGGGGCTCAAAAACAAATGGATCAAGACTTAGTGTAACTCAGACTTGACATACTGGATAGGAGGAAGATGAAAACGGTCTGAGTATAGATTCACTCGGGGTGGTGAACCTGTGGAATTCTCTACCACAGAAGGCAGTTGAGGCCAAGTCACTGAATATATTTAAAAAGGAGATACAGGAAACTTTGTGTTATCCGGAGGCTAAGTGTCCGGCAAGCTCGAGCCACCGGCAAAAATCAGGAGCCGTTTTGTTAGGTTTTTTTTTTCTTCTCGTGGCTTTTTTTTTCAACAGTCAGGCTCTTGAAAGTCTCTCTGAAGCTGTTGCTAAGCTACAGAGACGCTTCCAAGGTACGGGCCGACTGTTTAGAAGCTGTTGCTAAGCAACAGTGTTTGTTGTCAGATACGGAGATGAAAAGCTCCGTATGCTTCAACATTAACGCTGGTGTGTCTGGCAGTTTTGAGGGAACGGCAACAGCTCGGTCCCGTCGCTGCCGGATAGCGCAAAGTTTCCTGTAGTTAGATTTCTAGACACAAAAGGCATCAAGGGGTATGGGGAGAGAGCAGGAATATGGTATTGAGCTAGAGGATCAGCCATGATCATATTGAATGGTGGAGCAGGCTACTCCTATTTTTCCATGTTTCTATCACGCATGAAGTTGAAAACGTGCTCCGATAAAGGGCCTCCTTTTGTCTGTACATTCTTATATTGGCTCCTCTGGCCTAATGAAATGTGTGTTGTGATACAGGAAGGAGAAATTAGAGGTTACTGTTGGATGGTTTTTAGTTTGTCTTTCCTAGCTCCCCCACCCCCAATACCCCCAAAAACTCTGCTTAGATGAGGCCAGAAATTTACTTTTAATTTTTTTTTTCTCCGCTTCTCTGCCAAACAGACAAGTATTCCGGTTATCAAAACATACTAAATTCCCTAGTGTGTGTGACACAGTTTCAGCCGTCTTATTGCCTTGTGCCTGTTTGTTTGGTTTTGAAACTCATTTCCGATAACCCCATTAGGATTCCTTTTTGAGCCAGAGAGATTTGCAATTGGGTGTCGTCACAAATTAAAAATCTAACGGTATAACGACGACAATACGTATTCAGTTGTGTTTCTGCGAATTTTGCTGCAATCCATACGGCTATGAGTGAGATCATTGACTTTTCTACTTGCGTTGGTAATTCATGGCCGCCCTGAATTGCAACGCTTTTAACAATTTGATCACTTTCTTCTCTCCAGAAGAGGCTGATTCTTGCTGAAATCTAGTTCCATGACTGTGTTAGGTCTTTGGGTACCCACATAACATTTTTTCACGAGTGAGTCTGGACAGTGACTGTTGGAAAGCTGATTCACTGCAAAGGGTATTATGGCTGACCCGGATTCTATCCCAATCTGACGATCACATGCACGCATTTTCCAAGAGGAGTCACAGGTTAGCAGTCTGGAATGGGAAATTTTTTAAACTCCCCTGTCCCCTCCAATTCCCTTTCTTAATAAGGGGCACTGAAGCAAATACAGGGTTCCCAATTGAAATCAGCAAAGCAGGGAAAGTTAGAAACATTAATAACTATGATGTTGTGGCAAAACCACTAAGTGACTTACATAATTGTCTGTAACCAATGTTATTACCTCTAGCATTAATTGTCTGTAACCAATGTTATTACCTTTCAAGTTGGCTCTGGTTAAACAGAGCTAGATCGACAACATCGCGATCTGACGCGATGACGTCATCACGTGGGTCACGTGACGTCCCCTTCGGCGGGAGACGTGATGATGCCATGACATCAGAGGTAGAGGGCGGGACCAGCCAGTCCTCGTGTGGATTGAAAGAGAAAAGACCTGTTTTGAGCTTCTCCTGTAGTTTCTTGTTTTGTAAAGTTCTTAGACAATAAATTCAGTTGTTAACTTCCAGTAAGTTATAGATTCTTTGTTAGGAGTGCAGAGACTCCTACAATGTAATATAATATAACTATAACAGACATGTCTTCAGTTTGGGCAGGGAACTTAATATTCCTACCTATAACATTTTCAGGGCCAATAGGTAGGTAGGGAAAACAAAGTGGGACGGTGTGGTAGTAGTGGTCTAGGATTCGAACAAAAGGATAGAACATAAGGATGTGTTAAAACTGAATCCATACAGAATCATAGCACAGAAAGAGGCCATCGTGCCTGTGCCAGCTCTTTGAAAGAGCTCTCCAATTAGTCCCACTCCCTTATGGTTTCCCCATAGCCCTGCAAATATTTCCTTTCAAGTATATATCCAATTCTCTCAAGTTACTATTGAATCTGCTTCTACCACCCTTTCAGGCAGTGCATTTCAGATCATCATAACTCGGCATTAAAAAAAAAAAAAAATTCTTATCTCCCCTCTGGTTCTTTTGCTAATTACCTTAAATCTGTGTCCTCTGGTTACTGGCTCTCCTGTCAGTGGAGCCTGTTTCTCCTTGTTTACTCTGTCAAAAAACCTGTCATAATTTTGAACACCTCTATATTAAATCTCCCATTAACCGTCTCTGCTCAAAGGAGAACAATCCCAGTTTCTCTAGTCTCGCCAGATAACTGAAGTCCCTCATCCCTGGTAATCATTCTACTAAATCTCCTCTGCACCCTCTCCAAGACCTTGACATGGAATGGATTTAGTTAACAAAAAGGAAGGTAAATGGTACAGTTTTTGGTGAGTATTATAGGCTGCCAAACACTGGAGATGAAGTAGAGGTGGCGATCTGCAGATAGTTGAGAGATATGGAAAAAGACTTTAATTATCTCAAAATCGACTGAAGTAAAGATAATGCAATAAAAACAGAAAATGCTGGAAATACTCAGGAGGTCAGGAAGCATCTGTGGAGAGAGAAACGGATGACGAAAAGTCATCGACCTGAAACGTTAACTCTTTCTCTCTCCACAGATGCTGCCTGACCTGAATATTTCCAGCATTTTTTGTTACTTCAAATTTCCAGCATCTGCAGTATTTTGCTTTTCTAAAGGTAATAATGCATATGGTCAAAGTAAGGATTTTTTTTTTTTAGATAGCTTCCCAGATCATTGTTTCCAGCTCAACAAGGAAAGGAACATTGCTTGATTTAGCTCTAAGAAATGAAGTGGGGCAAATAATTGAGAGGAGGAGAATGGGGGAATATTGACCACAATGTAAGTTCGTTATAAGAATAGAAAAGGATAATGAAGAGTTAAAAGGTCACTGCGCCATCGGTGTTGGCTAGAGTTGGACTGTGCACTTTAGATGCTAAAGTCTGCTTTTTGATGCCAGTTTCAGAACCACCGTGTGCAGTAGCGCTCAGCACGCTTAAGTACATAAATTTGGTTCTGCTGCTCTTTTGTGCTTTAAGGGGCGATGGGGGAAGGCTAAATCAGGTGCTTGATTTAGATGCTACTTAGCAGTGCATGTGTTTAACTTAGTAGAAAATTAGGCTAGATGAAGTAACTTTGTATTTAATGAAATGCTGCTGTTGGTGATATGCCATTTCCTATGCCTCTAGTGCAACTATGTGATTACTGAAAGCAGCAATTAGTTGGGACAGGGAGTAATGCAGAGGTGACCTTATTTCCTTCGTAACCTATCCTTCTGAATCCAAATGCTGTGATTCTTGCGAGATCCCAGTTTACAATATTGATGTTGCGTGATCAGATTTAACTTGTGATCGGAGTCAAAATCTGTACTTTGTGCCATTTAAACCAAAGAACAAATTTGAGCCAAATAAAAAATGTGGAGTATTGGTTGGGGCTGCCATGATGTATGCAAAATGGCGAAGATTCAGTGGTGCCTAAACACTGGTCAAAAGCTGGCCTAATCTTGTTCCCCGCAATCTGTTCATAACAGACAAAGCATCCAAGTTATAATATGAAGACGAGCAAATTCTTCATGGCTTTGTAGCTGCAGAGTGGGTTAATTGAAGTCACTTCAGTTTTGATTACAGTATAAAATTGCAATGACCTGCCAACCATTCATTTAACGGCATAGTTGTAACAGAAGTCTTTTGTGATTGTCCTATTGATCCAGACTCTGGGGGTGAGCTGTATGACAGTCCTATTTTGCATTAAACGATTGTAAGAAACCATTGAACAGAATATAACTTACATTTTTAAGAGTGTAAAATATGTAATGATCTAAATCTTTGTCTTTCATTATAAAATAATTGCATATTTAAATGTATCTTTTTGGATTATTAAGTTTCAAGTTAAAATATTCAAGTTAAATATGCATTCGTGGGAATTTGTTTGTATCTACTGAAAGAAGAGGCACACATTTGGGTTATGTTCTTCCAGGATGTTTGTTCATTGCCAAACTAATAATTGGGAGACGTAAGAATATATTTTAATCTTGCTTGTGTGCCATCAAAGTGAGACCAAATCACTGAAAAAGGATTTAAACAATTCCATTAAAACATTCTGTAATTTACCCACACAGCAGGCTCAATGACCAGTACAATTACATTTCTGGATGACAAAGATACAGAAGGAATGTCGGCTTGTGGGTTATTTTGACTTTTTATAGTGTTCTTGTTCATGACAAAATCGTGCAGTTTTTTTAACTACTAGCTGTAATAATTATAATAGTTGCAGTTTAAGAATTTTTTGTGTTACCTTCAATGCCAGGATTGTGGTAATTTAAAAAAAAAAAAAAAAAAAAAAAAATTCCCCTGGTTTCCTTTTTAAGTAAACTTTCTCACTGATTGCAGTAATGTGCCTGTTGCACTGTACACCCTAGAGATCTTGAAAGGATGTGCACCTGCTTAGTGTCTTTCTTTGCAGCTTTGTTGGATGTACATCTGCCTTGCAAAGTTTTTCATTATATTGAATCCCATGTGGAAGGTGTTTTGTTTGAGTAGTTTGACGAACCTGTTAATGGTATATTGTGATGTATGGGTGAAATTCAGCTTCCCACAAAGTAGCTTGCATTGAACAATACATTTCGAACCTTAAAATCATAGAATGGTTACAGCATAGGAGAAGGCCATTCGGCCTGTTGAGCCCGTGCCAGCTCTCTGCAAGAGCACTGCAGCTAGTCCCACTCCCACTCCCTCGCCCTTTCCCCGTAGCTCTGCAATTTTTTTTCCTTCGGGTACTTATCCAATTCCCTTTTGAAAGCCACAATTGAATCTGCCTCCACCGCCCTTTCTGGCAGTGCATTCCAGATCCTAACCACTTTCTGCGTTTAAAAAAAAAAAAAAGTTTTTCCTCATGTCGCCTTTTGGTTCTTTTGCCAACCACCTTAAATCTGTGTCCTCTGGTTCTCGATCCTTCCGCCAATGGGAGCAGTTTCCCCCTATCTACTCTGTCTAGACCCCTCATGATTTTGAACACCTCTATCAAATCTCCTCTCAGCCTTCTCTGCTCCAAGGAGAACAACCCCAGCTTCTCCAGTACGATAGCAAAATACTGCAGATGCTGGAAATCCGAAATAACAGATAATGCTGGAAAAACTGAGCAGGCCAGGCAACATCTGTGAAGAGAGAAATAGAGTCAACGTTTCAGGTCGAAACCCTTCATCAAGACTGAAGAAGCACAGGAAATGAAACAGAGATTAAAAGGCCAGTTTGGGGGCTGGGAGAGAACAAAAGAGAAGTGAAGAGACATTAAGAGGTATTCAAAACCAGACGAGATGGTAATAGGACTAGTGGAGACAAAAGACGGCTCTAGATTAGGTGTGAAATGCGCTGGCAGAATGGGAGACAGCTGCCATGTGGGAGAGAGAAAAAGGGGAGGGCCAAAACAAAGGTGTGGATAAAAAATATATAAAAATGTAATGGGGGCCGAGGTTATGATCTGAAATTGTTGAACTCAATATTGAGTCCGGAAGGCTGCAACGTGCCTAATCGGAAGATGAGGTGCTGTTCCTTGAGCTTACGCTGAGCTTCCGTGGAACAATGCAAGGGCCCGAGTACGGTGAGGTCTGAGTGGGAATGGGGCGGTGAATTAAAATGCCAGGCAACCGGAAGCTCGGGGGTCAACCGTACGGACTGAACGGAGGTGTTCCACAAAGCGGTCTCCCCAATGTAGAGGAGACCACATCGTGAACAGTGAATACAGTGTACTAGATTGCAAGAAGTACACGTAAATCGCTGTTTCACCTGGAAGGGGTGTTTGGGGCCCTGGACAGTGGGAAGGGGGGAGGTATAAGGGCAGGTGTTGCATCTCCTGCGCTTGCACGGGAAGGTGCCGGGGGAAGGGGTGCTGGGGGTGATTGAGGAGTGGACTAGGGTGCCTCAGAGGGAGCTGTCCCTACGGAATGCTGAAAGGGGAGGGGAAGATGCATTTGGTGGTGGGATCACGTTGGAGGTGGCGGAAATGGCGGAGGCTGATCCGTTGAATGTGGAGGCTGGTGGGGTGAAAGGTGATGACAAGGGGGAACCTTATTGTGGTCCCGGGAGGGAGGGGCAGGGGTGAGGGCAGAGGTGCGGGAGATAGAACGGACACGGTCGAGGGCTGTGTCAACCATGGTAGAGGGGAATCCTCAGTTGAGGAAAAAGGAAGACGTGTCGGAAGCACTGGTGTGCAAGGTGGCATCGTCGGAGCAGATGCGGCGGAGACGGAGAAACTGGGAGAATGGAATAGAGTCCTTACAGGAGGCGGGGTGGGAGGAAGTGTAGTTCAGGTAGCTGCGGGAGTCAGTGGGCTTGTGAATGTTGGTCAATAATCTATCCCCAGAGATGGAGACGGAGAAGTCGAGGAAGGGAAGAGTCAGAGATGGACCATGTGATGGTGAGGGAAGGGTGGAAATTGGAGGCAAAGTGAATGAAATTGTCTAGTTCAGGGCGAGAGCAGGAAATGGCACCGATACAGTCATCAATGTACTGGGAAAAAAAGTGAGGGAGGGGACCCGAGTAGGACTGGAACAAAGAGTGTTCCACATATCCCACAAAAAGGCAGGCATAGCTAGGACCCATGCGGGTACCCATAGCAACACCTTTGATTTGGAGGAAATGAGTGGCGTCAAAGGAGAAGTTGTTCAATGTGAGAACAAGTTCAGCCAGGCGGAGGAGGGTGGTGGTGGATGGGGACTGGTCAGGCCTCTGTTCAAGGAAGAAGTGGAGTGCCCTCAGGCCATCCTGGTGGGGGATGGAGGTGTAGAGGGATTGTACGTCCATGGTGAAAAGGAGGCGGTTGGGGCCAGGAAACTGGAAACTGTTAAAGTGGCGGAGGGCGTCCGAAGAGTCGCGGATGTAGGTGGGAAGAGACTGGACAAGGGCAGACAGCTTCTCCAGTCTATCCAAGTAACTGAAGTCCCTCATCCCTAGAGCCATTCTCGTAAATCTTCTCTGCACCCTCTCTAAGGCCTTCACATCCTAAAGTGTGGTGCCCAGAATTGGACACAATACTCCAGTTGAGGCTGAACCAGTGTTTTATAAAGGTTCATCATAACTTCCTTGCTTTTTGTAGTCTATTTATGAAACCCAGGATCCTGTATACTTTTTTTAACCACTTTCTCAACCTGCCTGGCACGCCACCATCAACGATTTGTGCACATATACCCTCAGGCCTTTCTGTTCATGCACCCCCTTTAGGATTGTACCCTTTAGTTTATATTGCCTCTCCTCGTTCTTCCTACTAAAATGTATCACTTCGCACCTTTCTACATTAAACTTCATCTGCCACCTGTCCGCCCATTCCACCAGCCTGTCTGTCGTCTTGAAGTCTATCGCCGTTCACTATACAGTACTTTCAAGTTTTGTCATCTGCAAACTTTGAAATTGTGCCCTATACACCCAAATCCAAGTCATTAATATATATCAAGAAAAGCAGTGGTCCCAGTATCGATCCCTGGGGAACACCACTGCGTACCTTCCTCCAGTCTGAAAACCAATCGTTCACCACGAGTCTTGTTTCCTGTCACTTAGCCAATTTCATATCCATATTTGTAGCCTATAATACTTAAAACAAGATATATATAATCATGATCCACGTTTTTGCAACTGTAAATGTGTGGAGAGATCGTACTTGACGACTGTACATCAGTCTGTACTATTCATCTGATTTGGCACTATTTTCCCTGTAATTAGTTTAATCAAGACTGATTTTAGATCAGATTCCTTGTGTTTGATGACTTGTTAAAGCAACAAAATAAATTATAGTTCAGAACTGAATCTTTGGAATTTTTATTGCATGCCACTTAAAACAAGATTGCTTGATTTTATTTTTAAAGTCTAAATTACTTTTGGATGATTTACTAAAGTTTTTTTTTCAGTTGTCTTTGTCTTCAAAAGTACTGGCCAGAAAAGGATCACATTTTTGGATCAAAATATCTCACTGCATTATGTATACTGTGCGAACAACAAAAATCGCTGGGATTTTTAGCCCATTAAGCATCATTTTAAGGGAACCAGTTCTGTGCTCGATGTGCCCTTACTATGCACGTCGATTAAATGCCAATAGCTGTTCTCTTATTTTTGAATAGAACTGTTAAATGGGTATCCTCTACGTTGTGCTGGAGCATAATGTTCTGGGGAAATTGCTGGTAAAATGGCAGCACATGGGTTCACTCTGTGGTCCCATACGGCTGAGTCCTTTATCTTAGGAAAAAACAGCTTTCCTACGGAGAGGAAGGAGCATTGTTGCGGATCTGTGCTCAAATACTACTTGGAGGTTTTGAAGGACTCCCAGCTGATCTCTTTTGTTTGTTTGCTGAGGCTAAGGGAAAAGAAAGGAGAAAAACTGAGCAGTAATAAATACCCTTTCCACCCCATCCTATTTAAATACAAAAAAAACCCAAGTTGTTGTATTTAAGGGCTGAATCAGGAAGTCGTGAACAGGTAACGCTTAGCTTAGCTTTTAAAAGCCTGAAGATTGTAGGAGGAAGGAAAGGCTTAGGGTAGTAATGAGTTCCACAGTTTTGAGGTTGTGGGAAAGAATGAGTTAGATTAACGAGACTGATTCTTGACTTCAACACCATGTGGATCTAAGGAGGCAGAGGAGTGTGTAGAATTAATAGTTGGTGCTTGGGAGGAATGAGGGGCAAGTTCAGAGGAGCATTGACAATAGCAGTCACTTGGAGGTTAGAACAAAATAAAATAGCCTCATTGGTTTCAAATATTTGCAAATAATTTTACAAAAATGTTATGCCATTAAGTACTTAAATATATTGAAAGTATTTGGGGGATTCCTAGGTTTATAAGACCTTGTGTTAAGAGGTAACATTTTGAATTGTATGAGGGCTTTGGACACTTCAGTGCGACTCTTTTAAAATTTAATTTGTTTAAAGGACTCATTATTTTGACTAATGAGAGCATATTTCAAATAGAATACAAATTTTCTATTCTACTGATGGGGGAAAGACTTTCCAATCATGCAATTGTCCACTTTGTTGTGTATTGTAGTTACCAAGTTGTTCTAGCTGGCTCTACTACTTCAAGGAAGCCTACTTAGAATCAAGTTTTTCCACAACAGTGACTACAGGAGGAAGGAAAGATTTTCCTGACCCTGCCCCCTTTTTAGGAAAAAAAGAAAGACAGACTTGCATTTATATAGCGCCTTTCACAACCACTGGATGTCTCTAAGCGCTTTACAGCCAATGCAGTACTTTTTGGAGAGGAGTCACTGTTGCAACGTAGGAAACACACACGGCAGCCAGTTTGTGCACAGCAAGCTCCCACAAACAGCAAAGTGATAATGACCAGATAATCTGTTTTAATGATGTTGATTGAGGGATAAATATTGGCCAGGACACCGGGGATAACTCCCCTGCTCCTCTTCGAAATAGTGCCATGGGATCTTTTGCGTCCATCTGAGAGAGCAGACGGGGCCTCGGTTTAACGTCTCATCCGAAAGACGGCATCTCCTACAGTGCAGCACTCCCTCAGTACTGCACTGGGAGTGTCGGCCTAGATTTGTGCTCAAGTCCCTGGAGTGGGACTTGAACCCACAACCTTCTGACTGAGGCGAGGATGCCACCACAGGAAGAAACTGATGGTTACCTTGGAACTTTTTGAGATTTTGGCAAATGTTAATTTTCTTGTTCACATGGATGCTGTCAAACAGGGTTGTCCTCCCTGCTGGTTTGCTGTGGTGATGTCTGTTATGGGGAGCTTTGATTGAGTGACTGAACTGCCTTTATTAAAAAATAGTGGGGGAAGTACAACATCAAACCAGCCAAGTGCTGCTTCAGAGCTACCTGTGCCCAGGAAATTGTTACAGCTGGAAATTCAAATTTCACAGTTTGTAGTATAGTTTCCTGGGTTCAGGTGACACGGAGTGGTTTCAAGTCATGTTTGCATTGGAGTAATAGCAGGATGCTCCCTGTAATTGATACAATTGAAGCAGCTTTGCAGGGAGGAAAACCTGGTTTAATGATTCCCATGTTAACCAGAAAACGAACGAGTCACAAACATTAAGGTAGGTATCATTTTCCTTTATGAAAAGAGTACTTTAAATAATGTAAATCTTCTTCATTTTTGAGTCTCTATAACTACAAACGGTAACGAGTTGTATTTTGATTCTTTTGTGGAATCTGTGTGTATGTAGTTGATTTAAATTTGAAAAAACTTTCATTATTAAAACATTTGAGAAAAATCTGAAAATGAGTGTGACAAGAAAGCTGCAAATGACATTAAGGCTTGAAAAGGTTAGCTTTAGTTTGTGTTCTGGAAAAGGAACAGCTCATCAGTTAGATGCAGATAATTTTCCAGGTCTTGCTTCGTACTCTAATACTGACTTGTGCCTTAGATTCGTGCTGTTCAGGTTAGGGGGTGAGGAAATAGTTTGAAGAACCAGTTTCTTCCATTACAACCAATGGAACCCAATCACATTTTCATCGTTACAAGGGGGCACATTTGAGCAACATATAAATTAATTAAGAAAGAGAAACTTTCCTTTTTTAATATTTTTATGATGATAATTTGAGAGCCTTGAGTCGTCTGGGTTTAATTGTAAACTGTCGGTATATCTGGATAAATTGTGTCCTGGTTTTCTGTCTCTATAGTCACCTGACATTCGATTACTGCATTTTGATAAATTTAGGCGGTTATTGGGGAGGCAGTGCTTTAACTCCTCACTTGGTGAGGGAGAAGGAATGGCAAATATTTTTTTAATAAAGAACTTCCCTCTGAGCCCCAAAGTAACTTTTTGAAGCAGATACATTTTAGATTTATACAATGGCTTTTCATTGTCCTTGGTGTTTTCTCCGATGGTATATTGGAATTAATTTTATGTTTTGTGGTTTGTCTTTTTATGTATTCGGTTGTCTGAGTGGATTGACAGCTGCCCAACCACAGCCTATCCTTATGTTCTGTAGTAGGCTTGAGTGTGGCGACATAATCTATTGCTTTGCCGATCGGGGATGAAGCAAGACTACTACAGGAAACTTTTTTTTTTATCCGGCACCGACGGGACCGGCGTGGTGTCAGTTAATCAAAGTCCGGATTACAGAGAGTTAGAGTTAAAAGGTACGAGAGCTCCGTACACAGCAACAAATCCAGGCTTCCCTGTTGCTTAGCAACAGGTGCAAGAACATAAGAACATAAGAAATAGGAGCAGGAGTAGGCCAATCGGCCCCTCGAGCCTGCTCCACCATTCAATAAGATCATGGCTGATCTGATCCTAACCTCAAATCTTCTATCACTCTGCATCCACCCGAACCCATGTGATCTCCCGGGAGAGGCGAAAAACCAGATAAAGACCCAATGGCCAATTTGGGAGAAAAAAATCTGGGAAATTCCTCTCCGACCCATCTAGGCGATCGAAATTCTTCCAGGAGATCACTCTGTCCCTATATTTTCTACAGTACTTACCTTCTGTAAATGCGATCTCCACCCCAGCCAGGAACAGGAATAAAACCATCTCCTGAAATCTAACACAGAATTAGAACACAGTAGGAGCAGAACAAGGCTACACGGCCCCTGGGCCCACTCCACTACCCACAGGGCCATGACCATTCCGAACCTAGACTCGTGTCCAATTTCCTGCCCGCTCCCCATAACCTTTAATTCCCTTTACTTCTAGGAAACTATCTATTTCTGTTTTAAATTTATTTAATGATGTAGCTTCCACAGCTTTCTGGGGCAGCAAATTCCACAAACCTACCACCCTCTGAGTGAAGAAGTTTCTCCTCATCTCAGTTTTGAATGAGCAGCCCCTTATTTTAAGATTATGCCCCCTAGTTCTAGTTTCACCCATCATTGGGAACATCCTCACCGCATCCACCCGATCAAGCCCCTTCACAATCTTATATGTTTCAATAAGATCGCCTCTCATTCTTCTGAACTCCAATGAGTAGAGTCCCAATCTACTCAATCTCTCCTCATATGACCACCCCCTCATCCCCGGGATTAACCGAGTGAACCTTCTTTGTACTGACTCGAGAGCAAGTATGTCTTTTCTTAAGTATGGACACCAAAACTGTATGCAGTATTCCAGGTGCGGTCTCACCAATACCTTGTACAACTGCAGCAATACCTCCCTGTTTTTATATTCCAACCCCCTAGCAATAAAAGCCAACATTCCATTGGCCTTCTTGATCACTTGCTGCACCTGCATACTAACTTTTTGAGTTTCGTGCACCAGGACCCCCAGATCCCTTTGTACTACAGTACTTTCCAGTTTCTTGCCATTAAGATAATAACTTGCTCTATGATTTTTCCTGCCAAAGTGCATAACCTCACACTTTCCAGTATTGTATTCCATCTGCCAAATCTCTGCCCACTTACTTAGCCTGTCTATGTCCCTTTGCAGGTTTTTTATGTCCTCCTCACTACTTTCCGTCCCATCTTTGTATCATCTGCAAACTTTGATATGTTACACTCGGTCCCCTCCTCCAAATCGTTAATATAGATTGTAAAGAGTTGGGGACCCAGCACTGACCCCTGCGGCACACCACTAGTTACTGGTTGCCAATCTGAGAACGAACCATTTATCCCAACTCTCTCTGCTTTCTGTTAGAGAGCCAATCCTCCACCACGCCAGAATATTACCCCCAATCCCGTGATTTTTTATCTTGAGCAATAATCTTTTGTGTGGCACCTTGTCAAATGCCTTTTGGAAGTCTAAATACACTACGTCCACTGGTTCCCCTTTATCCACCCTGTATGTTACTTCCTCAAAAAACTCAAGCAAATTTGTTAAACATGACTTCCCCTTCATGAAACCATGCTGAGTTTGTCCTATTAAATTATGTTTATCCAAATGTCCCATTACTGTCTCCTTAATAATGGACTCTAACATTTTCCCAACCACAGATGTTAGGCTAACAGGTCTATAGTTTCCAGCCTTCTGCCTACTACCCTTTTTAAATAAGGGTGTTACATTAGCAGTTTTCCAATCTGCCGGGACCTTTGCTGAGTCCAGTGAGTTTTGGAAAATTATTACCAATGCATCCACAATCCCTATCGCTACTTCCCTCAAGACCCTAGGATGCAAGCCATCAGGTCCAGGGGATTTATCCGCCTTGAGTCCCATTATTTTACCAAGTACCACTTCCTTAGTGATTTTAATCGTATTTAGTTCCTCCCCCCCCTAGAGCCCCCTGTTTGTCCAGTGTTGGGATATTCTTAGTGTCCTCTACTGTAAAGACTGATACAAAATAATTGTTCAGTGTTTTTTCCATCTCCATGTTTCCCACCATTAATTTCCCGGTCTCATCCTCTAAGGGACCAACATTTACTTTAGCCACCCTTTTTCTTTTTATATAACTATAGAAACTTTTACTGTCTGTTTTTATATTTTTTGCTAATTTACTTTCATAATCTATCTTCCCTTTCTTAATCAATCTTTTTGTTATTTTTTGCTGTCTTTTAAAGACTTCCCAATCTTCCATCCTCCCACTAGATTTGGATACCTTATATGCCCTTGTTTTTAGTCGGATACTATCCTTAATTACTTTACTTAGCCACGGATGGCTATCTTTTCTTTTACACCCTTTTTTCCTCAGTGGAATATATTTATTTTGGAAGTTGTAAAATAACTCCTTAAATGTACACCACTGGCCATGTACCGTCTTACCCTTTAATCTATTTTCCCAGTCCACTCTAATTAATTCCGCTCTCATACCTTCATAGTCTCCTTCCAACCTTCTCACCCTCTAATTGAATATGGAATTCAACCATGTTATGGTCACTCATTCCAAGGGGATCCTTTACTAGGACATTTTTAATTAATCCTGTCTCATTACACAGGACCAAATCTAAGGTTGCTTGCCCCCTGGTCGGTTCAGTTACATACTGCTCAAGAAACCCATCCCTAATACACTCAATGAACTCTTCCTCAAGGCTGCTCTGCCCAATTTGATTTGTCCAGTTAATATGATAATTAAAATCCCCCATAATTATAGCTGTTCCCTTATTACAAGCCTCAACTATTTCCTGATTAATACTCCGTCCAACAGAGTTGCAACTGTTCGGAGGCCTATGGACTACACCCACTAGTGTTTTTTTCCCCTTATTATTCCTTATCTCCACCCAAACTGTTTCACTATCCTGCTCCTTTGACCCAATATCGTTTCTCTGTATTATAGTGATTCCTTCCTTTATTAACATAGCCACCCCACCTCCTCTCCCTTCCTGCCTGTCCTTCCTGATTGTTAAATAACCTGGTATGTTTAATTCCCAGTCATGGTCACCCTGCAGCCATGTTTCTGTAATGGCCACAAGATCATACCCATATGTCATTATTTGTGCCGTTAACTCATTCATTTTGTTACGAATGCTACGTGCATTCAGATAAAGAACTTTCAAATATGTTTTGTAACACTTAGTTCCTGTTTTTTCCTTTTTTAGTACTTTACTTTTTACTCCATACCTTCTGTCCCTTCCTGACACATTCTGTTTTTTAATTCCCCCACTGCTACCTAAGTCTATGACCTCTGTTTTCATTTCTATTATTTGCTCTCTAGAAACCTCCCCCCCACTAATTAGTTTAAAGCCCTCTCTACAGCCCTAGTTATATGATTCGCCAGGACTCTAGTCCCAGCACTGGCCAAGTGGAGTCCGTCCCAACAGAACAGCTCCCTCCTGTCCCAGTACTGGTGCCAGTGTCCCAAGAAGCAAAACCCATTTCTCCCACACCAGTCTTTGAGCCACGCATTTAACTCTTCAATTTTATTTATCCTAGCCAAATTCGCTCGTGGCTCAGGTAATAACCCAGAGATTATTACCCCGGTTACACAGCCACAGATCCAGGAACGGCCACTAATATGAAGTAAAACTTACCTGAACCTACTCCTGAATTTTGCCGGTTAAGAGATTTCCGGTTATTTAGGTGCCGGTAAATCGAGAGTTTCCTTTACTTGTATTGTTCTGTTTCACCTAACTTAAACTGTGGTAGTCTTTTGAAGAAAAAACCCTGATCTTGAGTTAAGTATAGCATATGTTTTGTACTGTTGTGTTGTCAATACAGGTACACTATCCCTTATCCGAAAACCTTGGGACCAGCCGTGTTTCGGTTTTTGGAAATTTTCGGATTTCAGAAGGTATTATTTCAGACTGGGAAACTCTGAACATTAAATTAATTTGGTAATTAGTATTTGTATTTAATATAAATTTTAAAAGTTCAGGCTACCTCTTGCGACTGTTCCGTGTCTCATTCCCCTTCCTGCTTCTCTGCTGCCGCTCCCAGTCTGTTTACAGCTCCCCCTGCTCTGTATCTGAATTCCTTGACTTAGCGGGGGTCTGGGGCTCGACTACCGCCGCCAGTTGTGGGAAAGCCGGATATCGGCTGACTCCTACGCTAAGCTGGCCCGCAAATCAGGTCAGAAAAGCATCGGCCGCGTCGGGTCATGTTTGGCGCCACTTGGGTTATGTCGTACGCACGACTTACGCTCCACAAAAAAACTTTCGGTTTTCAGAGGTTTTTGGTTTTCAGAAGTGCGGATAAAGGATAGTCTACCTGTATATGTATGTATAAATGTGTACGGTGTGCTGGCCACATGTGAATTACCCACCGTAAGTTTCTTAAGTTGAGCAGAGATTTGATTCGGGACATGTTTTTTAAGCCACTTTCTTAGTTGTGACTCTAGTTTGAAATATTTGCATATCCATGCTTTTAACTGTTATTGTTGAGCATCACGAATGCAGAAATTCAAATTGGAGCAGCCTGGTTGAGCTGTCTCCCAGTGTACGTAAATGTTTTCTTTCCAGAAGTTGCTTGTTCAGTTGCATTTTTGTGCGGGTTGCCCTGAGGAGCAAGGTATGTACATAGTCTGAAGAAAATTTCTCGAACCAAATTAGTTACACTGAAAGCAATTTTGGTGCTGATTATGTAGATGTATATTTTTCACATTTGTGGATAACTAGTTTCCATGAGTGGAATATTTCACAAGGCAAGACTTGTGTTTTTGCAATCATTTTCACGTTGAAGATATTTGTCCAGACCATCTAAGCTTACGCAAGTTTACATTATCAGTTCATGGTTTAGGTTTTGTGTTTTGCACTCGGAATTAGAAATGTAATCATCATGTGTGGGATTAAATTAAAAACAGAATATGAATTTGGCAGTGTTCGAATCTTTGTTATTTGGGCATCTTGTGTGTTCTGCATGAGGCTCATGCCACGATGGTCTTTATTTTTGGAGCAGGAAATGTGTAATTTTTGGATTTTGCTGCAAGCCTGTAGGTTTTTTAGATTCAAAATCTAGAAATTATTTTGCCAAGTATTTGTAGCAATAGAAAGGTTTGCAAACTAACCTTTTTACAACTGGTATTTGGAAAAATGTAATTTTTAATACAAAAATGAACACATTCCAGTACACTACTACTGCTGTCCACTACTATATACAGGAAACTCTCTTTACCGGCACCTAAATAACCGGAAATCTCTCTTAATCGGCAAAATTCAGGAGTAGGTTCAGGTAAGTTTTATTTCATATTAGTGGCCGTGTAACCGGGGTTCCTGCACCTGTTGCCATGCAACAGGGACGCCTGGATCTGTGGCTGTGTACGGGGCTCTTGTACCTTAGTAATTATACCTCTCTGTAATCCGGACTTTCTGATCAACCGGCACCACGTCGGTGCCGGATAAGAGTTTCCTGTATCTGCTTTATATGCAGTAATAATGTTGCTGAGTGTGATGGGCACCAAGCACAAATTTTATCCTTTTGCAGAATGCAGGGTCAAACCAAACTCTTCAGTGAGAAGTTCCATTCCAAGGAGTATGACATTGCTTCTGTTCTTTTCTTGACATTTTCTCAGCCCAAGGTTAAATTACACTTAATAAAGCCAACTTGTTCTTTACATATTAACTTGGAATGTTCTCATCATCTTGTAATCAACATTCAGTAATGTTGGATCAGATTCTTCCCCTGCCTCAAGATGGGCAAGTGGGCTTATTTCAATGACCTATCAAGTTTCTTCTTCAGCCATATTTGAATTGTGTTAAACAGTTAAGTTCTCAAAGAATTTGATCATCTTTCCCCTGATGCTGTACCATCTTTTTGTGTTTCTAATCGGCCTTTTTTTTATATCGGTCCTAACATTTGGCAACCCTGCCTTGGGTCTGAAGCAGTGTGATCCCCCTCCATTTCCGAACTATACCATTTTTGGTAGTATCTGCCAAACTGTTCAGTAATGTACAGTATATGAATCTGATTGATGTGTAATGAACATTTTTTCCATTCCCTTGTCCTGAAACCAGTAACTCATCCTGGCTTACAGTTCCACAGATGGCAATTATTGAGCCGACACTTTGAAAGCTCTCTGTTGCTCATCTGTGGAGCGGGGACCCATGGGTGACACAGATTGCGTCTATGCACCTGCATTTTTCAGCTCTGATCACTTGCTCAGGATCTGAAGGACGAGGAACCCAGTGTTTTTCTACTGCCTCAGGATCACCAAACCAAAACTGTAGGGTGCCATTTCGATCAGTAAACTCAGCACAAACCAGGAATTGAATGACCAGAGCCACAATTATCCTTCAAGTTATCAGAGGGATTGTTATTTCCTGGGATCATGGTGGCAGTCTTCGAATATATACATAGCTGCTAAATTTTTGCTGAAAAGTTTCTTCTTCCCTGAATGAAGCTGCATGACCTACTTAGTGCAGACCCTATTCCGTCAGTACTTTACACCCAGTATTTATTTCATTAATTTTTAAAATACTATGCTTTGTTAAACTGTGCGGACCCTATTCCGTCAGTACTTTACACCCAGTATTTATTTCATTAACAAAGCATAGTATTTTAAAAATTAATGAAATAATTACTGGGCGTAAAGTACTGACGGAATAGGGTCCGCACAGTTTAACAAAACATAGTATTTTAAAAATTAAACTGCGGACCCTATTCTGTCAGCACTTTACACCCAGTATTTATTTCATTAATTTTTAAAATACTATGCTTTGTTAAACTGTCAGTTTCAATCTTAACTGATGGTCTGACCACCTGCTGTTTTTCAGAAAACAATGGAGTTCTCCGAGGTGTCATTCTGGGTCAGCTGGTCAGACAGAAAGACGGCAAGTTGGGTTAGGTGAGGCAGAGAGTCTGAATGTGGCAGAGCAGGAGAGAGTGATCCGTGTGTGTGTATATAAAAAAAAAGGGAAGAGAGCTAAAAAATAAAAAGTAGAAAATGGGGCTGTCAAGCGCATAAAAATAATCGTGGTCGACGTGGCCCAATAGTCAACAGAAAGCAATCGAAAGAAGAAAAGGTACCGGTAAACTGAAGGACTTGTGAATGTTGTTTTTAAAGCTGTTTAGTTCATTGGATAGATAGAAAGACAATTAATTGTAACTGTCAAACTGAGCTCCAATTTCACAGAAGTACTTCATCATAAACCGTTCAGTTTGAGTTTTTCTATATAATTCTGTGTAATATCAGTGTAAAATAAACTTGAATTAGAATGATGCAGTAATCTCATCAATTAAATATGCAAATAAAACCAAGTTTCCTACATTACAGCAGTGACTACACTTCAAAAACTACTTCATTGGCTGTAAAGCACTTTGGGGTGTCTTTTTTCTTTTATTAACTCTGCTTGAAATTTTGAATCAAGAAATTAATCGGGATTAATATTTTAATTGTTTGACAGCTCGTGTGCGCGTGCGCAGATGTTGCTGTGATGCCCTCCACAGTTGGGAGACCGGCGCCAAGGGAACTACATAGTTTGGGAGTCCATGCCAAGAGGATAAAATGGGAATGGGAAAAGAAAAGGGAGGAAAAAGTTGTGTATGTTGTCAATTCAACTGATAGTTGGGAAAGATGTTAAACCTTTCGTTTCATATGCCTCCGCACATTGCTGTCCTGGACCACTTATTATTATTTCCTGATCTGAAAATGCCAGCAGCTTGAAAAATGGCTACAGGGATTCACATGGAGACACTTTATGCTGTAATGTACTGGGGTAAAAATTTCTGCTAAAATGTTTGCTGACCATTGAATAATATGTTTTTTAAGTTGCGTTCTTTAGGGCCATGTTCTCGCCTATTTTTCATGCTGTAATTTCTCCTTTTCAATTCTAAATATTTCCCTACGCAATGGTTTCTGCTTTATTCTCCTCCTCCCTGCCCTTCCTCTGTTATTAAAACCAGGCAAAGTAGTGTTGTTTCCAATACTGGTTCATGCAATTTGGCCATATGGATTCTGCTCTTTCCTATTGTACAGCTGTGCTGTGAAGCCAGGCACTGACTGGCCTGTGACTGCCTAATAAAAACCCCAGAGATGCAAGAGGAGAAGTGCCTTCCTTGTCGGGGCTTTTTTTCTGCTCAGTTTATTTGGTCTGACTTTTGCTTTAGCCTATATTCATTCAATCGTAATCTTGTGGTTTAGAGTTAAGCTTGTGAGTTTAAAAAATGTTTTAATGAAGTACAATGTCTGTAGCCTCAGGAACGCTAAGGCTTTGGAGCCATCAGTCACGATGTCTTGTGACTTCCCATCCCAAAATAGTAACTTGGGGAAGGATAAAAAGAACTGTTCTGGGTTTCACGGAGATTTTGTAAGTTTGAAAATTTCACTGCTTAAACTTCAGTAAATTGTTTTTGGAAATCATCTAATTTTCAGAAGCATTGTGGGAGTATTCCTTCGACAACATGCACTTGGGAGATCTCTACAAATTTTTTGGAAAAATGCCAGGAACACTCATTTATTCTTCACTTCCATGTGGTCTACCTTTCTTGCAGTTTCCCCTATTCTATGAGTCGCACAATCTCTGATTTTAGTTTTTACATTTTCATTGGTTTTGCTTGGGGCACGAAATAAACTGAAGTAACATAACCCAGTGGACCAACTCATTGAGCAGCTGCACAGTACAGACCAGAAAGGTCCCAGGTTGAATCTTCGATGTGTGCCAAGTTAGCTGATCTCAAAAGTTGATGGTATATCCATAACATTTTGCTTCAGTATGACGGGAAAAGCTTCTAATGGGATGTCTTGTTTGGCTATCCATTCAATGGCCTCCGGAGATGCTGAGTGGATAAATTAGGTGCCTCCCGCAACAGATCTTCGTGGGCAGGCTGATGTGATGTGTTCCACGGTCTGGGACTCCTGGCCACAGTCTCACCTTTGGGTCGTCCCACATCTTCCACTGTGGAGCAGATGGCCGCATCGTCTGTGCCCTGGGCGGATTCGGTTGAGCGCTGTCCAATGTCTTCGAGGGCGGATGTTGGGTCAGTGATGAGATGTTGGTTCTTTATGTTGCATGGATCCCACGATTCCGTCCATCTGGATCGTGGGTTGATACCAGCTGCTTGAATAGTGGCTGCTGTTTCCCAGAATAGCTGGCGTGATTTTAAGTACTTTTGTGGTGGGTTTTTCAAGCCTTCATGAATGGGAAGGTCGATGTTGCTCATGATTTTTTGCATTTTACAGAGCACAGTGAGTCGCTCCTGGGTTAGGGAGGTGAAAATTGGCCAGGATTTCCGCTTCTGATCACAATGCAGTGACCCCCCCCCCCCTGCTGTTTTGTGGGAATTTCCTCCATTAGGTGTACAGTCTACTCAATTCATAGGATATACGGTACGGAAACAGGCCATTCGGCCCAACCAGTCCATGCCGGCATTTATGCTCCACTCGAGCCTCCTCCCGTCTTTCCTCATCTAACTGTCGCATCACCCTCCCTATTCCCCTCTCCCTCATGTTTATCTAGCCTCCCCTTAAATGCATCTATCCTAATTGCCTCAACCACTCCCTGTGGTAGCGAGTTCCACATTCTCACCACCCTCTGAATAAAGAAGTTTCTTCTGAATTCCCTATTTGATTTCTTGCTGACTATCTTATATTGATGGCCTCCAGTTATGCTCTTCCCCACAAGTGGAAACACTCTCTCTGTATCCACTCTATCAAAACCTTTCTTAATTTTAAAGACCTCTATCTATTAGGTCACCCCTCAACCTTTTTTCAAGCGAAAAGAGACCCAGCCTGTTCATCCTTTGCTGATGGGTATAACCTCGCATTTCTGGTATCATCCTTGTAAATCTCTGCACCTTCTCCAGTGCCTCTATATCCTTTCAATAATATGGCGTAAGAGGCCATCCAAAACTTGGCTACTCGCACCAAGTCCCGTTCACCCATCACCCCCTGTGCTCGCTGGCCTACTTTGGCTCCCGGTCTGGCAATGCCTAGATTTTAAAATTCTCATCCTTGTTTACAAATCCCTCCATGACCTCACCCCTCCCTATCTCTGTCACCTCCTCCAGCCCTAAAACCTCCTGAGATCTCTGCGCCCCTCCAATTCTGGCCTCTTGTGCATCCCCAATTTTAATCCCTTCAGCTGCCTGGGCCCCAAGCTCTGGAATTCCCTCCCTAAACCTCCACCTTGTGCTCCCCCTCTCCTCCTTTAAGATGCTCCTTAAAACCTACCGCTTTGACCAAGCTTTTGGTCACCTGTCCTAACACCTCCTTAGGTGGCTCAGTGTCAAATTTTGTTTGATAAAGATCCTGTGAAGTGCCTTGGGAGATTTTACTACGTTAAAGGCGCTATATAAATGCAAGTTGTTTTAACATAGCTTGATGTATCTCACAAGATCGCTGCAGATGAGGAAGGCCTTGTTTTGTTTTCATCCTCCCAGAATACCAGCCCTACTGCTTTGTAACGGAGTCTAGAGCTCTGACACAGATTTAACACAAAATAACACATTTTTTGACACCGTGTATAGTTGTGATCTGGAATGCACTGCCTGAAAGTTAGGGAACGGGCAGCAGAGTTTTGGATGAGCTCAAGTTGGTGGAAGGTAGGAGGCTGACCACGAGAACATTGGAATAGTCAGGTCCAGAGGTAACAACGGCATGGACGAGGGTCTCAGCAGCAAATGACGAGGCAAGGGCCGAGACTAGCAATGTTACAGCTTAGATTAAACATGGCTCCACCTTGGACTGCTTTGCTTAAGACAGTCCTTTCATGTCTATTAGGAAATAACTAAAGATGTAAATACTCCTTCATTATATAATAATACATTGTGTTCTACATGGCTTAATGCCCGTCATTGCACAACACTGCATCCTGCAACTTACTGTGAGCAACTCTATGATCATTCTGCTAGTAATTTGTAATTACGTTCTGTGTCAGGCATGCCTCATGATACAACTATTTGAATCTAGCAACGTCTTGCCTATAAGGTGTCTCGTTCCCCTCAATTCTGTTGCAGAGTCTTTATGACCTAGGATCATAAAGAGAATGAAGTTGGTACAAGGATTCTCCCATATTTACAGAAGGGGGAGGTGGGCATGTCGGAGGACCACCTTGTGTGGGTCTGCTCCTGGGCAAAAACAACCACCCCCAGGTCCAGGGTGCGTGGGACCCATGGGGGAGGGTTAATTCAAAGGTGCTTAATTAAAATTAACAATCCAATTTATTAAAATACAAAATTCACAGTTTGCTGCTTGTGTTGCACATTGTGGTTCCAGGAAGACTTGACTAGTGGGCATTATGAATTTGTACTTTACAAATTGGTTTACAATTTCTCTATTAGCACATAGAGAAAATCATCTTTTTCTCTGCATCCCCAAAGGTATGGAGAGTATCTTGCTCAGCTGGGATGCAACCCTGCAGTTGAATATCTGACTGCCACTCAATCTTTGCGTCACCATGGAACCATGTACTAGCAAAAAAGTTATATTTTTGGGAGGGTAGCTGAGAAAGTTGTGGGTAAAAAGAAAAATGGTTTTGTGAAGAAAATGCTTTTTTTTTTTGGATTGTTCAAATAGTTGAAGAAACAAGACCCTGTATACCTTAAGAAAATGGCTGTTTTGGGACCTCGCCTACTTTCATGATGTGAATTACTGGCAGGGTCAGGAGATTTCTATGGTGATTTCCTTCACTGAGAAGTGTTGCAGGCTGGCTTTGTGGCCAATCTAGCACTGCCCAACCCTAGATAAGTGCACAGCTTTTGGAATTGACAGCTTGGCTCAGTTGGCAGCACTATTATATATGTGTGTGTGTATATATAAGTATAATGGCAAGGGATTTGGATAATGAGCCATCACAGTTAGTGATTTTTTTGAAAGGAAACTAGATAATGCTATTCTGCTTTGGGAGGCCATTTGATGGTAACATGTTCAGAAGAGGTCCAGACCTATCAAGTTTTGGAGATGTCCAAAGTGGAATTCGAGGTGTGTATCAAGGCAAAGATGATCATCAGTGGAATGGCCAAGCTGAAAATGATACTGGCTATGGAGTCGGCTGTAACTCTTAACTCCATCACTTTGATTATTAACAACAGCTTCCATACAATTAGAAAGCACCTACATAAGGACGTAGGGTGGAAAGTATAAATAGGATTACTTTGCTTAGAGATAGGGTGCATATTTACAAAGAGAAGGAAGTATGGACCAGGAGTAAGAAATGGAACTGGATCGGGCAAAGTTTGGAGGCACACATTTTGAAGACAAAGGGAGCGATACTATCAGGGCCAGAAGTTGGAGTCTGGTGAACAGACAGATCCTGTAGGGATAAAACTTTATGTTGGTCAGGCAGTATTTTACTGAAGTTGAGAAAAATGAACCAAAAAGGACAGTTTTTGTTGGAAGAGCTAGCAACTGTACTAGCAGGAGGAGATTGGGGGTGAAAAGGAGGATCCATGTAAGTTATGAGACTCTGCTGTGGCAAGAGACCAGAGAGAATGGCTGTTCGAGGAGCAGAAAGGTAGTAGGTGACTTTTTTCTTTTCAATATTTGCATTCAGTGAGCCTAATGGTATATTTACAGAATTTATAAACTGAGTTAGTTAGCTCTGGATGCTGCAGATTCATTTTTGGTTGCGATGAACAGAGGTTTTGAGACGGCAGAATGATTTGAAAGCATCAGATCTGTCGAGAGGGAAAGAGTGAAGTGTGAATTCTTGCATTCCAGCTACAATAACACGTTACTTCAGAAGAATGAAAGCAGCCGTTGGCTGATATACTAAGCAAGGTGGAGTTGGCTTGCAGTGCATGGTTTGTTGCAGAATATCGCCTAAAATGAATATGGAAACAGTGGTCAGAAGAGGTTAGTGTTGATGAGACAGATGATAGTGGAGGTTTGGAGGCGAAGAAAAGGTCTAGAATTACTAGAATAATCGAGGATATGGGTAAGCTGATTGCTATCCTAAATTATCTGAAACAACTTGGCCAAGAACTTGACATTAATGCTGGCCTAATCTGTGGGAGAGCATCGGAAATAACTCAACCTATAAACATTTGAAGTTCCAAGAATGGTGAGTTCAGCAGAAGGGAAGTTGAGAGTTGATTTAATTAAATTTTGCTTGACAAACAATTCATTCTGAAGAATGATTAAGGTTGGATAGACGCCAAAGGAATTTAGTGAGGTGAGGTGGAAAGATTTTTTGGCCACCAGAGATTGAAGTCAAGTGACTCAATGAGTTAAAGCAGCTGGAAGGGATGTTAAAACAAACAAACGTATACCTCCTTTGGATGTCGTTGTGAAGCTTCAGGTTATACTTTCATGTTGATGGAAGAAAATCACTGGCACCATGCAACACGAGAGAGAGAAATTGACTGATACTATATATTCCATGTAGAATCATAGAATTTTTACAGTATGGAAGGAGGCAATTAAAGTCACTGTGTCTTTGCTGGCTCTTTGAAAGTGCTACCAGTTAGTACCATTACCCTACCCTTTTCTCATGCCCTTTTAAATTTTTCTTCAAATATTTATTTACTTCCCTCTTAAAATCTATGGATTTGGCTTCTACCACTTTGTGGTAGTGCATTCCATAAGCTAATAACCCTCAGTGTAAAAATAAATACATTTCTCCTAATAAAACAAGAAACAAAACACTGGCCAGTGAAAATAATTTTTCCCTTATCATTCAAAACCCTTCATAATTCTCAACACCTCTATTGGATCTTCTCTTCACTTGCCTCATGAAAAGACCGAGTTTCTCCTCATAACTAAAGCATTTTATCGCCGCTTTCATCCGAGTGAATTTCTTCTGTAGCCTTGGACATGTTTACATGGTGAAGAGACGAATCTAGCTGTGGACCGGCTGAGAGTCGGGATAAATGGGTCATTTTCTGGTTGGCAAACAGTAACTAGTGGGGTGCCACAAGGATCAGTGCTGGGGCCCCAACTATTTACAATCTACATTAATGACTTGGATGAAGGGACCGCCATCGGGAACATCCTTCCTGCATCTAGTCTGTCTAGTCCTGTTAGAATTTTATACGTTTCAATGAGATCCCCCCTCATTCTTAACTCCAGCGAGTATAAGCCCAATCGACCCAATCTCTCCTCATACGTCATTCCTGCCATCCCAGGTATCAGTCTGGTGAATCTTCACTGCACTCCCTCCATGGCAAGAACATTCTTCCTCAGATAAGGCGTCCAAAACTGCACGCAATACTCGAGGTGTGGTCTCACCAAGGCCCTGTACAACTGCAGCAAGACATCCTTGCTCCTGTACTTGAATCCTCTCGCTATGAAGGCCAACATACCATTTGCCTTCTTAACCGCCTGCTGCACCTGCATGCTTACTTTCAGCGACTGGTGCACTTCCCCTTCTCCCAATCTATTGCCGTTCAGATAATCTACCTTCCTGTTTTTGCCACCAAGTGGATAACCTCACATTTACCCACATTATACTGCATCTGCCCAATCACCCAACCTGTCCAAATCATACTGGAGTTTCTCTGCATCCTCCTCACAGCATGCATGCCCACCCAGCTTTGTGTCGTCTGCAAACTTGGAGATATTACATCTAGTTCCCTCGTCTAGATCATTAATATATATTGTGAATAGCTGGGGTCCTAGGACCGATCCCTGCGGTACCCCACTAGTCACTGCCTGCCACTCGGAAAAAGAGCCGTTTATTCCAACTCTCTTTGCTTCCTGTCTGCCAGCCAGTTCTCTATCCAAGTCAGTACCTTGCCCCCAATCCCATGTGCTTTAACTTTACACGCTAATCTCTTATGCGGGACCTTATCGAAAGCCTTCTGAAAGTCCAAATCCACCACATCCACTGGTTCTCCCTTATCTATTCTACCAGTTACATCCTCAAAAAATTCCAGTAGATTAGTCAAGCATGATTTACCTTTTGTAAATCCATGTTGACTTTGTCCGATCCTGTCACTGTTTTCCAAGTGCTCTGCTATTATATCTTTCATAATGGATTCTAGCATTTTCCCCACTACCGATATCCGGCTTACCGGTCTATAATTCCCCGTTTTCTCTCTACCACCGTTTTTAAATAGTGGGGTTACATTAGCCATCCTCCAATCCATGGGCATTGTTCCAGAGTCTATAGAATTTTGGAATGTGAACAGCAATGCATCTACTATTTCTAGGGCCACTTCCTTAAGTACCCTAGGATGTAGATTATCAGGCCCTGGGGATTTATCGGCCTTCAATCCTGTCAATTTCCCTAACGCTATTTCCCTACAAATATTGATTTCTTTCAGTTCTCCTCTCTCATTAGACCCTATGTTCCCTGACATCTCTGGGAGGTTATTTGTGTCCTCCTTTGTAAAGACAGAGCCAAAGTATGTGTTTAATTGGTCTGCCATTTCTTTGTTCCCCATTATAAATTCCCCTGATTTTGACTGCAAGGGACATACGCTTGACTTCACCAATCTTTTTCTCTTCACATATCTATAGAAGCTTTTACAGTCAGTTTTTATGTTCCCTGCAAGCTTACTCTCATACTCTATTTCCCCCCCTCTTAATAAATCCCTTTGTCCTCCTTTGCTGAATCCTAAACTGCTCCCAATCCTGAGGTTTGCTGCTTTTTCTGTCCAATTTATATGTCCTCTCCTTGGATCTTATGCTATCCCTAATTTCCCCTGTTAGCCACGGTTGAGTCACCTTTTTTGTTTTATTTTAATGCCAAACCGGGATGAACAAATTCTGTAGTTCATGCAGTCTTTAAATATTTGCCATTGCCTATCCACAGTCAACCCTTTAAGTAACATTCCCCAATCGATCCTAGTGTACTCGTGCCTCATACCATCGTAGTTTCCTTTATTTAAATTCAGGTCCCTAGTCTCTGAGTCAACTACTTCGAATTCTTCATTAAAATGGAGTGATATCATATTATGATCGCTCCTCCCCAAGGGGCCTTGCACAACAAGATTGCTAATTATTCCTTTCTCATTACATAATATCCAGTCTAAGATGGCCTGATCTCTAGTTGGTTCCTCGACATATTAGTCCAGGAAACCATCCCGTATACACTCCAGGAATTCCTCTTCCACAGTATTGTTACTAATTTGGTTAACCCAATCTCTATGTAGATTTAAGTCACCCATGTTAACTGCTGTGCCCTTATTGCACGCGTCTCTAATTTCCCGTTTAATGCCATCCCCAACCTCAGCATTACTGTTTGGGGGTCTGTGTATACGACTCCCACTAACGTTTTCTGCCCCTTGGTATTTCTCAGCTCTGCCCATACAGATTCCACATCATCAGAGCTAATATCCTTCTTACTATTGTGTTAATCTCCTCTTTAACCAGCAATGCTACCCCACCTCCTTTTCCTCTTTTCCTGTCCTTCCTGAATATTGAATACTCCTGGATGTTGAATTCCCAGCCTTGGTCATCCTGGAGTCATGCCTCCGTCATCCCAATGATATCATATCCGTTTACATCTATTTGCGCAGCTAATTCATCCACCTTATTATGAATGCTCCTCGCATTAAGACACAAAGGCTTCAGGCTTGATTTTTTAACACTTAGTCCTTTTAGAATTATTATTTACTGAAGCCCTGTTTGATTTACACCCTTGATTTCTCTGCCTTCCAATTTTGCTTTTCTCTTTCCTGTCTTTTGTTTTTATCCTTGCCTCCCTTTCTTTTGTCTCCCTGCACAGGTTCCCAACCCCCTGCCATTTTAGTTTAAACCCTCCCCAACAGCACTAGCAAACACTCCCCCTAGGACATCGGTCCTGGTCCCGCCCAGGTGCAAACAGTCCAGTTTTTACTGGTTCCACCTCCCCCAGAACTGGTTCCAATGTCCCAGGAATTTGAATCCCTCCCCCTTGCACCATTCCCCCAGCCATGTATTCAGCTGGAATATCCTCCTATTTCTACTAGCACATGGCACTGGTAGCAATCCTGAGATACTACCTTTTGAGGTCCTATTTTTTAAATTTACCTCCTAACTCCCTATATTCAGCTTTTAGGATCTCATCCTGTTTTTTACCTATATCGTTGGTACCTATATGCACCACGACAACTGGCTGTTCACCCTCCCCTTCCAGAATGCCCTGCAGCCGCCCCGAGACATCCGTGACCCTTGCACCATGGAGGCAACATACCATCCTGGAGTCTCATTTGCTGCCGCAGAAACGCCTATCTATTCCCCTTACAATAGAATCCCATATCACTATAGCTCTCCCGCTCTTTTTCCTCCCGTCCTGTGCAGCAGGACCACCCATGATGTCAGGAAGTTCTGCTGCTGCCTTCCCCTGATAAGCCACCTCCCCCAACAATATCCAAAGTGGTATATTTGTTTGAGGGGGATGGCCACAAGGGACCCCTGCACTACCTGTCTGCGCCTACTACTCTGCCTGGCGGTCACTCATTCCCTTCCTGCCTGTGTAGCCTTTACCTGCGGTGTGACCAACTCCCTAAACGTGCTATCCACGATGTCTTCAGCATCGCAAATGCTCCAATATGTATCCATTCGCAGCTACAGTGCCGCAATGTGGTCTGCCAGTAGCTGCAGCTGGATACACTTCCCGCACACATGGTCGTCGGGGACACAGGAAGTGTCTCTGATTTCCCACATTGTGCAGGAGGAGCATGCCACGGGGCCGAGCTGTGCTGTCATGACTTACCTTTTAATTAATTCAAATTAAATTAAATCAATACCACCAATTACACTACAATTAAATATACTCAAGGGCCCTTGTTTACTAGCACACCCCGCTACACAACAGAGACCGTACAAACTATAACCACAAAAATTAAGACCGTCTAATCTTTATAATCTATTAATCTTAACTGTCAAACTATAGAGTAGTATAAATACTCACCTGGCCGTACTCACCCAATCAGCTGCTTCCTCTTGCCCGCGTCACTTTTTGAATCGTGGCGTGGCTCTAGAACGCTGCCGCCGGTCTGAGAGATTGGCAAGCCTCTGAGAAAAGCCCGTGAAAGTGAGTTTAAATACTCACCGGCTTCTCCCGACATGGCCTTGTTTTGTGTCTGTCTTCACGGAAGAAGACGCAAAAAACTTCCCGGAAATAGTGGAGAACCAAGGGTCTAGCGAGAATGAGGAACTGAGAGAAATGAGTATTTGTGATAAAGTAGTACTGTACAAATTAATGGGACTGAGAGCCAATAAATTCCCTGGACCTGATGCCCTACATCCTAGGGTTTTGAAGGAGTTAGCAATAGAGATCGTGGCTGTATTAGTTGTCATTTTCCAAAATTCTATCGCTTCTAGAACGGTTCCCGCGGATTGGAAAGTGGCAAGTGTAACCCCACTATTTAAGAAAGGAGGGAGAGAGAAAGCGGAGAACTACAGACCAGTTAGCTTGACATTAGTAGGGAAAATGCCAGAATCTGTTAAGGGCGTGGTAACAGGGCACTTAGAAAATAAGATTGGGCAGAGTCAACACTGATTTATGAAAGGGCAATCATGTTTGTCTAATCTGTTTTTGAGGTTGTAACTAGCAGAAAAGATAAGGGGGAACCAGTGGATGTGGTGTATTTGGATTTTCAGAGGGCATTCGATATGGTGCCACACAAGAGGTTATTAAACAAAATTAGGGCTCATGGGATTGGGGCAATATACTAGCATGGATTGAGGATTCGCAAACAGTAGGAATAAACAGGTCATTTTTGGGTTGGCAGGCTGTAACTAGTGGGGTACCATAAGGATCTATGCTTGGTCCTCAGCTGTTCACAATCTACATCAATGATTTGGATGAGGCGACCAAATGTAATATATCCAAGTTTGCTGATGATACAAAGTTGGGTGGTAATGTAAGTTGTGAGGAGGATGCAAGGAGGCTTCAGGGGGATATAGACAGGCTAAGTGAGTGGGCAAGAACATGGCAAATGGAATATAATGTGGAAAAATGTGAAGTTATCCACTTTGGTAGGAAAAATAGAAAAGCAGAGTATTTTTTAAATGGTGAGATTTTGGGAAATGTTGGTGTTCAGAGGGACCTGGGTGTCCTTGTACACAAATCACTGAAAGTTAACATGCAGGTACAGCAAGCAATTAGGAAAGCAAATGGTATGTTGGCCTTTATTATAAGAGGATTTGAGTTTAAGAGTAAAGACGTCTTACTGCAATTATATAGGGCCCTATTGAGACCACACCTGGAGTATTGTGTACAGTTTTGATCTCCTTACTCAAGGAAGGATATACTTGTCATAGAGGGAGTGCAACGAAGGTTCACCAGACTGGTTTCTGGGATGGGGGGATTGTCCCATGAGGAGAGATTGAGTTGACTCGGCCTATATTCTCTGGAGTTTAGAAGAATGAGAGGTGATCTCATTGAAGCATAGAAAATTCTTACAAGGCTTGACAGGGCAGATGTCGGGAGGATGTTTCCCTTGGCTGGGGAGTCTAGAACCAGGGGTCACAGTCTCAGAATAAGGGGTCAGCCATTTAGGATTGAGATGAGGAGAAATTTCTTCACTCAGAGGGTGGTGAATCTTTGGAATACTCCACCCCAGAGGGCTGTGGAGGCTCAGTCGTTGAGTATATTCAAGATAGAGTTCGATAGATATTTGAATATTAAGGGAATCAAGGGATATGGGGATAGTGCAGGAGAGGTAGAAGATCAGCTATGATCTTATTGAATGGCGGAGTAGGCTCGAAGGGCCAAATGGCTTACTGCTGCTCCTATTTCTTATGTTCTAATCCTTGTGTGTCAGAAGTGAACAGAATTAGCCTGGTAAGGCCATTAAAGTTTAAATATTTGCTTGGATTTCATAACTTTATTTTTAACGCCAAAAGTGGGAATATTTTTAACGCCAAAAGTGGGAATAGCACAAGTGGAAAAATGGCCAAACATTAAAAATTGTCAAAAGAAAATGTTGGCCAGTCTAGTTATAGTTTATAGCTGCGACAGGATGGGTACTGCCAAATTCAGTTACAACAAAGATTTCCTGTAATCATTTTGCTTTAGATTTCAGTTGTCTACCCATATACCAGAACAGCTGAGTATTCTGAAACATGTGTGTGTTTTTTGTGCTGAAGTGCTGCAAAGAAATTTTAAAACTGCATATTGCCCACTGATTTTTCATTTTCAAGGTCTCTCTTGACACAAGTCGTAAGATTGAAAGTCTGCTGCCAACCTTCTACTTATGCCACACTGTTGGAATGTGACATGACTGGTTATGATTTTCTTTCCTCTCCATAACATCATGGCTAATGAAAACTCAAGAATGGGGGATTGAACCTGTGTCTGACGACTACTATTGCAGTTAGCATGTTGAAGAACCAATGGCTGTGTTGTCAAGAATATGAATATAGTATTTTTATAAGCTGTTGTTTCTTTTCTCATTATTAGTGAGATACAACTGGTCATGGTCCATTAAATACTGTTCACTTGCTTTCTGATTTGCTTGATTTTTTTTGTATTCGATTTCCACCCCCTCTTTTCCCCCCCCCCCCCCCCCCCCCACATATTGTAGTTTTATTTGGAGCGGAGATGTTTCATGCCATATTTTGCCTGTGCAGAGATAACATGGTTGACTAGCTCGCTAGGACAATAGGAGGCACATGGCCAGGATCTTTCTGGAAATTACTGTGAAGTGCTTGTGTAATTTGCCACGCCTTGACTAAAGGGTTCGGATATTCACAGTTCATGCTATCTAATGACTTTTGAAGTGTTCTAATGATCCTGCTTCGTCGTCATCACATTATTCAACTAAATGATATGGTTTTCTTCCTTTATCTTTCTATTCTTGTATAGACTGAGCGTCCAAAATCCGGAATGTTCTGCAATCCGGACTCCGGAACGATTGGTGGCAGGGTCGTCCGGAACCATAAAATGTTCCAGAATCTGGACACCCTGAGGGAGGCTTACCAAAAACCGGAAATATCGCAACCTGGGCCCAGACATTTCCGGACTCGGAACGTGTTTCTGATGTCCGAAGACTGGAAATATCGCAACCTGGGCTCGGGCGTTTCCAGACTTCTGACATCAGAAACACATTCCAAAGTCCGGGAAAACCGGCTCGGCCTCTGTCCCGAGGTTGTCTGATTTGGGATGCTCAACCTGTACCTTTTCCTGATGGTCTTGATGCATCTAGTCTCCAGACCAAGGTGGGTGAGTCTCGCTGGAGGAGGGAATCTCCCTCCCCTTCAATCCAGAGTCGGGCTGAGCCTAGAATGTAGTATAACTTGGCATTGGTGCAAAATAAAACCGCCTCGCACCAACACTGCAGTTCTAGTGTAAATGTGGTATTTTTGGGTTCTTTTTCAGTAGGTTAGCAAGATTGTTGGAGTATTAGACAGTATAGGCATATGCTTTATATACATGATGAAGCGCAGTGATGATCTCATTCTTCCCTCCTTTTAATTCTAATTCACTCCTTGAAGAGAAAGACAACATATGGTGAATAATACTGTGATGGCTTTTGCATATTTTTTGAGTGCAAACCAGTAGACTTGACTGTACTTGTTTTGACAATAAATGTTACAGAAGAGATTACCATATGGTACTTAGCTGCCAAATACTTCTGTTTTAAGATGATGAGGTAGAAGTTTTCTAAGAAGCATTTTGGCTAATACAGTATTAGTTCCTGAAACCTGTAATTGGTGTAAAAATAGAGTTGGAAAGTGAGAGCTTTCCCTCAAATTAACTAGCGTATTAAGGAATTGACGATGTGAATATTCAGTCGCATCTTGCTGGAAAAATAATGGTACGTTAACTATGCAAGCTGTTATTAATGCACAAATCGGCCAGCACATTCAGGGAATTAAGAAGTACGCTATGAGTTGTAATTCTCCAGAACTTGCTGGTTGATTTACATTGCTCCACTGTTTGCTTCGCACAAGCGGCATCTTGCCCTTAGCCTCTGTTATTTTTAAGAACTTGCTGGATTTGCACATTAATTGGCCATTAAACTTGCTGCAGAAAGTTAGGGCTGGAACTTAACAGAGTAAGCACCTGTTTAATGACTTGATAATGCAATGCCAATCAACCTTTCTCGCCCAGAAAGGGAACAATTTAAACTGTTCAATCTCATTCCTGCAAGTAGTAAATAGTTGTTAGAGATTTTTTAAATGTCAATTTTTAATTTTTTTTTCTTGCTTTTCCTTTCTGACACTCTCGCTCTCTCTCTCGCGTGCGCTCTCTCGTGCTCTCTCGTGCTCTCTCGTGCTCTCTCGTGCTCTCTCGTGCTCTCTCGTGCTCTCTCGTGCTCTCTCGTGCTCTCTCGTGCTCTCTCGTGCTCTCTCGCGCTCTCTCGCGCTCTCTCTAGCTCTCTTGCGCTCTCTCGCTCTCTCGAATCTTTATTTCAGTCTTTATATTTCTCTTTCTGTACCTGATTTGACTCTAATTCACTCGCCGTTTCTTTCTCAATCCTTAAATCTCATTGGTTAAGGAGATGCGCTGTTGGTCTCGTCGTTCACCAAGGTCCCAGATGCCCCTTTGTCCTCTCCACGCCGTTAGAAACTCTCACTTCGGACAAATTGTGCAAAAAAATTTCGAGTTGCAGAATGCAGGAAAAATTCTAACAAATGGCATGCGCCACGAGATTCCCTGCTCCAGCAAGACTTCAGTGGGGAAGAGGAAATAGTGGTGATTAGCGTGAAGGGGAAACAGAAAAGATATTGCAGTGGGGAAAAGGAAAGCAAGCGACCAATTATACACAGTAATACTTCATTTTATATTCTTGACACATAGGTTAGGACACGGCAGAGTTTTTTGTAACTAAAGCTGTTGGAACTTGTTTCACAACTGGGAGTGAATTGACCTTGAATAAACAGAATAGCGTATAACCCCGCAAGGAAAAAATATTAAGAACATATGTAATTGCATTTGAATTTTGGTTTTGGAATCTGCTTCGGGGCAGGAACTTGGTTGGCTATCGCTTGCGTACCACTGAAATTATATTTCAAACTGGCAGAAATGTTGTTGTTGGAGAAGTAATTTCAGGGCAGTGGGATTAGTTTAGGATTGCTGTAGCGTAGGGCTGGCACAGCCACACTGGGCCAAATGGCATCCTCCTTTGCTGTTGATTTCAGTGATTCCAATTCATATGTGAAATCTGGCAGCAAGACAGCAGAACTTGAGGCTGGTCAGGTTTCATGTCCCTTATCGTAATCGTCATTAGCATCAACCTGTATTTATATAGCGCCTTTAACGTAGAAAAACATCCCAATGTGCTTCAGAGGTGTAATCAGAAAAATGGATTCTGAACTAGAGGAGGAGATAATGGGAAGGGTGACCAAAATGGTTGGTCAAAGAAGTGGGTTTTAAGCAGGGTCTTGCAGGAGGAGGGAGTGTTTTAGGGAGGGAATTCCAGAGCGTGGGATCTAGACGGCTGAAGGTCCAGCTGCCATTGATGGGGTGAAGGGAGGTGGCCAAAATTGGAGGAGTGAAGGGTGGTTGTAGGCCTAGAGCAGATTAGAGACCGTGATGTGCTGAGCTAAGCCATGAAATTATTTAAAGAGGAAAAAAATATTAAATTTGAGGTATTGGGAGACTGGTAACCAATGTAGTTCAGCAAGGGAGTGATGGGTGAGTGAGATTTGATGTGGGATAAGAACTGGGCAGCAGAGCTTCGCATGAGCTGAGGTTTATGTAGTGTGGAGGATGGGGAGTTCACCCCAAGAGAGCATTGGTCACCTGCAGATGCAACAGTACTTCAATGTATGGATGAGAGTTTCAGCAGCTAGTATTCTTTTCTGTTAATAGCAAGGTCTGATTTGAACTGTTCGGCTCTTCATCCACTTCAGCATGTGGACGTCCCAACCCGCTAAAGGCATGTTCCTCATGACCATGGAATTTTTTTTCTGGGTTAGTGGCAGAGGATGGAGTGGATGCATCCCAGCACACATGCTGGGAAGCACCCCTTCTTGACTCACTGCCACCCCCCCCCCCCCCCCCCCCCCAACCACCACCACCACTGATGTTTCAGGATCCTGGCACAGGAAACTTTGTGCTATCCGGCACCGACGGGACCGAGCTGTTGCCGTTCCCTCAAAACTGCCGGACACACCAGCGTTAATGTTGAAAGATACAGAAGCTTCTGAGCTCCGTATCTGTCAACAAACCCTGTTGACAGCTTCTAAACAGTCCAAGCGTCTCTGTAGCTTAGCAACAGCTTCAGCAGACCTTGCAGAGCTTGACTGTTAAGGAAAAAAGCAACGAGGAAAAAAAAAAACTAACGAAAACGGCACCTGATTTTTGCCGGTGGCTCGAGCATTCCGGACAGTTAGCCTCCGGATAACAGTTTCCTGGTATTTAGCAGCACTGGTGGGTGGGAATGGGCTTTGCTGCACATGGAGGCAGCAGTCCTTGGTATTAATAGTGCTGGGAGATGTTCCTGGGCTTTGTTGGCATTGAGGAGTTAGGGTTTGGTAGAACTGTGGCAGGTGAGCCCAGGGTTTGGCACAACTGGGGGTTGAATGTGAGGTTTGGCTCTCTAGTGGGTTCCTGGTATCTGTCAGCAATGAGGAGTGGGGCAAAGCATGGGGCTGACAGTTTGAGGAGAGGGGGTGTGTCATGTCTAACACTTATAAATTTTGAAATTTTCTGTAAACATTTAATTTGGTGCTTTGGTTCCTATATGTCTGTTATACGAAAATATAAATAGTCTAATTACTATGGCAAAACACAGGTGGTAATTAGAGCATTCAATTACCTTGTTTGTTTTTGGAAATTTAAATGGTTTCCCATCTGTTTCTGATAGCTGTCAGAAAATGTAAACATTGCTAAGTGCTAACAGTCCACATAACCGGCGACATGATTAGAGACCAATGTTCCCTGTAATTGTTTTTGGTGCACAGCCCATTCAAATTTTTGCACATGCGTGATTTCTTGCATTGAAGAACCGGTGAGTGGCCTGCGCGGGACCTCCAGACCGTGGCTGCGCAGCTTAGCGGGAACCTTGTTGGAGACTGCTCCAAAATGCAACTTTTTTTCTTTGCAAACATGAACTCCAGTACAATGAGGAAAATGCTGCAGTTAACGGTAGTTTATAGAACAAAAGAACAGAAGCAGCAGCTGTTAGCTGTATTTTTTCTCTCTCAGCCTCTGCTTTAAAATTTAATTAAAATTTTTCCTCTAGCTTTTCTTCAAATACATTTTGAGCTGAAATATTCCATCAGTGTAGCTGACTGGTGCTAATGCATCCTATGAAATCAGGTGCACTGCAACTGCTCCGACTGCAAAGTCTAAATGAAGCTCACAGTCACCGCTCGTGGCAAAAGCCCAAGCTTTTGGAAGAGGCTGAGGACTTCAAGTAAACTCATTAATAACGGCATTAAAAGAAACACTGGCAATTCAGTGGATACGTTTAATCATGTTACAGGAAACTCTCGTTTAAGCAGCACCGAAATATCCGGAATTCTCTATTAACCGGCAAAATTCTCACTCCGAAAACACCTCAATAACCGGCAATGTTGCCGAGTCAGAGTCTCCCGCGGTGGCCGAGTTAGTCGTTGGGGGTAGTTCTCCAAACTGCCACTACTCGGTTTCTTGGCGCTGTCGGAAGTCGGAACACCTCAATACCCCTGTAACAGGAGTCTGACTCTCCCGCGCTGCCGGTAGTCTCTTCTGATCCGCCATTTTACAGGGGCACTGTGTGTCTCCCACGCTGCTGGTAGCCATTGCATTGCATTACCCTCAACTGGCAGTACTGTACTTAATCCAGCATCTTCCACCATCCATTTAACACAATATTCTGTAGGTGAGTACCCAATTACTGTATACTGCACATTTCTTGATTTTTTAAAATTTTTCTTTGTTAAAAATAGCCTCGGTAGATAACCCTCTCCGTCATCCGGAATTTTTGATCAACCGGCAACACGTCGGTGCCGGATACCAAAGAGTTTCCTGTATTGTGAAATATGCAGTTGAATTTTTCTTCTTTTGTAAACCTATATTTTGTATACTAGAAATTTCAGTTACTGAGGTGGGGGGAAAAATATGAGGAAGCATTTTGAGCTACTTCTAGGAACCCAGTGACCAAATTGTTATACTCTCACTATAAAATAGCAGCTAGTGTCAGTCGGTTTCCACATGTAAGCTGACGACACCCAACTTTACCTCCCCACCACCTCTCGCGACCCCTCCACTGTTATCTAAATTGTCGGACTGCTTGTCTGACATCCAGCACTGGATGACCTGAAATTTCCTCCCAACTAAATATTGGGAAGACCGAAGTCATTATCTTTGATTCCCCCCGCCACAAACTTTGTTCCCTAGCCACCGACTCCATCCCTCTCCCTGGCAGTTGTCTGAGGCTGAACCAGACCGTTCGCAACCTTGGTGTCACATTTGACCCCTAGGTGAGCTTCCGACCACATATCTGCGCCATCACTAAGACTGCCTATTTCAACCTCTGGAACTTCGGCGGACTCTGTCTGTGCTTCAGCTCATCTGCTGAAACCCTCATCCATGCCTTTGTTATCTCCAGACTTGACTATTCCAACACACTCCTGGCCGGCCTCCCACGTTCTACCCTCCGTAAACTTGAGGTCATCCAAAACTCTGCTGCCCGTGTCTGAACTTGCACCAAGTTCCTTCTCTCTCCATGGATGCTGCCCTGACCTGCTGAGTATTTCCAGCATTTTCTGTTGTTGTTTCAGATTTCCAGCATCCGCAGTATTTTGCTATTATACCATTCATCTATCACTGTGCTCACTGAACTACATTGGCTCCCGGTTAAGCAATGCCTTGATATTATAATTCTCTTTTTTTTTTTTCCAAATCCCTCCATGGCCTTGCCCCTCCCTATCTCTGTAACCTCCCCCAGCCCTACAACCCTCCCGAGATATCTGTGCTCCTCTAATTCTGGCCTCTTGAGCATCCCCAATTTCAATCACTTCGCCATTGGCGGCGGTGCCTTCAGCTGCCTAGGCCTTAAGCTCTGGAATTCCCTCCCTAAACCTCTCCGCCTCTCTCTCTCCTCCTTTAAAACGCTTCTTAAAACCTACCTCTTTGACCAAGCTTTTGGTCACCTGTCCTAATCTCCTATGTGGCTCGGTGTCAAATTTTGTTTTATAATGCCCCTGTGAAGCGCTTTGGGACGTTTTACTGCATGTTGTTCTTGTGCGATGGGGAGTTGTGACACCTTTAACATTGAAAATCCTGTAACAGTGCCACCTACATGCATAATGGGCACTTCCGGTATTTATAATGACTTCAATGCAAGGTGCACCCTATGTACCAGATTTAATTTTTAACTGATTTATACGTGCACAATAAAGACATTTTAATCTATTTTGGAGATTGCTAGCTGGATTCTGGATAACGTGTGTTTTTTTTATGGCTTCCTGTGGCCAATTTGGGACGTTCGAGGGTTGCCTATTTGTTGAAATATAACCCTGACTTTGTTTTCTTATTTATTTCTTTGACACACTCTCCACCTTGTAACTCAGCTGAGTTCAGCAAATTGTAGCCTGGCGCCTTTCCTACCTCAACTCTTACACAAATGCCAGCAGCGCCTCGGTGTTAATTGACTTTCTCTTCCTCCCTTCCAGCCCCGGTTATAACAAACTTTGCGATATTGGGACAGTTGGAACTTGAGAACATTCACTCGGCGGATATTGGAAAATATAAACACTGACTGGCCAATAATTCTCACGCCCAATTATTGACTGTCAGTTTATTTTTCATTAAAATCACTCTACCAATCTCTGTGGTATAAAACGAGAAACACTGATTTTTATAGGTTAAAGTTAATTCCAAGATCGCATCATGGCTTTGTTCTATTCGGGAGAGTGGCTACCATGACAGAGAACTGCATACACCATGGTTGCTGTACATTTTGAGCTCTCAATGCAGACAAATGCCCAGGACTTGATGGCCTACATCGTAGGGTTTTAAGAGGTGGCAACAGAGATAGTGGTTGCATTGGCTTTGATCTTCCAGAATTCCCTGGATTCGAGAACGGTCCCTGCGGATTGGAAGGTAGTAAATGTAACCCTGCTACTCAAGAAAGGAGGGAACGAGAAAAGAGGGAACTATAAGCCAGTTAGCCTGACATCAGTAGTAGGGTGAAATGCTGGAATCTATTATTAGGGACCTGGTAATGGGGCACTTAAATCATAATCTGATTGGGCAGAGTCAACACTGATAGGGAAATGGTGTTTGACAAATCTTAGTTTTTTGAGGTTGTAACTAGCTGGGTAGATAAGGGGGAACCAGTGGATGTAGTGTATTTGGATTTTCAAAAAGGATTTGATAAGGTGCCACACAAGGATATTACGCAAAATTAGGGCTCATGGGATTGGGGGTGATATATTACAGGAAACTTTCTGATATCCGGCACTGACGGGACCGAGCTGGTGCCGTAACATCAAAAGTGCCGGACATACCAGAGTTAATGTTTAAACATACGGAACCGAGAAGCTCCGTGTGAATCAACAAACCCTGTTGCTTAGCAACAGCTTCAAAACAGTCGGCTGCAGCTGCAAGCGTCTGTAGCTGAAGCTGTTGTTATAGCTGCAGACCTTGCAGTGCTTGACTGGGGGGAAAAAAAGCAACGAGAACTTAAAAAAAAAAAAAAAAAAAGAAAACGGCTCCTGATTTTTGCCGTTAGATCGAGTATTCCGGACATATAACCTCCGGATAAACCAAAGTTTCCTGTAACATGGATTGAGGATTGGTTAACGGACAGAAAACAGAGTAGGAATAAATGGGTCATTTTCAGGTTGGTAGACTGTAACTAGTAGGGTACTGCAAGGATCAATTGTATCCAAGTTTGCTGATGATACCAAGTTAGGTGGGAAAGTAAGTTGTGAGGAGGACACAGAGGCTGCAAAGGGATATAGACAAGTAAATGGTGAGATTGGAAATTGTTGCTATTCAGAGGGACCTTGGTATCCTTGTACATGAATCTCAAAGTTAACATGCAGGTACAGTAAGCAATTAGGAAAGCAAATGGTATGTTAGCCTTTATTACAAAAGGTTTGGAGTACCACACAGATTGCAGCAGTTCAAGAAGGCGGCTCATCACCTTCTCTAGGGCAATTAGGGATGGGTAATACATGCAGGCTTTGCTAGTGATGCCCACATCCATGAACAAATTCAAAAAAGAAAATAAGGAAGTGGGCCTTGGTGAGACCACACCTATGGTATGGTGCACAGTTTTGGTCTCCTTGCTGAGGAAGGATATACTTGCCTTAGAGGGAGTGCAACGAAGGTTCACTTGATTGATTCCTGGGATGGGGGGATTGTCCTAGGAGGAGAGATTGAGTAGACTAGGCCTATATTCGCTGGAGTTTAGAAGACTGAGGGGTGATCTCATTGAAATGTATAAGATTCTTAAGGGACTTGACAGGGTAGATGCAGGGAGGATGTTTCCCCTGGCTGGGGAGTCCAGAACCAGGGGTCACAGTATCGGAATAAGGGGTCGGCCATTTAGGACTGAGATGAGATTTATTCACTCAAGGGTTGTGAATCTTCGGCATTCTCTACCTCAGAGGGCTGTGGATGCTCAGCTGTTGAGTATATTCAAGACCGATCGATGTATTTTGGCAAACAAATGAAATTTTTGAAGTATCTTTAAAAAAAAAAAAAAGGTTTTTCTCATTAGCAATTCTATATGAACAGTTATTCTTGGTATTGTCTGCTGAGAAGCAGTTATATCGTTTCACCAATGTCTGTAGATTGCAGTTAAACAGCACTACTATGAGATTTGCTATTATTTGGTGTTTTTGTAGACATGTAAATTTGGAAATTCACTGCTGGGCTGATCTGGTGATAAAACAAACTGAGAGTATCCCCATGCACCCTGGAGTGGCTCCATAGTGCAAGGGTAACCAGCTTTTGTCTTTATGGGCTATATAGCTGCATACTGAGAAGCCTCAAGGATCCTGTGCACAGGGTCAATCAGTGCTCACATTAACTGTTGCTGATAATGAAGCTTGTTCTCATTTAGGATTTATTCACCAATGAGGTAATGACATTTAAAAGCAGCCCTTTCCCAATTTCTAGATCCAAAAAATTGAATACGAATAAGAAATACAAACACAAACACGACTGAGTTGCCTGGGATTTGGGGGTTGGATTTCCAGAACTCATTCCTACTATCTCGAGCAGTTTAAAGTGTGATTTCTTTACAATGCCGGTCATTCCCTATCCCCGTAAGAAATTCCAAACCAGTTGATAACAAGTCTCGAGTAAGTATTTGAACAGGGTCACTAAGTTGTGAATGTCATAGGCTTCCAGGCTCCAAGCGTAGACATTGGCATGTGTAATTCCCTTCATCTCTCAGCACTGCCTTAAAAGAAAAATGGGTCTCGCACTGTCCTTGTGATGGGACACTGACAGTGGCAACTCAAGGTTACTGTCTCTCTGTTTAGAAATAAGGTTGGCTTTGATAAACCATCCGTGTAAACACTGTACACCGAAAACGCACCCATGCCACAATAGCAAGAGTGTCAGACAACGGTCTCTGCTTTAACCACTCAAATAAGTAACATGCAAATTGTGGCAGTTAAGCTTTAACTATTTAGATGAGCTTTTGAATGGTTCCACATTTTTGGAATTAACGTGCAATATTTAACTGCTGTTAATGGATTTCTTGTCCCGCACCGCATTGCTGGCCCGCTCTAGGATCCTGGCTGTCAGGTTACAATGGCCTCCCCCTATAGTGGGCAGATTGCATTCGCATGAATGCACCCACTATAACCGGTGGGGACTGTATTAAAATGGGCATCATTTTCCCTGGATGCCACTGTGATTACAAGCAGAAATGTTGCAATATTACTTCACTGGCATTTGTTATTTGTTCCCTCTTCCTGGGAAGAGAATATTGTACGATGTGCACACTTGTAGTGGAATCGCCACCGTTAAATTTAGTGCGCTTTTACTGATGTAAAAGGTGTTTTTAAAAAAATAATAAAATGAAGCCGCGCCTAACATAGTTCAAATGATCAGTCCATTTTTCTTAAGCTCATCGAGCCCACTACACCTCAAATGTAACCATAAAAATAATGGTTTCTGTAACTATCACTGTTTCAGGATCTTTGTGTTAAATACAGGGAAATTTTGTCTTGGGTAGCATGTATTTTTTTAAAGCTTTCAGATGTCTTTGAATACAACTTGGTGAATGTCCATATTATCTTTATAATGTAGTAGTCGTAATGAGCAGATGCGTGGTACAGAGAGAATTAAGGATTTTTTTTCAAGACCGTTTTTGTTGTTGTCTAGATTTACAGGTCTGGAAGGACCAAGCGGCTTTGGTTTTGAACTGACCTTCCGGCTAAGACGAGAAACTGGGGAAACCGCACCACCGACGTGGCCAGCTGAGCTGATGCAGGGTCTGGCCAGATATGTATTCCAGTCAGGTAAAGTTCTTATTATTGTTCATTTACTAAATTCTGTGTAGAAATTAAGCCAGATTTTGCTTCTGACAAAAAAGCCATCTTCTACAGCTTTGACCGCTTGTATTGCATTGACGACCCAATGCAGTACTATGTGGCAATCTTTTGAACCACATTGCATTTTTTTCCCTTGGTATTTCCTATGGATGGGTCTTTAACATTATGTGGTCTGCTTTCTCCTGTAAGAAATGAAACCGGGATGAGGAATGTAGAATAGTGAGAAGTGACATTGAAGTGGGGCTTGTAAGAGAGAAGCATTTCTGGCAGACGAGGAAGCATTATAGTTTGGTGTCTTCTAGCAGTAGATATACTTGTACATTCAGCTGTTTGACATTTTGTTTGCCCGATGCAGGGTTACAGTCCTGCCTTCTGCCTCTCCACAGCCTGCCACAGTACTCCCATGATCTCCTCGTCAAACTACGGAGCCATTTGCCTTCCTCCTAGTTGTTGCCATCCTCTCCTGCCAGAGGAGCAGAAAATTAATATTAAAAACAACAAAGAGCACTTAAATGCCAGGGCAAACTTCACAGCAGTTTTAACAAGGCTTTCAGGCACTTTTTAAAAAATGTTGAAGACTTTAAAAGTATTAAAAGCAGCCAAAACACACGCACTCGCTTTCTTCCAGGAACTTAAGGCCGTGAACAACAATTTTGCTGCAGTTCTTTGAATTTAGCTTCCTGATGCTCCATGCCTCTAAGAAGCCTTGAAGGCCCAATGTGCTCCTGAACTTCGTCATCTGGGTGCTCTCCACCACATACGCGCCTCGATATGCGCTTGATGTCTTCCCTCTGTGTTATCGGGAAATCCTGACGACGCCATTTTGCCCAAGGCTCCAAGCCCTTCCAACACGCTGAGTACACAATGTACCTGATCACCTGCACAGAAAAATCAACTTTTATTTAATTATCTCAATTGTTGCTACTTGGATTAATTAGTTTTACATTTTTCATTCTATCCCATAAAACCAAAGATGTTTACAACACAGAAGGAGGCCATGTGGCCCATCTGGTCTGTGCTGGCTTTTTGCTAGAGCAATCCAAAACTAAGCCGTCTGCCCTAGATTCTCTTGCCTTGTATCTTCCTCTTTCAAATATTTATCCAGTTTTCTCTTGAAACAAGCAATGGTCTGGGCTTCAACCACTCAATGTGGCAAAGCATACTGGGCTCCAAGAACCCTATGTGCAAAGAAATTTGTTCTAACCTCTCTCCTCACACATGGTGATTTTAAATTGATGACACTCGTTACTGTCTCCCCAACCAAATGAAATTGTCTTTCCCTATTCACTCTGTCAAACTCTTCCTAATTTTAAAACCCTCCATTTAAATATTCTCTTGGCCTTCTCTGCTCCAGTGGGCATAGTCCCAGTGTCTCGAGTCTCTCCTCATAGCTATTTTCCCGTTCCCTGGCATTATCCTGGTGAAACCATGTTGAATGCACTTTATGGCTGTAATTTCCTTTCTATAATGGCGTGCGCAAAACTATACACAGTACTCTGCAGCCTAATGAATGTTTTATATAAATTCATCATTACTTTTTTACTTTTGTACTCCAGACCATATTTATAAAAACATCTTGGGCCGTAAGTTGCGGCTCCAATGGTGCGTACAAGGTGCGCAGGCGCCCAAAGGGGCCGCGCAAGTTCCAGGTTTAGACCGGCGAAGTGCATGCGCTAAAACCCAGAACGTGCGATCTGTCGAGTATTCTCTTGACCGATCGCACATATCCCCAGGAGCAGGGCCTCCGCGGGCGGATAGTTGTGCTATTTGCCCAGTGAATGACCGTGAAATTCTTACGCCTGGTAAAATATTGTTTTTATTTTATTATGTTAAATGTATTTTTAATGTCATCCCCATTCATGCTTACGGAGGACCCGTACAAACGGAATCCCCATAAGCATGAATGGGGATTCCCTTCAGTTGGTTGGGCCAGCCCACGTGATCCCAGGAGCGCCTGCGAACCGCATGCGCCCCTGGGATACATGGGCCTCTATGCAGGCCTACGCGGAGAGGCCCAAGAGCGCAAGTCTCCGTGGATCCCGTGGCAGAAGGTAAGTTTGCAGATTTTTTGCTGGTCGGAGGCATTCGTCCGCGGGAACCCTCCGACCGCAAATTCAGGCCCATTGTATTTTGTGATTTTTGGATGTTTTTTGACTTTGTTGTGTCTACTGTAGCTCTGGCAAAACTGATTCATTTTTTTTGATATTGTATTTTTAACCTTGTCTTTTTGTATTGCTGGAATCAGCATGTAAGGGGGTAAAAATAGCATCGTGCAGATATTTCACAAAGGGAAACGGATCAATTCCAGTGAAGCTGTCTCTGGGGTTCTTAAATTCAAATTGGTAAACCTGAGAATAGGAGAATGTTCCAGGTGCCTATTGACGGGAATTGCTACATTCAGTAAGTAGCATCTTGGGCCATCAACAGAGATTGCCTTCATTCAATATTGCTGAATTGGCACGTGGTTAAATCGTGAGGTTTATTGTCTGCTGCCTTTTTGTTTCAGGGTCTGCGGGGGTGGCGGCGGTGTTGATAAACTATTTGGCCACAGTTCAAGAGGGTAGTCCCTAACCTGAGGTAGTTACTTTGACAGCTGTTGCTGAGACCAGTGGGCTAAAAGGGCTGGAGCCCTCTATGATGGCTCTGTGTCGGCTGAAACTTCATGCTACAGATTTAGACTGGCAGTCCGTAGTCAAGCAGCGAGAGTCAGTGTTTAAAATTCACAGCCCAAAAGCTGCCAACTTAGCTTGTAGCGATTGCTCGAGCATGTTTACAGCAAGTGGTCATCTGTTTAAAGGTCCAGGTTGCATCGTTCTGACAGTAGCATTGAACTATAACTAAGTCATATTTAGTGACACATTTGGTGGTTTTGAATGATGCATTTTCTTTGCAATCTTAATTATAAATGATTATAACAATATATCAAATTAAGCTGTAAACTTGTAATGCTGAATACTAAGTTATAAAGTTAGAGAATAGATTTCCTCAATGATACTGTCCTCAAGTGAATAATTGTAACCCGTTCAACTCTTGGTTTTTGTAGCAAAATTAAGTGTTAAAATACTCCAACCATTTACTTAAAAAAAAAATGTCACCTGCATGCTGCCAGACCTGGGTATTGTTTTCAATATCTTTAAAATGGTGGCATGCGACTGATCAGTTTCCTTAAGGATTCAGTGATTAAAATTAATCTACTGTCAATTCTTTTCAAAAAGAGTTGCTTGCTTGCAGCAATCTGTTTTCTGATAAGAAGTAACCTTTTTGTCTTAGCTCGATCCAGTTTCTGTTTGTGTGAATGTTTTGAGTGTCCTAGCAGGTATTTCATTTTGCATGTTTCCAGCTCAGATTTTACTTTTGTCTGACACTTGTGGTGGGGGGCAGGGCTGGAATCCAGGCACCTCTGTTAAGTATCTTAAATAATTTACTTCTCACTATGTGATCTTTGATGTTAGAAGTGTTGTGTTTTTTGCCATTTCTGGATATGCAAACTGACTACCAACAATTCTTAAATTAGTGCACGCAGTTCCAACAGTATATGTATGGGCTATGCAGTTCCAACAGTATATGAGCTTAGTAAAACTGTGCATCTTTCCTGTAGAATTGCTTTTAAAATCAACTGATCTAATGTTCCTTCCATCCAGCCATTAGTACATTAAAATCATCATCCAAACAGCTAATCTTTGAATTGTTCATGATGCACAGAGAAAATAATTGCATTAGAATTTGTTCTGGTAAGAAGAACTCGGATAGTATAAAGCAATTATAATCAAATAACAACAGAAAATGCTGGAAAAACTCAGCAGGCCAGGCAACATCTGTGGAGAAAGAAATAGTCAACGTTTCGGGTCGAAACCCTTCGTCAGGATAATCAAATGCCTGGCTTCAGATTGTTAGGAATCTGGTGGACTGCAACTAGTATCCGTTCAGCCCGTAAGGATGACCCCGAGCTTCCGGTCGCCCGTCATTTTAATTCACCGTCCCATTCCCACTCTGACCTCACTGTACTCGGGCTCTTGCATTGTTCCACAGAAGCTCAGTGTAAGCTTGAGGAACAGCACCTCATCTTCCGATTAGGCACTTTACAGCCTTCCGGACTCAATATCAAGTTCAACAATTTCAGATCATAACCTTGGCCCCCATTACATTTTTATTTTTTATCCCCACTTTTGTTTTGGCCCTTTTTCCCCCCCCCCTTTTTTTTCTCCCACATGGCAGCTGTCTCCCATTCTGCCAGCACATTTCACACCTAATCTAGAGCCGTCTTTTGTCTCCACTAGTCCTATCACCATCTTGTCTCGTTTTGAATACCTCTTAATGTCGCTTCACTTCTCTTTTTTGTTTTCTCCCAGCCTGGCCTCTTAATCTATTTCATTTCCTGTGCTTTTCCAGTCTTGACAAAGGGTTTCAACCCGAAACGTTGACTCTATTTTCTCTCCACGGATGTTGCCTGGCCTGCTGAGTTTTTCCAGCATTTTCTGTTGTTATTTTGGATTTCCAGCATCTGCAGTATTTTGCTATCGTACTAGTATCTCTTGGAATTTGCCAAACTACAGTTGCAGGGATACAAAAGTGAATTTTTCCAGCTTGCTTAAGTTCACAACTGCAGCAGTGTGCATAGGACAGCACAGTATGTTTTTCTGCAATGTTCTGTATCCTTTGAGTGGTAAGATGTGGGTGTGACAGAAACAGAGCCTCAAACGGAAGGTTTTCTGTATATAGATTTATGATTTTTGGTGGACAGGGTAATTGTGAATTTAAAATTGACTCCAGTTAGCTGACACAGAATTTGCTTGTCTTGTCAGGAGGAAAGTCATATCAACTGTGGGTGCATTTGGGCTATCGGCTTTGTAATTAGGTTGGTTAGGAATACCTTTTACATTCTAACGAGTATTTGATGAGCATTTGCACAGTTGATAAATAGTCACTGCCCATGGAACAAAATTACTCAATACATGGAAATGTGAATTGATTGTATCATACGTAAGGACACACTCATAAAGGACTTGCACTGGATACCTGTAATGGCCAGACTCCAGTGAATTTTTGTTATACGGGTTGAACCCCGGTAATCCGACACCCGACGGTCCGGCACCTTCAGTGGTCCGGCACGAGGAAGGTCCTGCTGTCACATTCCCTCCCTGGGATGGGTCCGGCTCGGGTCCCGGGACCGCCGCCGGGTCGGGATCAGCGCCTGGACCGCGCAGCATCACCGACGGCTCGGCAGAGCGATCGAGTCCGAGCAGCCCATGGGCAGCGGGGTCGGTGGCGGCACAGGGAGGGCAGCAGCAGGAAGAGGAGGAGCAGGTGGTGGCGGTGTTTGTGGTGACTTTCGACACCTTCAGTGGTTCGGAATTTTCAATGGTCCAGGTCCCGAGGGTGCTGGATTACCGGGGTCCAACCTGTATGACCATTTAGCCAGTGAAAATAAAAATTGACCATCCAACACAAATCTGTTAAGTATTCTGTTTAATCTATTTTTAAATGATTGGTGTTAATTGTAAGATGGGTAAATGGAGATCATCAGTGTGAAAGTGGTTATTTCCACATTCTTGGACTGCATGGATGTTGCAAAAAAAATACTTTTCACTTGAGAAATGAGACTACTGAGATGGAGAGTGTGTGAACCTTCCAGAGAAAGTGGTTACAAGATTTAACTGTTGGCGCTAGTGGAGTGATTCTTCATTAACTATCGATCTCCCTAAGGGGGAGATTTATGTATTTTGCTGCCCCACTCTCTCGTTTCCTTACAGCTGGGATCATTCAAGATCCAAACAGTGGACTGGTTATTCTTGGTAATGCACTATTGGCTAAGGAAGATGTGATCTAGTGTTTGTTAACTACCGGATCTACAGACTCTGGTGTAGATCCAAATATAGCACAGCGTTCCCAAGAACATTCAGCTGATGGGATACCTGTTCAGAGGGAAAGCTTGGTGAAATAAGGTTTACGGCAAACATTTGTAACTATACTTTGCCCAGAAGTTTCTGACTGCTTATAATATTGGATAAACGAGCTTGGTATATTGGTGCTGGAATATCCCAATTATTCTGTTATAATATTGCCAGTTCAAGAGCGCCACCCTTCTTGTTGCAGATTCATACTGAGATGTTCTCCTTTTGGCAAGAGTGGCATTTGGGCAAATCTGTATAGTACAGGTAGACTACCTTTTATCCGAACTTCCGAAAACCGAAACCCTCTTAAAAACCGAAGGTTTTTTTGTTCAGCGTAAGTCGTGCGCACGACATGACCAGAGTGGCGCACGACCCCAACCCCCGCCGCCGACCCACCCCCGACAAATTTCCCAGTCTTATAAAATACCTTCCGAAATCCGAAATTTTCCGAAAACCGAAACACGGCTGGTCCTGAGGTTTTCGGATAAAGGATAGTCTACCTGTATTTTCCTATGTAGCTGGGTCTAAAAGTTTGCAATCTAGGCACTGTTTCTGTGAGAAAACAGTGATTAAACCTGTTACTAAACAGTTTGTGAATTGAGCAGTAAAATCCATCCCCTGAGGTCTTGGAGGTGGAATCCGATGGGAAAACCAGAGTCTCTTCTACAGAATATTGACTCCTTCTTGAACTATCATGGTGCGTCTCCTATCTGTAGGGCAGCTACCTGAAGTAATTTGCAAACTTTTGCTAAGCATTGTCTTCGTATTGTGCCTCCAAATAATACTCAAAGTACAAACGACATGTGTTGTCTTTTTTTTGCTGTTCAGCGTATCACTACCTGTATTAATTCTGCTTTCTAACATGGAATCTCTTCTTCAAGGCATTCTTGGCATTGACACTAAAGTTTGCTTGAGGTATGACAATCAAAATGGAAGTGTTTCCGCAACATGGTTGATCTTTATATTGAGTTGGGATGCCATTATTAATGCAGTATTGAATAATACTGTTCATCAAAAGCTTGCTCGGGCATTGTTGAGAAAGTGGAAATACATTCCTTGAGCAGGTATAAAAAGTTAACTACAGAGAAAATAATGTAAATAGGAAAAGTGATATCTCGTCTATCTTCATAGAAATTGGACAATTTTGTGTGGCAGTCTGAAATTTGTATATCCCTGCACAGGAGTAGTGTAGCTTGAGTAGTTTTGGGTTTCTGCTAACTTGTCTGAAATGTGAGGACTGCTGACAGCTGTCAAAGTTCTGGAGCCATTGCCTGAATAGAAAGAACATTTCAATTATTCTACATAGTCCACATTGTGCCATCTGTTGGAATTTGATGACTTGGAACTCTGCAAGACTTGGAGACTGTCATATTTCAGAATTTGCTAATCTGATCTGTATGCATTTGTACCAGAATATTGATTTCAACTCTCCCATTATTTTGTCTTAAACATTTGGTGTTCTGCATCAAACATTACCTGGCAGCTGCATTTACTGCAGCACTTCTCCACTTCGATGCGTGACCAAAATGACAAGTGATTAAAGTGCACATAAATGTGTAAAGTCACTTGTTTACAGATTCATAATGGATTATCTGCTCATCGAAGGCTGAATCTTTATAACTGAAAATAGATGTTAGAATCTTAGATTCATTTAGTGCACAAAAATACTTCCCACAGTTCTTTACAATATATTTTATTTTAAATCTAATATACAGCAGTGGAGAACCCAACAAAATGAAGTCCTCTATTCTTATTGAACACAAACTGTATGATAACTGTGATACTTGTGACTGATTTGACAAGCCTTTCTCAATTAAAACTGCTTTAATATCCTCTCGTAAATCAGATTCCAGGAGCCAACTCCCACGATTTCAACTGTTAAATTTAGTCTCCATAGATTAGCAGCAATTTTATAACAGTTTTTCACTGTCAGCCACCAGTCTATGGAAACTGGATTCAGCAGTTTAAACTCTGAGCGGCTCCAGAATCTGACCTAAAAAAAATCAGTAACTTCTTTTTGTTTTGTGGAATTTATTTTCCTTCCTACTAGACATCAGTACGGAACAAAATTAATAGGACAATTATAATTGCTTGGCTTCTAGATATTATTTCTGGAAACTTTAGAAATTTTAATCTTGTGACAATAAGTGGATGGGCACAGGGACATTCTATAGAGTCAGCTTACTTTATAGCACCTTTTGCACAGATGATTGCTAAATTATATACTTGGACTTTATCATTCAATGCCCTAAGGTTTGAAACTGAACCTGTGTTATCCGTGGCTCAGTGGATAGCGGAGGAGTGGTCTTTTGGATGAGACGTTAAACCGAGGCCCTGTCTGCCCCCTTCAGGCGGATGTAAAAGATCCCATGGCGCTCTTTTGAAGAACAACAGGGGAGTCCTCCCCAGTGTCCTGTCCCAATATTTATCCCTCAACCAACATCACGAAAACCGATTATCTGGTCATTATCTCATTGCTGTTTTGTGGGAGCTTGCTGTGTGAAAATTGACTGTCGAGTTTTCATTGTTTGTGAAGCGTTTGGGATGTCCAGAGGTCGAGAAAGCCGCTGTATAAGTCTTTTTTCTCTTTTTCTTTTCTCTTTTTTTCTTTTCTCCCTCTTTCCCGCATTGCAACAGTGACTCCATTTCACAAGTACTTAATCGGCTGTAAAGCGCTTTGAGACATCTGGTGGTTGTGAAAGGCACTGTATAAATGCAAGTCAGTCTCTCTCTCTCTCTCTCTCTCTCTCTCTCTCTCTCCCTCTCTCCCCCCTTTTGCCTTTCCTTTGTTTTGCTTTCCTTTCCCTTTCCTTCCCTCCATTGGACCTACTAGCAACTGGCTTTGGTCACTACGGGCAGGAGCTTTGGAGCATGTAGCCTACTGGGCTAGCAAGATTGTCAAGTTATACTTAAACTACTTGACTTCGAGCTGTGCTAGCAATGTATTACTGGTGAGTGGATGCTGGCTAGCAAAACTGAAACTGGCCAGCTAGCTAACAAACATCAAATTTGTGTCTTGCTTTTGGAATTGTGGAAGGTGGCAGCCTCCCTGCTCGCAGTCACATTCAGTATACTCGTAAAATGTTGGGATGCATCAGAAATGTGTTATAAGAACATCAGGAGCAGGCCATTTGGCCCAGAGAGCCTGCTCTGCCATTCCATGAGATCATGGCTGATCCAATTTTGCCTCAACTCCACTTTCCTGCCCGCTCCCCATAATCCTTGACTCCCCTGTTGCTCAAATATCTGTCTATCTCGGCCTTGAATATATTCAATGACTCAGCTTCCACAGCTCTCTGGGTAAAGAATTCCAAAGATTCACAACCCTCAGAGAAGGGGGGTGCAGTAGTGCATTGCAGGGATCAGTCACCATAGAATCAAGTTAACGTTTGACGTGCATAATATCCTGGCATAAAGACAGGAGCCAAGAATGGACTCTGTTGCTTTACATTTCATGATAGCGAGCTGTCAGGGCTATTTTATCAAGTGTACAATTTTTTTTTTATTTTTTATAAAAAGGCTGTAGTTAGGTTGATTTGCTGTACAAGGCATGAGAGAGGAATATTCATCATTCTTTTGGACTGTGCTTGTTAGGCTGCTGTTGACTGACATTGCTATTTCTATTTGTGAACTTTGTGCTATTCCCCAGCTTTAAGAATGTAATGAGAACGGTTACCCCATAGCCTTTTAATATTCTAGTATGCTTAACTGGAACAGATTTTGTTTTTGTTGGTCTTCAAATTTTCTGAGCACTAAAACCTGGTGAACTCATTAACAACATTAATTAGGTATACTTGGAGCTTTTCCTTTGATCTTAGCCTGTCTTGTTGTAAGTATTCTACCCAGCCATTTAAAAAAAAAAAAAAAAAATATGCACTTGTACAGTAGATGGATGCTGAGAAAGCATTTGACAAAGTGCCACACAGGAGGCTTATTAAGAAGATGGAAACCCATGGAATTAAGGGAAATGGGGTGGTGGTATGGATGCAAAATTGGATCAGTGACAGGAAGGAAAGGATGGTGGTGGATGGATGTTTTTCAGATTGGGAGATGCTTTGCAGTGGTGTTCCCCAATGGTCAGTTTTGGGTCCATTACTCTTTGCAATTTTTATCAATGATCTAGACTCTGGTGTAGGGAACAGCATTATAAAGTTTGCAGATGATGCAATACTTAACAAAGTAGTAGATAGTGATGAGGATAGTTATAGGCTTCAGGATGACGGACAGGATGGTGAAATGGGCAGAAGCATGGCAGATGGAGTTCAATGCAGGGAAGTGTGAAGTGATGCAATTTGGGAGAACTAATCTGGAAAGACAGTATACTATGAATGGCACGATTTTGAAAAGTGTAGATGAGCAGAGGGACCTTGGTGTTCATATACACAAATTCTTAAAGGTGGCAGGGCAAATTGATAAGATGGTTAAAAAAGCATAGGGTTACTTGGTTTATAAATAGAGGAATGGAATATAAAAGCAGAGATCATGCTAGAACTTTATAAATCACTGGTTAGGCCTCAGCTGGAGAATTCCAGACAATTCTGGATATCACACTTCATAAAGATGTAAAAGCCTTCGAAGGGTGCAGAGGAGGTTTACCAGGGATGAGGGACTTCAGTTCTGAGAAGAGGTTGGAAAAGTTCGGACTGTTCTCCTTGGAACAGAGACGGTTAAGAGGCGACCTAATCGAGGTTTTCAAGATGATGAGCGGTTTTGATAGAGGAAAAAATATTCCCTCTGGCTAGTGGGTCAATAACTAGAGATCATCGATTTAAAATCATTGGCAAAAGATCTAGAGGGGAGACGAGAATCTTTTTCACTGAGTTGTCAGGGCCTGGAACGCTCGACCTGAAAAGGTGGTGGTAGCTGATTCCATCAATAATTTTAAAAGGGAGTTGGGCAGATACTTGACGATGGGGGACTTACAGGGTTATGGACAAAAAAACGGGGATGTGGGGCTAAGCAAGACTGCTCTTTTCAAAGAGCTAGCACAGGCACGCGGACTGAATGGCCTCCTTCAGTGCTGTAAATTTCTATGATTCTATGTTCTCATGTTTGGACAAAAATGTGTTTCTAAAACCCCTTATGGTAAACAGGTGCTTTAGAATGGCTGAATCCATTGTGCAATCGAAGTACAGGAAACTTTGTGCTATCCGGAGGTGAGCTATCGGGCAATCTGGAGCCACCGGCAAAAATCAGCAGTTTTTTATTCTTTTTGTTTGTTTTTTTTGCTTTGTTTGAACAGTCAAGCTGTGCAAGGTCTGTAGCTATCGCAACAGCTTCAGCTACAGAGCTTTAGGACCACACCCGAGTGTTTAGAAGCTGTTGCTAAGCAAGTGTTTGTTGTCAAATACGGAGATAAGAATCTCCGTATCTCTCAACATTAACTCTGGAGAGTACGGCACTTTTTAGGCAACGGCAGCAGCTCGGTCCTGTGGGTGCCGGATAGCACAAAGTTTCCTGTAATAGAGAACAAGATTGTCTTTTACAGGAACTCTCTTTTAACCGGCACTTAAATAACCGGAAATCTCACTTAACTAGCAAAATTCAGGAGTAGGTTCAGGTAAGTTTTACTATATATTAGTGGCCGTGTAACCGGGGTTCCTGCACCTGTTGCCGTGCAACAGGGACTCCTGGATCTGTGGCCGTGTAACCGGGACTCCTGCATCTGTGGCCGTGTAACCGGGACTCCTGGATCTGTGGCCATGTAACAGGGACTCCTGCATCTGTGGCCGTGTAACCGGGACTCCTGCACAAGTGCTGTGTAACCGGGGCTCCTGCACCTGTGGCTGTGTACGGGGCTCTCGTACCTTAGTAAGTATACTTCTCTGTAATCCGGGCTTTTTGATCAACCGGCACCACGCTGGTCCCGTCGGTGCCGGATAAAAGAGATAAGGGAAGAGAAGAAGTATTTCCACTTGCAACTCAGTGACCACATTAAACACTCAAGTTGTTTTATAATATGTGCTGCTGACTCCTAACTTGCAGGCCTTGTGCAGCTAGTGACAACCACAAGCTAAAGTTATTGAGGTGGCTAAGAAAACCCATTAATTTTTTTAGCACTGTTGCCTCACAGCGCCAGGGACCCGGGTTCGAATCCGGCCTCGGGTGACTATCTGTGTGGAGTTTGCACATTCTCACCGTGTTTGCGTGGGTTTCCTCCGGGTGCTCCGGTTTCCTCCCACAGTCCAAAGATGTGCGGGTTAGGTTGGTTGGCCATGATAAATTGACCCTTAGTGTTAGGGGGATTAAATACGTGGGGTTACGGGGATAGGGTGGGATATGTGTTGGTATAGGGGTTACGGGGATCGGGTGGGATATGTGTCGGTGCAGGCTCGATGGGCCGAAATGGCCTCTATCTGCACTGTGGGGTTTCTGTGATTCTGTGATCACAACTGCTGCCAGTCTTCCTGGGTTCAATAAATGTGCTGATCCAATGCAAAATCACATCAGTCTATAGAAACAAACAGTGGCTCATTGTTATGACTTGATGGTACAGTACAATGTAATGAAGTCAGCACGTGCTGCAACACCAGTCTACACATGCGTTATATGTTAGAATTTACTTTGCAGCAGGTTCACAGGGACCGGGTTTCTCATTCTAACAAATACGGGAAAGGAGTGCATTTTTGGCTCTCCCAAAACATGGGTTACACTATAGAAGTTAAATCAAGGATGATGACTGTAGTCATTGTTAGTTATAAGATTCAGATTTTAGGAGTCCAGCACTGGATTCAAGGAGTCACAGCAGAAGATAAAGTCAGTAGAGTAATGTTCTGCCCCTAAATGAAATATATTGTGAATTAAATAAGCTTTAGTGTTTACTATATGTGTTTGTAGTAGAATATTTTGTATTGTGCCTAATGAAAATGATTATAGGATGCCTGTTTTAGACACCTACTGATCCCTACTGTGGTACCTAGTTAAAATATCAACTGTCTATTGGACACTTGAACATATGGCTAGATATAACACTTTGCAATTACTTTTTGTGGCAATAATCTAATTTAAGAAGGTTCAGGTTATATTCTAACTATCAAGAGCCAACCTACTGCTAAGGGACATGAAGGTGTGATGAGTTTGTATGCTGGCCTTTCACTTTTGTGACCTGATCTAGATTGATTCCAATACCACTATTACAGAATATTCTGCCATCAGCATCTTGGAAGTCAACGTTGACTAGAAAGGGATCTGGATCTGGGCAGAGACTCTACTCTGCGATGAGTGACTCCCCTTCTCGCCCCGCAAAGCCTCTCCACCATCTACATGGCTCAAATGAGTGATGATTATATACTTGCTACTCTTTTAGACATGCAGCTGCAACAATGCTTAAAGCTTGACCCCATCAACTGAGCAGTTGACTTGATTGACACCCCTGCCACTGGACTTGGTATCCACCTCCTCCATTGTGGGTTCATTTTGGCAACAGTATGCATGATCACAGAATGTAGTTATTTGGACAGCACCTCCTTCTCCCTCAACCTTTAGTGTGTCTGATGTATACTGTTATATATAGGTATACTGTTTCATCCCTTTTCCACCTTTCAAAACCTATATTATTTAAAAGAAAAATAATTAGGGTTAAGATGGCACGTAAGCATACAAGTTCTTTAAAGCATTAATTTAGTCTCTGGGTTATGCTAATATTCATAAACTACTTAGTTTACCTTTTTGAGTTTCTTCTCTGGTTTTGGTCATCTGTCCTAATATATCCTTATGCGGCTGTGTCCGATTTTGTTTGATAACCCACCTGTGAAGCGTCTTGGGACATTTTACTACGTTAAAGGAGTTGTATAAATGCAGGTGGTTGTTGTTTTAATTTAAACAACATGGGTGTTTGTTTGCGTATCTGTGCAACACATACCTGCAGAGCATGCTCACTGAGTCGACCATTGTTTCTAGTATGAGAGTATTTGTAACTGCGTGTAGAATTTGATTTTACATTGCTAAATACTGTTTTAAAACAATACATCCAAAGCTGCGTGAGAATTTCCTTGGACAACTAGGACATATATTCTTACAGTCCGAATTGTTTTTCAGTTTTCAAAGGGTTAAATTATTGTGACAGCATGTACCAGGAGGTTTGGTTCCTGGCATTCAGTCTTCTAATTAATGAAAGCTATTTTTCGTTGCATGCTTTAATGCAATTCTGTCTCGCTATGTTGCATCTGCTCTGCATAGATTCAAAGTGTTACAGAAACTATTTCTGTGTCCTGTTGAGATAAAATTGCTTCAAGTCTAGCCAATGATTCATGGGAGCCAGATTTTCAATTTGGCCTGAAATCAGCAAAAAGGATTGAAAATATTAGGTTGCAGAACAGCATTGTTATATTTTTGAGTTTCATTTTACTTTTTTTTATTTTACTCTGGATATTTTTAGCTCCAGACTATTCTCATAGTTAGCTACCTATGGCCTTCATTTGCCCTGATCTAAGTTCATCGTGTAAGAATGCTGGGTTTCAGTAGCCTGACAAATATGCCTCGAACCAGACAGATCCTTAATTTGCCCGCTTTAACTTCTCACTAAGGGATTGTCTGGAGTTTTACCTCCCAACAAAGGTCTAGGGATGAATGATGCCTGACTTGGCACGCCAAACTGTCTTGCATTAAACCCAATTCAGATCAAAATGAATTAAATTTATTAACCCTCGGTTAGGTTGCTCTCAAGCTGCTGAGTGAGTGAGTTAACTCTTCCTTGCCAAATCATTGAGGAAGAAGCCATGCACTAAACACTATTTATTGGCTACAAATCGCAACTTCAAGGTGGGTACACAAACGCATAATAGACATAAGTGTAATCAGAGTTATCTAGCAACAAATCATTAATGGACAATTACTTAATAAAACGAGTAGCAACGGTTACACTGGCAATTCAGTGTATCACTAAATCGGCACAAAGGGATGCTGAGCATTAACTATAGCAGCGACCAGAGTCTGATGTGATCAATTGGTGAGATTACTTTAAGAGTAATTCCTCAGATAGCTGACAAGTTAATGGCTTTGAACAACCAGCCTATCAAATAGCTCAAGGTTATGTATGTGATCAGCAACTTTCAGAGCTTAACTACCTCATCTTTGAGTGGCATGGTTGCCAATCTCCTTCTCTGGGTCACAGGCGATGGCTTCTTGAGTGTTGAGCTGACTATCCCCCCTTTTGGCTTTGGGGGCTACTCCTTCCACTTGGATCTTCGATTCTAACTGAACCCACCTTGTGCTCTAGTGATCATATCCGAGCTGGCTTCACTTTCACCCTTCTCTGATCTCAGGCACTTCTAAAGTTAAGTGACGCTTTTTTTCAGCCTGCAATTCGCTGCAGCAGCCTCAAAAGCTAATTTGTCATTTTATTCTCCTTCCTAATATGCAGTAAGGCACCTTTCTGCATCTGCTAGGTAAAGATTCTTCTAGATTGAAGGTTGTGAATCTTTGGAATTCTCTGCCGCAAAGCGCTGTGGATGCTCAGTCGTTGAGTATATTCAAGGCTGTGATAGATTTTTGGACTCGAGGGATTAAGGGATATGTGGATAAGGCAGGAAAGTGGAGTTGAGGTTGAAGATCAGTCATGATCTTGAATGGCGGAGCAGGCTCGAGGGGGTCGTATGGCCGCCTCCTCCTAATTCTTGTGTTCTTAAAGAGGACCTAATTGAAGAGGACTTAAGTGAACTAACAGAGACTACTACTACTTCTAAGACACAGACAGCTTGCTCTCTAGAAAAAGGTTACGACAGACTGTCTACTGCTATTGACTTGCAATTGTCTTAACACTGATCGACCTGAGGGGTGCAGTGCACTCTATTTTTATACCTTAATTTTTTAAAGGAAGGACTTCCTACATTCATGTGCCAATCAGGATGAAGCTGGTGCCAGAAAGTCTCAATCCCCCTTCCCTACCCCAGAAATATTTTTTTCCTCAATTGTGAGAGACTTGGTGCTATGGAGGAGCAAAGGGATTTAGGTGTGCATGTACACAACTCGCAAAGCTACAAAAAGGATAATGGAATGTTGGCCTTTATCTCATTCAGAATCAATCCTTCAGTTCTACAGAGCCTTGGCCAGACCCCACCTGGCGTACTGCGATCAGTTTTGGGTACCGAACCTCAGGAAAGAAACATTGGCTTTGGAATTGGAACATCGCAAATTCACCAGAATGATACCAGAGCTTAAAGGGTAAAATTGTGAGAATAGGTTGCATATTCTTAGCTTGTATTCTCTTGAGTTTAGAAGGTTGAGCGGTGATCTAACCAAGGTGTTTGAAGTGATAAAGGGACTTGATACAGTAGATATAGAGAAACTATTTCCTCTAGTGGGGTACAGGAAACTTTCGATTTTACCGGCACCTAAATAACCGGAAATCTCGGTTAACCGGCAAAATTCAGGAGTAGGTTTTACTTCATATTGTATTTGCCTCCTTCCATCTGTTGCTGTGCAAGGGTGTGGCTGCAGCTGTTGCTAAGCTACAGAGACGCTTGGAACTTGTGGCCACTGTTCTACAGTTGTTGCTAAGCAACAGGGTTTGTTGCTTTATACGGAGCTGTCAGCTCTCCCTATCTTTTACTATAGCGTTCGGTTATCCGGAATTTTTGATGAACCGGCATCACGTCAGTCCCGTCCGTGCCGGATAAAAAAAAGTTTCCTGTAATCCAGAACAAGGGAGCATAATCTTTAAACTTAGAACTAGGCCATTTAGGAGTAAAATCAGGAAGCACTTTTTCATGCAAAGGGTAGTGGAAATCTGGAACTCTTTTTTTCTCTTCCTCCTCCCACCACCACCTTTCTTCCCTTCCACCCCCCCCCCCCCCCCCCCCAACAAAAGGCAGTGGATGCTGGGTCAGTTGAAATTTTCAAGACTGAGATGATGTGAGATCGATATAGTTTTGTTAGGTAAGGGTGTCAGAGATGGGTAAATGCAGTTGAGGTACAGATCAGCCATGATCTAATTGAATGGCAGAACGGGCTGAATGGCCCACTTGTTCCCGAGTTTCTACGTTCCATGGAAGTCCATTCTTACAGATTGAAATAATCTGTAAAAGCTGCTGAAAATTCTGCAAACACCATATGAATTTTCCTTTCAAACTTGGCATGTCTTTGTGTCGCAATGTTTCTAAGAGTTGTGATAATTGAGTCTTGCTTTTCAGTTACTTCAAGCCACTTATCCTGATTGTCTTCTACCACTACATATGTAGCCTGGCGAAATGGAGCAGCACAGGACACGAACTTTCGTTTTTGGGTTTTTTTATTCTGTATTAATAACTTGGGTCTAGGTTTAGGATGAAATTGTAAATACATAAAACACAGTCGACAAAATACGGCAGTGGCTTGCTGCAAAACAGAACATGAGGCAAACCACAGGTGAAGGCAGTTAATTAACTAACAATCATTATACAAAACAAAACATATCATACCATACATTCGTATGTCCCGTTATCACTTGTCACCTCTTACAAGCAAACAGAAAGTATTAAACTCGTTCGAAACGTAGCCCCAAGGACTCAACAACAATTTTAACAAAGGTTAACACCAGCACATGGTGGGACAATCTACAAGCATCCCCGTGATATCGAGTGATTTGGGAAACAATATCACTTTAAAACTATGTCTGGCTGCACTAAATGCTGTTTTAGTTGTACTTTACGCAGACTAAGTTCATTTCAAAAGTCATATTCACCCCAACTCTCCTCAGAGCACACCCCCCACGCTGGATCTAGAAAATGGAGGCTGTGAAGAAAGGGGAGGTTCCTTTGGCATCACATGGCCTTACCCATAACCCTTTTCTCCTTTTTTCAAATTCTAAAGGGGAAAATGAACCGCGCCATCTAGTGGACTTAAATATTCACTGCATTTTCCCACTTGGCTACACATAGAAGATAACATTGTATTGTTCCAAAAAAAAATTAAGCTTCAGACTCCAATAAACCAAAACATGCTACTCAATATTATTGGGATGCCGATTGATGTTTAGAACCAGCCAATTGAAGGTACAGCTCTCAAAAATCAGGCACCAGTTTTCAGCTGTACCTGCCACCTCTGCCTGAACTCATATTTATGTTATGGTCATCTAATTTAGCTGTCTTTTGGATGCCATTAAATAAGTGACTGGAATGGATTCTAAAGTGCTGAATTGTAAAAGCACCAATCTTTGTAGTAAAGGCTCCATTTGAAATCTTGGGTTTAATTCATTGTGGAAAAATAATAAAACAATGGGATTAAATCATTTAATACAATAGCAAAATACTGCGGATGCTGCCTGGCCTGCTGAGTTTTTCCAGCGTTTTCTGTTATTTGGGATTAAATCATTATTTTGTGTTTCCAAACTCCATGCTCATGAGCCTCCTCTTCAAGCATTACTCACTGAAAGCTGTCAGCATTTTGAGGCTGAGGATGTGTTGAATGCCAAATCTACTGCTTCACTGTCTAGTTATTGAAATGCAGCGAAGATAATGGTGCTGATCAGGAAGGGCCAGGCACTTTTTTTTTTGAATTACATTTTGAAGCAAACTTTTTCAGATAAATAATTTGGAAGAGGCAGAGGGATAGTTCAGGCTCTCCTGAGTGTGTGTGTATATATATTTCTTTAAAAAATCTGAATGTTACCTGCTACTCATGCATACAATCAACCAAGAGCAATAGAAAATGAAGTATAATGTGTTTCACTTTGAACTCTTTTTGTTACCAGAGAACACATTATGCAGTGGTGACCATGTCTCGTGGCACAGTCCCTTGGACAACAGTGAATCCAGAATCCAACATATGCTGCTGACAGAGGATCCACAGCTGCAACCTGTGCATACACCCTTTGGAACAGTTGCATTCCTCCAGGTACTGGCTCAACCAAATAATTTGTTCTAATATTGGCCCAGAAATTCAGGTCCCCACGGGTGAGTACGCACTGGGTACCCACGCGTAGGCCCAACGAAAGTGCCGGTTTCGTGCATGCATGCACGGGAAACCGGCACTTCCGTTCCCCTGAAAGAAGGGGTTGACAGGTGGAACGCGTGCGCCGGAGAGGCAGCGTGTGCGCATCGAACTTACGTTTTTTTTGCAGGTTTCTCCGGGAGGGTAAGTCTCCAGCAGTCACACTTTTTTAAAAAGCAGGCGCAAGGCCTGCTTTTAACAAGGTAAGTGGTGAATTAATTAAAATTAAAACATTTTTCCACAGGTTTATTATTTTTAAATACTTAAAGAAAAGTAAGTTTATTTTAAGCCCCGTTAGAAAAGGTAATTAAAAAAAAATTTACATTTTAAATTATTGTTTAAAATAGTTATTTCATGTAATTTAGTTATTTTAAAAATGTGATTTAAAAAAAAAAAAAAAATGTATTTGAAGTTTGTGTTGTTTTGGGGCTTATAGTATTTATAGGTTTGACAGCTCTTCCTGTCAAACTTATGAATGAAGCATTCCCTGCTACCATTGGCTCTCCATGGCCCACGTGATCCCAGGGGACGCATCGAACTAACTGCGCCCCTGGGATACGCAAGCACTGTGCGCTGGCAGTTGGAGGAGGCCCAGGATCGGAATCCCACGCGGGCCCACAGCTCAACGGCCGGCGCGCTAGGTAAGTGCAGGTTGGGGGCTTGCACCCGCGGGAAGCCCCCGACCCGAATTTCTGGGCCAATGACTCTGCAGCTCCAAATAGCTGTAGATGTTTTAATAACATACAGGTAGACTACCTTTTATCCGAACTTCCGAAAACCGAAACCCTCTAAAAACCGAAGGTTTTTCGTTCAGCGTAAGTCGTGCGCACGACATGACCAGAGTGGCGCACGACTTACGCTGAGCAGAGGGTCAGCGTAAGTCGTGCGCACGACCCCGACCCCCCTGCCGACCCCGACTCCTGCCGACCCCCACCCCCGACAAATTTCCCAGTCTTATAAAATACCTTCCGAAATCCGAAATTTTCCGAAAACCGAAACACGGCTGGTCCCGAGGTTTTCGGATAAAGGATAGTCTACCTGTAGTATGTCTTCAAGAAGATTATGAATGATTTTTATATACTCCTTTCTTCACCCCACCCCACCCCTGTGTGGTTGCAATACTTAAACTTCTTTTTGAATTTGAAGTTCATGCTTCAGTTGAATGCTTTGTATGAAACCAATTGTGCCAAAACATGTGACTTTCCAAAAATTTGAGAAAGCTGGAACAGCTGCCAGCATTGCGTTTCTGAGATCACTGAGATTCTGTCCATTCTTTTCTGTGTTCCCTTCCCTTCTCGCCATCAACTTTCAGAAAGAACCTGGCGATTTGAATTGTATAAAATAATTATCAGAACAAAAGCTTTTGGTTTCCGAAACGTCTCACGGAGGAATATTGATCTGAGTTCTAATTGACGTTCATTGTGGTGGTTAACTAATGTGTTCAGTTATAGAATCCTAGATATTTGTTTTCCTTTATTTGCCACTTTGATATATATTTTAAAAGCCAAGCTTTTTTGTCAATTTTCTTGCTGTGGTGTATTCCACTCCACACCCAGATGGTGTGCAGATAGCCTAATGACAATAACTTGGATTAATATACTATTTTTAATATAGATAACGTCCCACGGTGACGTGGGGTATTGGGAATAAATAAATGGAATAACTGAACTGACACTAAAGTATGGTAGATGACCAAAAACTTGATCAAAAAGACCCCTGGCACCTTCCTGTGCAAGTGCAGGAGGTGCAACACCTGCCCTTATACCTTCCCACTGTCCAGGGCCCCAAACACCCCTTCCAGGTGAAACAGCGATTTACTTGTACTACTTGCAATCTAGTATACTGTATTCGCTGCTCACAATGTGGTCTCCTCTACATTGGGGAGACCAAACGCAGATTGGGTGACTGCTTTGCGGAACACCTCTGTTCAGTCCGTAAGGGGGACCCTGAGCTTCCGGTCGCCTGTCACTTTAATTCACCGCACCACTCCCCCTCAGACTTCACTGTCCTCGGCCTCTTGTACTGTTCCACGGAAGCTCAGCGTAAGCTCGAGGAACAGCACCTCATCTTTCGATTAGGCACTTTACAGCCCTCTGGACTCAACATAGATCATAACCTCGGCCCCTATCACATAAATATATATTCTTTTTTTATCCACAATTTTTGTTTGCCTTTTTTCTTTCTTTCTTCTTCCCTCCCACATGGCAGCTGTCCTTCATTCTGCCAGCGCAATTCACACCCCATCTAGAGCCATCCTTTGTTTCTTAACCTGTCCCATTACCACCGCCTCTCGCCTTGATATCTCTTAATGTCTCTCAATCTCTCCTGCTTTCTATCCTATCACTGACCTTCCCTTTTGTTCTTTCATCCCCTCCCCCTTTTCCCAGCCCCTAAACCTGCTTTCCATTTCCTACTTTTTCCAGTTCTGACGAAAGGTCATCGACCTGAAATGTTAACTCTGTTTCTCTCTTCACGGATGCTGCCCTGTCCTGCTGAGTTTTTCCAGCATTTTCTGTTACTTCTGTAATCTGTCACCTTACTGATTTCTGGTGCTGAAAATATTTCATTCATAAAGCCTCTCAAACGTCAGGAATAGCTTTATTACACACTATTAACCCAAAACTGTTGAATTAAACACTTAAAACATAACTTTACATAATAACCTGCCCTTTTTTCCCCTTCCCTATCGTCTTTAATTTTACTATTTCTTCATCTAACTCCCTCTTTATTCAGCAGGAACAATACATATATTTTAAGTTACTACAGTTTTATTGCATTGTACTAGTACATATTGTTGTCCATTTGGTTGAGCACATGCTGGGAAGTAAGCACTTTTGGGGATCATGATGGTTTGGAGGCACCCCTGGGTTCTCTTGATCATTGAGGTTGTCATGGAATTTTACAACATAGAAGGAGTCTATTTCACCTGTGCTGGCTCTCTGGAAAAACTCATCCACAGTCTCGTTTAAGAGTTATACCAAAATAGGGATCGAGCAGGGTTTGGGTCATTGTGGGTTTTTTTGCATTCCTTTGACAGAAGAAAATTCTTATTGGATTGTGGCCATGTTCTAGAGTTGGCCTTTTCTTGCTTTTGGAGACCGTTTGGGGTAATGTCGGCTTCTAGGTAAGGACTCGGATCTGCTGGTCAGAATGAGTAATGTACAGCATAGAATATGTACATTCTGATTAACATGTCCCAGATGTTGTGGGGACGGAAACACTTCGCTGGCTCAGTGATTAATGCATTAGCTTAATGTTGCCATAAGGCCATGTGCTGTAGTGGATATTTTCAGGAGGCACGTGGCTAGGTCTGCAGCACGGAGAGTGCCATTATGTACTTTGTGGCTTTTAGGACTGGTCTCCAAGTTTCCAAGACTAGGGACATATTAGGAGAGGTGACCAAAAACTTGGTGAAAGAGGTAGATTTTAAGGAGTATTTTAAAGGAGGGGAGCGAGGTAGAAAGGCAGATGGGTTTAGGGAGGGATTTCCAGAGCCTAGGGCCTAGGCAGCTGAAGGCACGACTGCCAATGGTGGAGCGATGAAAATCGGGGATGCTTAAGAGGCACCTCCTCCAGACCTACAACCCTACGAGATCTCTCCACGCCTCCATTTCTGACCTCTTGCGCATCCCCGCTTTTCATCGTTCCACCATTGGGGTCTCCCCAATATAGTTGGAGGAAATTTCTGCTCATCCAGGACTGGAAGTGTGACCAATCAGAAACAGGGGAGGGGTTGAGCGAGGCAGTGATGAGGTAGACCTGGCATATAATAATGTTGGAAACGTATAGCCGGTGAGTCTGGATCTGAAAGAGAATTCTAACCAAAAATCTACACATGAAATTGTAACCTATCTTTTCTATCTGTATGGACAATTGTAAGAAGTCACACAACACCAGGTTATAGTCCAACAGTTTTATTTGAAATCACAAGCTTTCGGAGCGCTGCTCCTTCGTCAGGTGAAGTGAAGAGATGCATAAAGACACAGCTTATATAGTCAGAGAATAATGCCAGATGATTACAGAACATACAGACCCCAGCATCTGCAACATTTGACCCCTTGTGACCCCACCTCATTGTTCTTTGATGTAATGTTTTCCTGACTAACTTGTTTGGACACCATTCACACCTTTGATTGCTGTGATTATCTCTCTGCCGAGGTGTGATAAATGGCAGTTAGAAAGATTACCTGTAATCATCTGGCATTATTCTCTGACTATATAAGCTGTGTCTTTATGCATCTCTCCACTTCACCTGACGAAGGAGCAGCGCTCCGAAAGCTTGTGATTTCAAATAAAACTGTTGGACTATAACCTGGTGTTGTGTGACTTCTTACATTTGTCCACCCCAGTCCAACACCGGCATCTCCACACCATGTATAGATAATGGTAGGCCTGCTGTATATTTTCAGGATATCTACTTTTGGGTAGTCTGCTAACTCGTGCATGGATTTTAACTTTCAAGTGAAGCCAGGCAGTATGGGAATAACAATCAAAGCTGTAAACTTACCATTGGTTTTCTGCCCCGGTGCCATCTTTCTGCCATTAGTTTGTTAGGTGGTGGAGGTGCCCACCTGACTTGGTGGGAGCCTCGTAAATATATTTTGCTGGGTGGCCTCCAGGCTCCTCTAAATTGCACTGGTCCGAATCCGGCGAGCTGCATTGGGATTCCCGTTTGGGACAGACGTGGTTCTATGTAAATGAGATCTGGCACTCGAAATAGTCCAGGCCTCCTGTGCGGTGGGCTGTTCTGTTGGCCGTCTGCTCAAATGATAAAAGACCCCCCTGCAGTGTCGAGCGTTTTAGGAAGCTTACTAAACTTTCCGGCCTAATTGATATTCCTATGTCCGGTTGCCAGGTACCAAAACTACATGGAAACTCTACTATTGGCTTAAAATTTAAGTGAAAGATGCTTTGTGGCTGAGGGTTTAACGTGAGCATATTGTGAACTTGTGGGATTAAGCGTGTTTTGGCTCCTTTTTCTGTAAGGTTTATTTTGTTGGTTTGCGTGATCAAGCATATGAGGGAGAAGGGAATAGAGGGTTATGCTGATAGTTAGATGAGGATGGGAGGAGGCTCGAGTGGAGCATAAACGCAGGCATGGACTGGTTGGGCCACATGTCCTGTTTCTGTGCTGTATATTCTGTGTAGTTCAGAGTGTTGAAGCAGTAATGCATAGCACCACAGAGTGGTGAGATGTGGGTTTTACATCTGTGACCTTGTGTTAATACAGGGAAGCAGACAGAGATCAGAGGCTCACTTGGAGGGGAGTGGGAGCCAGAATGGTTCTCAAACACCCAACTGCTGACAAATTTTGATGCTTGTATTTGGATGGAGCAGCAGAGGTTTATTACCAGTTTCTATTATTGGTATGCTTTCAGGAGTTGTCTTTGTTGAAAATGTCCTTTTGCACTTTATGGGAGGCTATATTAAAAAAAAATGCAAATATGAATTTAAAAACTGTAAATTTTAATCTTTAAGTTCCTTTTGTTGAATTTTCTTTTGTTTTAAAAAAACTAAGTAACTGGATTAAGCTGTACTTAGTAAGAAATGGTTATGGTGTAGCTAAAACCTTTGGAGCTGTGCTAATCTAAGTGATGAGAAATTCTTAGCTCCATCTGCTGTTTTAAGAGTTGTGAAACAAGGACTGTCTTTTTAATTCCTAATAAATGTAATTATTTTTAAATAGCCACATTTGATCACCTGTCTGTTTGAGCAAAATGTTGATTGCTCCAATCCCATAATGCCCTCAATTGCATGCAAATTAACTCCTCTCTCTCTCTCCTCTCTCCTCTCTCCTCTCTCCTCTCTTCCCCTTCTCCCTCCCCCCCCCCCCCCCCCCCCCCCCCCCCACCCACTTCCTCACCTTCCCTCCCCCAATTGAGGGAAACAGTTTGGTTTACTAGTGGTGCAATTGTCCTGATTTAATACTTTGTAAGTGATGACCTAGTTAGGGGTTCACATATCTTTGGGCCAAAGTCCAATTTACTGATTGTAGCACTCTACTGTGTGCTGTACACAACATGTATTTTTTTTAAAGAGTTCTAATGAGTGTTCTGTAGGTACTGTAACAACCTGCTGCAATTTGCAATCTTCCTGAAGGTACAGGGAAAGGAAAAATTTATTACTGTACATGACTTATTTTAAAGGTTGCTTCTGACTCTGGAAATATATAATTTCATAAGAGCATTATAAAAATTAGTTTTAAAAATAGTGAAACATTATGCTTTTAATTAAATTGTTCTACTGTTACCAAATAGTTTGAATTTTTTTTCAGCTGCCTATGTTTTTGGCATGTCATTCATGTCAGTCTGTGGTCAAAAATCAGTCACCTATCTACAAGTGTAATTCTACACTACACTTTGAGTTTTTAAAAAAGAGCATTATGATCCAAGATACTGATTCTCAAGAGCATTTTTGAAATTGAAGTCTTTTTGTTTTCCGAGAATTTTCTTCAAATGGTCTTCAGTCTCACAAAGTCTATATAATTATTTTTGCTAAAGAGCCCAGTCAGATTGTCTGGGAGCAAGACTGATGACATTGCTGGGGTTGAATTTCCTCAATGTATTGTTAGTGAAATTTGAGTGTATTTAAATGTTTGCTACAGCCTCCCATGTTGCACTTCTTGGATTAAAAAAAAAGTATGTTTATAGGCCTAATGTTGCAACAAGTGGCAGATTTGCTTAAATTTAGATTAGGAGGTAAAAATTCAAAATATTCTTATTTGTTGTTAGCAATGGCCATTCCAGAAATGTTCCTGCTAATGTCCAGCAATTGATTAGCATTTTGGTCATTCTGATTTGAGAATATAATTTAATTTTGCCTTATTTATATGTTCTTGTACAATGACGTGCTTGTCTCATACAATTTCTCAGTAAATAATTTAAAAAAAATTTCCAATCCTCATCAGATTGTTGGAGTTTGCACAGAAGAACTTCAAGCAGCACAGCAGTGGAATGGCCAAGGGATCTTGGAGCTGCTCCGGACTGTTCCTGTGTAAGTGACATTGTAAAACTTACTTGCAAAATATACTATACTGAGCCAGAGAAAAGTGAAATGGCTTCATGTTGGATCAATAGATAGGAGCAGGAGTAGGCCATTCAGTCCCTCGAGCCTGCTCCGCCATTCAGTGAGATCATGGCTGATCTGCAACCTAACTCCACATACCTGCCTTTGGCCCATACCCCTTTATACCTTTGGTTAACAAAAAGCTATCAATCTCCGATTTAAAGTTAACAATTGATCTAGCATCAATTGCTGTTTGCAGAAGAGTTCCAAACTTCTACCACGATTTCAAGATTATTTTATTGCCATATGTAACTGGTACAATGGAATGCTTACTCCCCACTCACTCCCACAATATAAGTATAATAAATATAAAAAGCAAAAGTAAAAACAAGTCTAAATATAGAAACAATAAGCAAATAAGTGTAGAAGTGTTTGTGTGTAGAAGTGTTTCCTAATTTCACTCCTGAAAGGTCTGGCTCTAATTTTTAGACTATGCCCCCTAGTCCTAGAATCCCCAACCAGCGGAAATAGTTTCTCTCTATCTACCCTATCTGTTCCCCTTAATATCTTGAAACCTTCGATCAGATCACCCCTTAACCGTCTAAATTTTAGGGAATACAGCCCTAATTTGTGTAATCTCTGCTCGTAACTTAACCCTTGAAGTCCGGGTATCATTCTGGTAAACCTACGCTGCACTCCCTCCAAAGCCAATATATCCTTCCTAAGGTGTGGTGCCCAGAATTGCTCACAGCACTCCAGGTGTGGTCTAACCAGGGTTTTGTATCGCTGCAGCATAACTTCGACCCCCTTGTATTCTAGCCCTCTAGATAATACAGGCCAGCATCCCATTAGCCTTTTTCATTATTTTCTGTACCTGTTCATGACATTTTAATGATCTGTGTACCTGGACTCCCAAGTCTCTTTGGACCTCCACTGTTTTTAGCCTTTCACCATTTAGAAAGCACCCTGTTCTATCCTTTTTTAGGTCCAAAGTGGATGACCTCACATTTGCTTACATTGAAATCCATTTGCCACAGTTTTTCCCATTCACTTAAAATTACAAAGGGATATTGATAGATTATGCTTCTTTCTACACTGCCTACAATTCCACCGATCTTTGTGTCATTGGGAAATTTGGATATATGATTTTCTATGCCATCATCTAAGTCGTTAATAAGTACTGTGAATAGTTGAGGCCCCAACACCAACCCCTGCGAGACACCACTCGTCACCTCCTGCCAATTTCAGTACCTGCCCATTATCCCTACTCTGTCTCCTGCCGCTCAGCCAATTTCCTAACCAGGTCAATAATTTGCCCTCAATTCCCTAGGCTTCTACCTTAGTTAAAGTCTCAAATGCCACTGAGATCAACAATGTTTTGGACACCGAGAATCGAGGGCTATGGAGATCGGGCGGGAAAGTGGAGTTGAGATAGAAGATCAGCCATGATCTTATTGAATGGCGGAGCAGGCTTGAGGGGCTACTCCTGCTCCCATTTCTTATGTTCATTGAAAAGTGTCAGTGATTTTTAGAAAGCACGTTTACATATTCTACATATTTTGTGCCAAAATAAATTTGGTTCCGTATTTTTATTTAAGTAAATTCTGTAAACAAATTTGTTGTATGCGTATTCTTTTTTTAGCTTCTACCTACGGTTCACCATCTGTAAAGGAGGTGGGTGACCAGAAGAATGCGTTTCATATAACGCTCTCCTTTAAAGAACCTTGTGAATTTTGAGCACACTCCCACTCTTGTATATGAGGCCTTGTTCTCAAGAGCACCATTCCATTTATACACACTTTTTTCCCACTGTTTTTGATCTATTTCTGTGCTGTAAATCTAGCAGTTTTAAAGTGTACAATTCTGGGAATTCTGTAAACAATTTTGAAATTTGATTTATATTAATTTAATATGTTACTGCCATCTTCTTGGATGATGCAGATTTTATGGGCTAAAAATTGAGTTGCGCCCCATTTGGGGTGCTAACTTTGACGGGGCGCTACTTTTGGCGTCCCCGCGCCGGAAATTGAGTGGTTGCGTCCCAAGAGGGAAGCGGGGTGCTACTGGAAGCGCCCCGCATCCCTCTTGGGGCGCTGAGTCCATATCGTGGCGCTGTATTGCAGGCCTTCCTCCGCTTCTTAAAGGGTGTGGGGCGTTCAGGAGGCCGGGGATGGGAGCGCAGGCAGGTGCTGGTAGGCGGCCAGCAACAAAAATGGCTGCCCCGCACCTCGCCTTTAAATTGCGCCTCCCCAGCCGCAGGTAGGGCCCGTCAGACATGGCATCCAGCGGTAAGTCGGGGCACGCAATTTAAAGGCTGAATTTCGCAGGAGGCATGGGCGGCGACGCGCCTGGGCGCTAGTTGCTTTGCGCCCCATTAGGGCGCTAATGAGAGGCGCAAAGCAACCCAATTTTTCCCCTTCTATTTATTGGCACCTCATTATTGGCCCACTGGGCGGATCTGTGACAGTGGGCGGATCTTTGCCTTCAGTGGATACCAGCTCCCAGATTCAAGATCTATATTGAATATCCTGCATCCTTCCCAGTGACAAATCAGCACAACACCTGTTAGTGTTATCTTTCTCTATCCCGGTGCTGAATGCAGCTATTAGTTTCAAATTCATGCAGGTAATATTTCTGTCATTGCCATATCTTGTCAGAAAACTTCAGAAATAATGTAACCAAGTGGAGTGACCATAATAGTGCAAATGGTGCCAACTTCATGAAGGGATTATGTTCTTCAATGATTTTTCCCTGTTTAAAATTCTCATCTTTTGTGTTTAAATCCCTTTTTATGGCCTTGCTCCTCCCTAACCTCCTCCAGCCCTACAACCAGCCTCTTTCTTCCCCTCCCCCCACCCTGAACTCTGCATTTCTCTTGTGCATACGCTCCCTCCCTTCGCCCCCACCACTGACTAGGTCCTACGCTCTGGAATTCCCTCCTTTAACCACTCTACCTCCTTTAAAACCCTTCTTAAGACCCATCTATTTGACCAAGCTTTTAGGAACCCCTCCTAATATCTCTCTCAAAAGCTCAACAACCATCTCTGTCTGATTATGCAACTTATGAAGTGCCTTGAGATTTTTATGTTAAAGATGCTATACAAATGCAAGTTGTTGCTATGATAACATATCCTGATTTTATGAAGAGATCATACTTCTTTCAAAGAATGAAGAACACCATATCTATATTGGATAATCTAACATTCTGTATGATTTTCTACATATCTTTAATTTCAAATCACTCATTCAGTGCCTATTACATTCACCAATTTGCTCTTATTTAACTAATACTGATGCCAGTATGAGGAATATATACTTTGGTTTTCTTTCATTAAGACGTTCAACCTAGTGGCTCATACAGCCCTCAAGAAGAAGCTGTAAATTATGGGTTTACATGGCCAAATCTTGCATTTCAACTATTGGGTGTCCACCAGCTCCAAGGCTAGATGAGGCATTCACTGAACTTCTTTGAAAGAAGAGGCGAGGTGAAGTTGTCTATCACCCATCCTAATCCATGTCTTTATCAGTGATGTATTGGACAGCATTTTAAGGGGCAGGGAGCCTGTTTTTGGAAGTTCTGAATTATTGATACTGTGGTACTGGTGGACTCGCCTGAGAATCTAGTGCACTCTTGACAATCTTGATCAATGAGCAAACCAGTGGGATCTGGTGGTGAAAGCAGTACTGTACTACTGATTTACACAGCTGAAGATGGGATCTTGAAGTCATTCATTGGATGACGCAAGGGGCATTTGTCTCAATTGTTTCATTTCTGGTGGTTGCTAGCTTCAGCCTGGACATTCTCCTACAAAATCCATCTGTTTTTCTCTTTTTGCAACAATATATTGCATTGTGTTAAGTGCTTTGTCAATTTTGTGCTATGCTAAAGGGTTACCGTCAATATATAAGAGCACAGCCAACAGCAAACCTACAGTATAACCAATTCAACGCTTTTGCCCTCCGAGTCAGCAGCAACTTCCTAGAACAGGATTTTCACTTATCACCTTCAACTGAAAGTGGCAATGGTAGCAAATATAAACCGTGCCATGTAGGCCATGTTTACCCTTTTTGGGGTCTAGCTGTAGTTGGACTGAATTTGTCAACTGGAAGATCTGTGGCTAGACTGGCAAAAAATGTATTTACAAATCTAACACATGCAGTTCCCTTTCGTTGCCAAATATGCAGCATAAATGGCGCAAACTGAGCTGCTTCCATTGGAGGGGGTATAACGTACTGTATTGGCATGAACAGAAATATTTTTTGAATTGGTTTTTAATTTACTAAGATGTAAAATGGAGCTTTGGGAATACGTACTATTTATACTGGCATTCTGGTTTAGTTTACCATTCTTTCATCATATCAGGGACGTGAGCACATAAATCTAGGTTGACACTCCAGTGCAGTGCTGAGGGAGTGCTGCCCTGTCTGAGGTGCTGTCTTTTGGATGAGACGTTAAACCGAGGCCCCGTCTGCGCGCTCAGGTGGACGTAAAAGATCCCATGGCCACTATTTCGAGAGAAGAGCAGGGGAGTTATCCCTGGTGTCCTGGCCAATATTTATCCCTCAATCAACATCACTAAAAAGCAGATTATCTGGTCATTATCACATTGCTGTTTGTGGGAGCTTGCTGTGTGCAAATTGGCTGCTGCGTTTCCCACATTACAACAGTGACTACACTCCAAAAAAGTACTTATTGGCTTTAATGCACTGTGAAAGTCGCTATATAAATGCAAGTCTGTCTGTCTTAAAATTGAGGGCAATCCAATCTTTTATTAACATTCTGAAGTTTAACATGTAATAGATCACATTTTGGTATTTCTAGTGTGAAAATTAACAATCACTTTTTGATGGCCTGATAGCTAAAGTATTTTAACCCCAATAAATCAGTGTGTTAATGAAGTTGATAGGCTCATGCTGAGGTCCGGGCAGTTTACACTGTTGCAGATCTTGGACTCTTGAAAATGCAATGATTATTGGACAAAGGACACCACTGCCTTGATTGTGTCAACAAAATGATGTCCCATGGAGTTGTCTGGGGACATTACTTAAGAGATTGTGGTGATTCTGTCCAATCATGGTTCTATTTATACTATTATCCTATCCTAGCTCATAGCCAAATTGGTGAGTGTTTATATGATGGTGCCAGTATGAGAAGTGGGCAATCAGATGTGGGACAGGCTGCATACTGGAGTCATTGCAATATGCACTTGATATAGTACAGTATAAAGGCAGGTTTTACAAAGTGATTTGAAAAACTTCACATTGTAATTGTTATATTTTGCTGTTTCACTGAATCAGTTTTAATTAATTTGTTAATTTGTCTGCTTTTGAGTATTGCAATAAACATGGGATAGATACCAAGAGATTCAGTATGGATGCCCTAAAGTATTATGTATTGTCTTACAGAGCAGGTGGCTCTTGGCTAATCACAGACATGCGAAGAGGAGAGACTATATTTGAATCTGATCCCCACCTTCAGGTAACTACTCGCTTGTACCGGTTCTATTTTTCCTCTTTCTCTGCTGCTACACCTGCCCAAAAAAACGTTTGTTTGTTTGTTTGTGTGTAAGCTCTTTAATTCAGAGCTAGTATACACTACCCCCATTTAAAGTGGCAATTTAGTTTTATTTTTTAACTTGTGAATCCAGGTGTGCAACCATAATTTGTTGAGAAATCCTACCTCTGACCAAAACTGTTCTCAACAGAAATAGTAACATTCCTTTATTTAAGTGGTAAATATGCTTTATTGGCATTGCTTTGTTTCCACTCATTGTTTACCTACAACAGCTTAAAAAAAAAACAGATGGCAAGCTCTCCACTGTCTCCCTGTACTGGTACAGTTCCGATGGGAAGAATTGTGGGGAATCACGGGAGCCATTCTGTGTTCATCATTTCGTGATGCAGTATGTTGGATCCGAGCATCAACCATAAATTTATGCTTTTAATTGGGATTTATTTTTATGATTTTATTAAGTAATCCATCCAGATGATTCACTAAATCAGCAAAGGATATTGTATTCAATCTGATTAACTTTTTTCTTTTGGGGGAAAAAACTAGGTTGTTTTCACTTTCTAAATGTGACCATAATTTGGATAAAATACTCACTTTTTATTTAGGAGTAAAATACACTGATGTGCAACAAATTTAATATGTAACCAATAACTTTTCAGAGCCATTGTTTTGTAATGAATCATCTTAACTCAAAACACATTAGAACTTTTATGATTCCTGTAACTAATATTATGAAACATCTGACTGAAATTCAGTTATTGTGATTCATATGATTAGAAACACATATATATTTTGCTGCTTATATTAATCTAAAATTTCTTTTGACTTCTTTTTCTTCCCCTTTTGTAGGAAAGAGTGGACAAAGGCATAGAGACAGATGGATCAAACCTGAGTGGCGTGAGTGCAAAATGTGCATGGGTGGATCTAAGCCGCCCCCCAGAAGACGAAGAAGATAGCAGGAGTATTTATCTCGAGATGCAGCCACGCCGTTTGTCAGATAAAGGTAAATCTTGAGGTAGCATTATCTTACTTTAGCAAGGTGCACAAATGTTTCACGTTGGACAAGATCCAAAGTTGGCGTACTTTTCTTTCCACCTTTCATTCTTGGGATGAGGAAGAAAAAGCTCCAGAAGTTTTGGCTAATTTCACACTTTCCCTTTTGACTTATGCCACATGTTGCAGTCTCCATTTGCTAAAAAAAACACCATGAATGTTTTTTGTTGAGATGTATTTTTGCTTCTGAACTCTTGCAATTTATTAATTCGAAGGGTCTTGCTGTTTTGTAATATGCGAGTGTTGCATATCTTGCAGCTATTTAACAGCATACGATGCAAAGATGTGATTTGCCATACCTGACATTGTTTCCTATTTCTCCATGGCCCCTGGGTTCGTCTCTCTGAAGTGTACCTTAAATTAAGCATGCGATTAGAATAGTAGATTTATCAGCTCGTTGCAGACTTTTTTTTAAAAAAAAAGTGTACATATTGCAGGAAGACGACTTGCTAGATTGACTCAAAGCTGAGCAATTTCAGGTACGATAGATTTACATCGTCTACTTTGGATAATTCAGAGTTAATTCTTGTTAAATAATTGGATAATTCAACTTTTTTTAAATTAAGATAAAATAACAAGATGGAAATTTAGTGCTTAAAGAAATTGTATCATTAGATCATTTTAATGAATTTAATGAGTAAACTGTGTAACAGTCACTGAGTGACTGGGAGCAGTGAAGTGAATGAGTCAGTAGGTTCTTGTAAATAAAGTTGCCATTTGGTTGGCACACAACTGAGACTTCTTGATTACCCAGAAAGGAAAAACCACATGTAAATTGAGTACTGTGTTTTTGAACTGTATCTCTGCATATAGTTTTAAAAAGGTGCCGAAACAAAAACCTTCTGTGTTTTGCTCAGCCAGAAAGGAGAAGAAAAGATTTAAAGCAATATTTTATGTTCAAAGTACTCGCTTGGGGAAAAAAATATATTGGCCCAGAAATTCGGGTCGGGGGCTTCCCGCGGGTGCAAGCCCCTGACCTGCACTTACCTAGCGTGCCGGCCGTTGAGCTGTGGGCCCGCGTGGGATTCCGATCCTGGGCCTGCTCCAACTGCCGGCGCGCAGTGCTTGCGTATCCCAGGGGCGCAGTTAGTTCGATGCGTCCCCTGGGATCACGTGGGCCATGGGGAGCCAATCGTAGCAGGGAATGCTTCATTCATAAGTTTGACAGGAAGAGCTGTCAAACCTATAAATACTATAAGCCCCAAAACATCACTAAAACTTCAAATACATTTTTTTAAAAATCACATTTTTAAAATAACTAAATTACATGAAATAACTATTTTAAACAATTTCAATTTTTGAAAAAATTAATTGCATTTTCTAACTGGGCTAAAAATAAACTTACCTTTCTTTAAAGTATTTAAAAATAATAAACCTGTGGGGGAAAAAATGTTTTAATTTTAATTAATTCACCACTTACCTTGTTAAAAGCAGGCCTTGCGCCTGCTTTTTAAACGTGTAACTGCTGGAGACTTGCCCTCCCGGAGAACCCTGCAAAAAAAAAACGTAAGTTCGATGCACACGCGCTGCCTCTCCCACGCACGCGTTCGACTTCTGAACCCCTTTCAGGGGAATGGAAGTGCCGGTTTCCCGCGCATACGCAGCGCATGCACGAAACCGGCACTTACATTGGACCTACGGGTGAGTACCCCGTGCGCACTCACCCGTGGAGACCCGAATTTCTGGGCCAGTAACATTTATATCTGTTACCGGTGGTGGTACCATGATCCAGGTAGATGCATTAAAGTAGTAGCTTTGGATCCTAATGTCATCTCTTGATAGAAATCACCCCCACAGAGCCCAGCAAGTTGAGTTCTGGGGCCTAGGAGGCTTCATTGTTTCCCCATCTCCTTGCTTGTGGCCCACTTCTCAAACCCACCAGCACAGAGTTTCCTGCTGCAGTCTCCATCAGCAACCCTGCGCAAGGAAAATAAAGTAAGTGCAAAATCGCCAATGGTATTGCACTTGCCCCCTTCACATAAGCCACAGGATCTTCCAGTGAGTAAACACACAAACTTGCTGCTTGATATGTGGACAGAACTTTCAGTGGTGTTGGCAGGAGTGCTGATTGAAGCACTCGCTCTGCTTGCCTTACCTGCCTACTGTGCCTTGCATTTAGAGAGATGAATGCTACTGCTGGCATGTGCTCAGCCAGGAGGATCCAACCTGCAGCTCCAAAGGTTCCTTGGAAATTGAGCTTCTGACTGCTCTTCTACTAAGCAACAGCAACAACTTGCATTTATATAGCACCTTTTTAATGTAGTAAAACATCCCAAGGCACTAACAGGAGCGTGATCAAACAAAATTTGACAACAAGCCACATGAGATATTTGAACAAGCAGAGGTAGGTTTTAAGGAGCGTCTTAAAAGGGGAGAGAGGTAGCGAGGTGGAGTGGTTTAGGGATGGAATTCCAGAGCTTAGGGCCTCGACAGCTGAAGGCACGGCTGTCAATGGTGGAGCCATGAAAATCGGGGATGTACAAGAGGCCAGAATTGGAGGAGTGCCGAGATGTTGTAGGACTGGAGGAGATTACAGAGCTAGGGAGGGGCGAGGCCATGGAGGGATTTGAAAACCGGGATGAGAATTTTTAAAACGCGCTGTTGCTGGACTGGGAGCCATTATAGGTCAGCGAGCACAGGGGCGATGGGTGAATGGGACTTGGTGCGAGTTAGGAAACGGACAGCAGTTTACGTAGGGTAGAAGGAGCTGAAGGGGTACTTCTGCAACTGGAAATAAAACACATGGTCGTTCCCCCCTGTTGTGTATGTAACCGTTTACCTTTAAGGGAACTATAGAATGTAACCGTTCGCCTTTAAGAGCACTACTTTAGGGTGGCACTATCTATTGGCTCATGTATACTGTAATACCGATAGTGACCACACCAGTATATAAGGGTTGTGATACGTTAACTAGGGCAGAATCGCCCGAGCCTCTGAATAGTAAAGACGTGTTTTATTTTGTTAACAGTGGAGTCTGTGATTATTTATAATACAACCCACAGACTTAACATTGGCGACGAGTCAGGATTCGAACCCTGCGGCAGTTGTTCCACGGCGGCTTCGTCCGAAGACAGGACGTTGAAGAGAGGTTTCAATCCTCACCAGTCTGGAACCGACAGGCTGGAAGCGACAGGCATTAGGACCCTGAAGCCTCCATAACCTCGTGGGTAAGCCGCAGCGTTGGCTGCAAAGACAGGGCGATCGCAATCCCTGATAAGAGCCGCGGTGAAACGCGCGAGCGGGTAAGCCAGAGCCCGGGAGGGAGCGAGCAAGAGCCGCGCGAGCGGGTGAGCCAGAGGCCGGGGGCCGCTTTCAAGTGCGAGGCGCAGCCGGGCCATCGATCGCATCCGCTGATAAGGCCCGCACTCGGCCTGAAAGTCAGCGTCGGGGAACGGGTGATAACCGCCATTGAAGTGGGCGGAGAGCGCCGAGAAGCGCGGGAAAACCGCCATCGAAGTGGGCGGGGAGAGCGAGAAGCGCGGGAAAGCCGCCATTTTTCGCGGGGAAACCGCTGAAGAAGAAGGAAGAAGCGGGAAACCGCCATCTTGGAAATTATTAAGAATTTCAGGAAAGTAATAAGATTTTTCAGAAAGGCTGGTGTGTTCTCAAGAAGAGAGGGAAAATAAGTATAAGTACAGCAATACTTGTGGTGTTCTCAAGAAGAGAGAAGAAAATTAATTAGAATTTTCAGAAACAAGAAATAAGTAAAGCAATACTTGTGGTGTTCTCAAGAAGAGAGAAGAAAATTAATTAGAATTTTCAGAAACAAGAAATAAGTAAAGCAATACTTGTGGTGTTCTCAAGAAGAGAGAAGAAAATTAATTAGAATTTTCAGAAACAAGAAATAAGTAAAGCAATACTTGTGGTGTTCTCAAGAAGAGAAGAAAATTAATAATAAGTAAAGAAATACTTGTGCTGTTCTCGGAAAGAGAAGAAGATGCCTAAGCGAGGAAATATTAATGATTGTAATGCTGAAATAGAAGACAGGGCCACGTATGGGGAACGCATAGGAATATATTGCGTAGCCATATACGCCAAGGCAATAACTTTGTTAAATTCGATGGGAGCAAAAACATACGGGCTCTTGAAACATCTAATAGCACCAGTTAAACCAGTGGACCAGACCTTCGAAGAGATCGTAGCAGTGCTGAAGGATCAAATTACTGCAAGCATTTCCAAATGCTACCGTTGTGGAAAGACAACGCACGACCAGAATCAGTGCTGGTTTAAGAATCAAGAGTGCAGGAAATGTGGCAAACTGGGTCACATCGCGAAGGTATGCAGGTCCAGAAAGAAGACCAACAAACAAAGGAAGCCACCACCACAAGAAAAGTACAACAAGGTGCATCAGGTGGCTGAAAAGAGTTCAGACGAACAAAATTCAGACTCAGACCCAAACAGCCAGGAGTTGGATAGTCTGAGAATCCACAATGTGGGTGAAGTAACTGATCTACAGACGATCTGGGTCACACTAAAAATAGCTGGAGTCCAAGTACGAATGGAGCTGGACACGGGATCAGCTGTATCAGTCATTAACCAAAAGGACTACCACCGACTATTCTCTCACATACCCTTAAGAAATACCAAGTTCGTATTACAGACATACACGGGGCATCGCGTATACCCTATGGGGAAAATAAGAGTCAAGGTGAGAGATAGGGGTAAAGTACACCCAAGAATGAATTTGTACGTACTACCTGAGGGAGGACCACCACTTCTCGGACGGGAGTGGATCAAGAAAATAGACATGGAATGGCACTACCGACAAGCAATGACGAGTGAGGACTCGGTGCAGACAAGCAGCTCAGACTCTGAGCCGGAAGACGATAAGTCCAGCTTATGTATGAAAAACAAGGTTAACATTAACTCACGGACTAAGGTTGGAAAATCGATGGCGTGCATAAAGACAGAGAATTCTGAGTCTGTTCAAGCTACAGACATATGCATTACGGAGGAACACCGGGCTCGAACTCAACGCTATTTCAAAGTACAACAACAATTAGAACAATTAAGTTACCGCCTCGTACAAGAGATGAAAACAATGAAAAAGTTCTATGACACCGAATGGGAGAGTCTGGAAAGACAACAGAACCTACTGGCTCAAGCAGAGAGCGACCGTAGAGCCATCGTGACCAATTACCGATCACATCTCCCTGATGATGTTCAGGGGTTAGAATATTTGCATGATCTAGAGATACAGCAGAAGGGCAAATCACGCTGCACTGAGGATTTTGTTCTGCAATTAGAGACGGAGCTAGTGCAGGCAAAGTTAAGAGAAGTTGAATCACAGGGTGCTCTTAAGGAGATGCAGAAACAAATCTTGGACATGGAAAAGAGAAACGCTTCTTTACCTGATGAGAATAATGTGGCCATGTTGCAAGAGGAGCTTATAGGGGCGAAACTGAAAGAAGTTAAGCAAAGGATGTTGGAACTTGAAGCGCAGAACCAAATCAGCGGTAATCAGCTATGTCAAGCAGAGAAGGAGTGCAAGGGTCTACATGAGAAGGTGCAATATCTCTCAGCCCAAAATAAGGGACTACTCACTCAGTTAAATGAAAGTAAACGGGAAATGGCTGAGATGGACTGCAAGAATAAAGAAGAGTTGATGGCAGAGAGACTTCGAGAGGCAGATAGCATAGCAGCCTTGGCTGAACTCCAACAGGAAATTGCGAAAGAAACAAATGAAGAGGAATCTTCAGGAAGCCAGGATTTTATTCCAGTTCTTCTCTACGACTCCTTACAAGCAGAGTGCGAGAAGTTGAAAAAACAGTATGAACAGGCCCAGACTACAATTCTGGAGGGGGTTAACTCAGCAACCTCCGAAAAGCTAGTTTCGTTGGAAGTATATGAGCAACTAAAGGTTGAACATGAGCAAGAAGTCCAAAGGCTGCAGGAAATTCTTGAGGAGCTCCGGGCCAAGACAGACTCATCGGTAGAAGTTCCATACATAGATGAGGATGTAGAGGTGAAAGACATGGCAGAACTCATAAAAATATGGAAGGAAGCCCAAGACAAATATGAGGCGGCAATTACCGAGGTTGACCGACTTGAAGAACAGTTTCAACTGGGAATGGGCCCTGAACATGAGCTAGAGAGCATCGAGGCGCAACTTCTCCAAGCACTGGAAGCCAAAGTACAAGAGGAAGAGAAGATGAAAGCATTGGAGAAAATGATGGATGAAATGGAGGAGTACGCTGAATTACGTCCAGGGGAACAGGAGAATGGGGAAACAGCTACTTCAGTAGAAGGATTAAATAGCCTGATAACGAAATCCCTGAAGGAAGGGAAAGGATTGAACGCACAAATGAGGCCAGGAGGGAAGGAAGGGCAGACATCCGAGGAAGAGCAGGATGAATATGATTGCTTGAAGAAGGGTTTTGACCTGTTGAGTGACACCGAATGTTATGAGGATGTGGTCTGCCCAAATTGTGATGGGAACTCCCAAAGTGCTGAAATCCTGAGGAAGCACTTAAGGTCTAAGGAACATAGAGAGTTGGTGGCGCTACAGATGGCAGCCGGGAAAAGAGCTCGGAGAGTTTCAAAAAGGCAGAAAAGAAAAAGAAGAAGCAGAAAATAATAACTGTTTAAAATATTATTACTTCTACTACCTCAGTCCGAACACTGCTGGTTCAACAGGACGAAAGTACAAGCTGTTAAAAAAAAAAAAAGCTATGGAGGATGCTGTCTGGAACGAATTAATACCAGAGACTGAATTTATGAACTGTTCCCACAGAGACTGAACCTGTAAACTGATTCCACTGAGAGTATGTTTGTAAACTGTTATATGACGTTGACTCCATTGAGAGTATATCTGTAAATTGTTATATGACGTTGACTCCATCGAGAGTATATCTGCAAACTGTTTATATAAAGTTGAAGATTGTATGTTTAACGGGATTCTGTAAGTAATAAGCTAGGAAGGGAGGAGTGTTGTGTATGTAACCGTTTACCTTTAAGGGAACTATAGAATGTAACCGTTCGCCTTTAAGAGCACTACTTTAGGGTGGCACTATCTATTGGCTCATGTATACTGTAATACCGATAGTGACCACACCAGTATATAAGGGTTGTGATACGTTAACTAGGGCAGAATCGCCCGAGCCTCTGAATAGTAAAGACGTGTTTTATTTTGTTAACAGTGGAGTCTGTGATTATTTATAATACAACCCACAGACTTAACACCCCCCACCCCCCATCAAAGCTTTAGTACAAGACCCCACAATCACAGCCTATGTAGAGGTATTCTCTTTCTCCTCTTCCCCCCCCCCCCCCCCCAATCTCCCATAGAGCACCTCATAGCGCACAGAGTGACAAACTCATAATTTAGCACCAACACCCTCAACTTTCCAATGCCTGTACAAGCAGCCACAATGGCACAAAGCCCAACATTGCCCATAGGCAACTAGGCCCTGACATCATTTAAAAGATGACAAACCTGAAGGCAGCGACAGAACAGTGTAGCTGCCTAACAAAACTGCCTCCAATCAAAATCCGACACCCACAAAATACCACTGACCTAAAGACGAGTCAGAAAACTGAAAATTCTGTGACCGCCATCCAAGCTATATGTATAGAGTTCTGCAGCACAACCTCCCAAATGCAGCAGGAAATAAAACAACTGGGTTTCTGCTTTGTTGAAGGCAATGAAGTGTAAGCTTAAATGGCCCATCAACTAGGGAGGGGCTGGGATATAGCCAGCAAAATTGACAACTGGGAATACTGCAATAAATCTGTATTTTTAGCATTTTCGAAGGTGCGGCGAGCAACAGTTTATGGGAAGGGGTCCTGTGTCCCTGAGGGGCTCGGTTCACTGCAGTGGAGGCCCATGTTTTGGTTCTAGCAGCGACTTGATTATGGGTCTAGTACATGCATCAACAAGCTAGACCGACTCAATGGTTCCATACTTTTTCACCCACCCCTTGACAAAATGGCAGTGTTATGCTGCTAATTGCAGCCTAATGGCTTTGTTTGAATACTGCTCGAGAGAAGCAGCCAAAATCATTAGTCAATTCCTTCACCTTTTTTTTCCCAAAGTGATAAGGTGCAGCCTAACCACAGTAGGTTATGTTTTATCTAATCCTATATACAACATAGAACATCTAGAAACCAAAAATATAATAATGAATAGTCAGCATGGATTTCAAAAGGGAAAATCTTGCTTGACCAACCTTATTGAATTTTTTGAAGAGGTAACAGAGAGTTGACTGGTAATGCAGTAGATGTAATTTATCTGTATTTTCAAAGACCTTCGATAAGGTACCCCATGATGGACTGATGAACAAGGTCAGAAAATGCGGTGTCAGGGGGCAAGTAACACAATGGATTGCTGGCTGGCTGGCAAGCCTACATTTCATTGTACTGCACTTGTGCACTAACAATGACACTAAAGTTGATTATGATTATGAGTAAAGGGTAGCTATTCACAGTGGCAGAAGGTGGGTAGTGGTGTTCCACGAGGATCAGTGTTGGAACCACTGCTGTTCACAATTTACATTAACGATTTAGACTTTGGAATCAAAAACACAATTTCTAAATTTGCGGACGACACCAAATTGGGGGAAATAGTCGATACTGAGAGGACTGCAACAAATTACAGGAAGAAATGAATGAACTTGCAGAATGGGCATAAAATTGACAAGTGAAGTTCAGAACAGATAAATGTGAGGTATTACATTTTGGTAGGAACAATAGGGAGGTCACTTATCACTTGGAGGGTGCGATCTCGGTGGGGTACAGGAACAAAGGGATCTCGGAGTACAAATACACAAATCACTAAAGGTTGCGACACAGGTTAGCAAGGCCATAAAAAAGGCAAACCAAGCACTCGGGTTTATTTCTAGAGGTATAGAATTGAAAAGTAGGGAAGTTATGCTAAACCCGTATCGAACCTTGGTTAGACCACACTTGGAGTACTGCGTACAGTTCTGGTCGCCATATAAAAAGGATATAGAGGCACTGGAGAGGGTGCAGAGAAGATTTACAAGGATGATACCAGAAATGCGAGGGTATACATATCAGGGAAGGATGAACAGGTTGGGGGCCTCTTTTTTTTTTCCTCTCGCAAAAAGGCTGAGGGGTGACCTAATAGAGGTTTTTAAAATTATGAAAGGTTTTGATAGAGTGGATACAGAGAGAATGTTTCCACTTGTGGAGAAGAGCATAACTAGAGACCATCAATATAAGATAGTCACCAAGAAGTCCAATAGGGAATTCAGAAGAAACTTCTTTACCGAGAGAGTGGTGAGAATGTGGAACTCGCTACCACAGGGAGTGGTTGAAGCGAATAGTATAGATGCATTTAAGGGGAGGCTGGACAAGCATATGAGGGAGAAGGGAATAGAGGGTTATGCTGATGGAGTTACATGAGGAAAGACAGGAGGAGGCTCGAGTGGAGCATAAACGTCGGCATGGACTGGTTGGGCCGAATGGCCTGTTTCTGTGCTGTATATCCTATATGTAACATAATCTTGCGCCGTCAATGATTAGAAACTGGTAATCTCGCTCTTCAGGATTCCAACCTCTGATGATCACTTGAAGCAGGGTCTTTTTCTAATTTCAGATACGGAGCAGATCAGGGAGGTTTTGCGCAGGGGCCTTGAAATGAACACCAAGCCAATCTTGCCACCAATCAGCTCCCAGAAACCACAGCAACAGAATGGAATGAATCATGACCGAGCACCGTAAGTTCTTTTACAACTTGCATGAATTTGTCTTTCAAGCAGTCCACAGTCATTGACGATTGTATGAGTTTTTTGGGGTGGGGAGGGAATGAGTGTACTGCATTGTTAAAATTGTTGAAACCTCCCATTTGACATTCCTCAATCCTGATTCTGCTTAGTTTTTCTTTCTGAAGCTTTGGTCCCTAAAATAAAAAGTATTTCTGCTTTTAAGATCGATTTATTAGTGCAATATGTACTGTTTACAACATTAGCAAAAGCTTAAATAGAGACAAATCTTTGGGGATAATGTAACTAAAGCTGGTTTAATGGTAAACTAGAATGAGCAAATTGCCTTGTAAACAAGACTAGGTGGGGAATGAAAGCTAAATTCTATTTAAAACAGTTTTGATTTCCTTTTCTTAAATATACCAACTATGTGGACTTCACAACAACCTGATTCACCGTGGTGCCCCATACAAGGGGAATGCACTCATCTGAATTAGCACATAATGCACACTGTTATGAAGGACTATGTGTGCCTATCGGAGGCAGCTGGGAAGCAGATGTTACAAAAATCCCTTCTTCAGTGACCTTATGAAGTCAAGAGAATTTTCCACAGGCTTCCATCTCCAGTTGTGATGATAGATGGGGGATTCAGTAAAGAAAATCTGCTCTTGGGCTGCTGCCTCTCGAGCAGTATTCAAACGATAAAATAGTAGAACGAGGTAAAATTAAAAAGCTCCAATAAGTTTTTAGGTAAAGGAATTGTGTGGCTCATGCAGAGGGGCCCTTTTTTATGGTGAATTATTTCCAGAACAAAGTTACTGTTTCACCTATTTGACAGAGCATCATCAATAATTTATAATGGAGAAGTTAGTGCATTGTTGGCCCAACTGCCGGACGTGTTATACCAATGCATGATGCTGTGGGACATTAAAACGTGGGCTTGTATTTTCTGTTCTTTTCACAACAAGCTGTTGATTTTTTAAAAGAAAATGTGTTAAAATAAAACAGAAGCTGTTGGTTAAACGCAGCAAGCCAAGAGTAACTTGAAGACTTGCATTTATATAGCGCCTTTCACGACCCCTGGACCTCCCAAGGCGTTTACAGCCAACGAAGTACTTTTTTTTGAAGTGTAGTCACTGTTGTAATGTGGGAAACGCAGCAGCCAATTTGCACACAGCATGTTCTCACAAACCGCAACGTGATAATGACCAGATAATCTGATTTTTAGTGATGTTGATTGAGGGATAAATATTGGCCCAGGACACCAGGGAGAACTCCCCTGCTCCTCTTCAAAATAGTGCCAAGAATCTTTACGTCCACCAGAGAGAGCAGACGTCTCGGTTTAGCGTCTATCCGAAAGAGAAAGAGAGGTAAACATTGTGCTGCAACGCTTAGCAGAACGTGTGCTCTTTCAGGTGCTGGTCAAGCCTACTGTGCACTTCCAGCATTTAAAATTCTCAATCTTGCAAGCGACTTGGACAAGAAGCTTCTTTGGAGGGAAGGGAGGAAAAATCAGAAAGCAAATTAATCCTTGGTGCACATCCTACCAGCCAGTTCTCATTATATTGTCAGCTTCAGGTTGTTTGATCTGAATCTGAATTCGTACTTTCAAAAGGAGTCTGGTCTAAAGACTTGTTTTCTTCAGTTTTATTTCAATGTTGGCATTTGAAGGACTTGAGGGTTCCAATCCATGCTCAGGCAGGTTTAAGCACATTTTAGAATACTGTAGTTTCTGTCTGGGCCTTATTCCACTATTATTTATGGGTTTAACTATGTGAACAGAGAGTTTCACTGTTGCAAGGGTGGTAGTCTATTCAGTTATATGGTAAATCTAATTAGGGCACTGGATATGTTTCCACTATGTCTTGAATTTGCACTTTATATAGCAACTTTCACAACTTCCAGATGTCCCAAAGCACTTCAAAGACAAGAAGTACTTTTTGATGTTGTAATGTATGGAAACAGGGCAGCTAATTTTCCCTTGGCAAGGTCCCACAAACAGCAGTGAAATAATGACCAGATAATCTGTTCTATTGATGGTTGCTGAATAAATGTTTGCCAGGACACTGGAAGAAATCTCCTCTTCGAGCAGTGCCATGGGATCTTTTACATCTACCTGAGGTCTGGGATAGGATACAGGCAGCAGAGTTTTAGATGAGCTGGTCTAGAGGGTGGAGGATGAGAGGCTGGTCATGAGAACATTGGAATAGTCGAGTCTGGAGGTGACGAAGGCGTGGATAAGGGTTTCAACAGCAGATGGACTAAAGTAGGTGCAGAGTCGGGTATTCTGCATGTTGAAGTAGGCGGTTTTTCTGATGGAGTGGCTATGTGGTAGTAATCTCCGCTCGGCGTCGAATAGCACGCCAAGGATGCAAACAGTCTGGTTCAGCTCTGGACTTTGGCTGGGGAGGAGGATGGAATTTGTGGCAAGGGGATGGAGTTTATGGAGGGCGCTGAAGATGATGGTTACGGTCTTTCCAATGTTTAGCTGAAGGAAATTGTGTCCAACATCCAGCCTCCGATGAGCCAAACCGTCTTGACAGCGTGGAGGCAGTGAAGCAGTTGAGAGAGAGGTAGAGCAGGGTTTTGTCGGCGCCCCATGTAGAAGCTGGCCCTAAGGACATCTTCTGACTGATAGTGGTGTAATAGCCCTCCTCTACCTTTTTGCAGCCTTTGTCACTGTCGACTAAAGAAACAAACAACTTGCATTTGTGTAGCACCTTTCGCGACCTCAGGACATTTCGAAGCACTTTACAGCCAATGGCGAACTTTGAAGTGTAGTCACTATTCTAATGTAGGGAACCGTGGTAGCTAATTTGCACACAGCAAAGTCCCACAAACAGCAATGCTATAACTGGCCAGATAATCGGTTTTAGCAAAATTGGTTGAGGGATAAATGTTGGCCAGGACACTGGGCGAACTCCCCTGCTCGTCCTCATGGTGCCTGGGATCTTTTACATCCAACTGAGAAGAGCAGATGGAGCCTTGGTTTAACATCCCATCCAAAATACATGCAAGGAGAATTCAAGGCTGGGGTTTCAGCAGGAGAGTAGGAAAGCAGGGGGTTAGGGTCGGGATTGGGATGAAAAGAGCCAGAGAGGGGAGAAATGAAAGGTGGCATAGCTGGGTAACAGGAATGGGAGGACAGAGGAGTGAAGAAACATAGAAACATAGAAGCTAGGAGCAGGAGTAAGCCATTCGGCCCCTCGAGCCTGCTCCGCCATTCAGTGAGATCATGGCTGATCATCCAAACTCAGTTCCCTGTCTTCTCCCCATATCCCTTGATCCCTTTAGCCTTAAGAAATATATCTAAATCCTTCTTGAATATATTTAATGAATTGGCCTCAACTGCCTTCTGTGGTAGAGAATTCCACAGGTTCACCACTCTCTGGGTGAAGAAATTCCTCCTCATCTCTGTCCTAAATGGCTTACCCCTTATCTTTAGACTGTGACCCCTGGTTCTGGACTCCCCTGCCATCGGGGACATCCTTCCTGCATCTAGTCTGTCTAGTCCTGTTAGAATTTTATAAGTTTCAATGAGATCCCCTTTCATTCTTCTAAACTCCAGCGAGTATAAGCCCAATCGACCCAATCTCTCCTCATACGTCATTCCTGCCATCCCAGGTATCAGTCTGGTGAATCTTCGCTGCACTCCCTCCATGGCAAGAACATCCTTCCTCAGATAAGGCGACCAAAACTGCACACTATACTCAAGATGTGGTCTCACCAAGGCCCTATACAACTGCAGCAAGACATCCTTGCTCCTGTACTTGAATCCTCTTGCTACGAAGGCCAACATACCATTTGCCTTCTTAACCGCCTGCTGCACCTGCATGCTTACCTTCAGCGACTGGTGCACAAGGACACCCAGGTCTCGTTGCACTCCCCCTTCTCCTAATCTATTGCCGTTCAGATAATCTGCCTTCCTGTTTTTGCCACCAGTGGATAACCTTGCATTTATCCACATTATACTGCATCTGCCCAATCACCCAACCTGTCCAAATCATACTGGAGTTTCTCGGCATCCTCCTCGAAGCACACACACCCACCCAGCTTTGTGTCTGCAAACTTGGAGATATTAGATCTAGTTTCCTCGTCTAGATCATTAATATATATTGGGAATAACTGGGGTCCTAGCACCGATCCCTGCGGTACCCCGCTAGTCACTGCCTGCCACTCGGAAAAAGAGCCGTTTATTCCAAATCTTTGCTTCCTGTCTGCCAACCAGTTCTCTATCCAAGTCAGTACCTTGCCCCCAATCCCATGTGCTTTAACTTTACATGCTAATCTCTTATGCGGGACCTGATCGAAAGCCTTCTGAAAGTCCAAATACACCACATCCACTGGTTCTCCCTTATCTATTCTACCAGTTACATCCTCAAAATTCCAGTAGATTAGTCAAGCATGATTTACCTTTTGTAAATCCATGTTGACTTTGTCCGATCCTGTCACTGTTTTCCAAGTGCTCTGCCATTACATCTTTTATAATGGACTCTAGCATTTTCCCCACTACTGATGCCAGGATTACCGGTCTGTAATTCCCTGTTTTCTCTCTACCACCTTTTTTGAATAGCGGGGTAACATTAGCTACCCTCCAATCCATGGGAACTGTTCCAGAATCTATAGAATTTGGAAGATGACCAAGCAATGCATCTACTCTTTATAGAGCTACTTCCTTAAGTACCCTAGGATGTAGATAATCAGGCCCTGGGGATTTATCGGCCTTCAATCGCGTCAATTTCCCTAACCCCATTTCCCTACAAATACTGATTTCATTCAGTTCCTCCCTCTCATTAGACCCTATGTTCCCCGACATCTCTGGGAGGTTATTTGTGTCCTCCTTTGTGAAGACAGAACCAAAGCACAGGAAACTTTGGTTTATCCGGAGGTTAACTGTCCGGAATGCTTGAGCCACTGGCAAAAATCAGGAGCCGTTTCGTTAGTTTTTTTTTCTTTTCGTTGCTTTTTTTTCACCAGTCAGGCTCTGCAAGGTCTCTCTGAAGCTGTTGCTAAGCTACAGAGATGCTTGCAAGGTACGGCCGACTGTTTAGAAGCTGCAACAGGGTTTGTTGCCAGATACGGAGCTCAAAATCTCCGTATGTTTCAACATTAGCGCTGGTTTGTCCGGCAGTTTTGATGGGACGGCAACAGCTCGGTGCCGGATAGCACAAAGTTTCCTGTATGTATTTAATTGGTCAGCCATTTCTTTGTTCCCCATTATAAATTCCCCTGATTCTGACTGCAAGGGACCTACGCTTGACTTCACCAATCTTTTTCTCTTCACATATCTATAGAAGCTTTTACAGTCAGTTTTTATGTTCCCTGCAAGCTTACTCTCATACTCTATTTTCCCCCTCTTAATTAATCCCTTTGTCCTCCTTTGCTGAATCCTAAACTGCTCCCAATCCTCAGGTTTGCTGCTTTTTCTGGCCAATTTATATGTCCTCTCCTTGGACCTTATGCTATCCCTAATTTCCCTTGTTAGCCACGGTTGAGTCACCTTTGTTTTATTTTTATGCCAAACAGAGACGAACACATTCTGTAGCTCATCCATGCGATCTTTAAACGTTTGCCATTGCCTATCCACCGTCAACCCTTTAAGTAACATTCCCCAATCCATCCTACCCAACTCGCGCCTCATACCATCGTAGTTTCCTTTATTTAAATTCAGGAAGAGTCCAAAGGGCACCAAAAATGGGGGCTAGCATAATCGGCTCAGATCTGGAGCAGCAGCCAAAATGGGCACGTGAATGGACATAAGAATTTGGGTTACATAGGCATGACCGAGATTAAGGGAGACCTTTCCAGGTGACGTTATGAAACAAAGCTAACATCTGAGGTCATGTGGTTGGATGGTCAATTTGTAGATAGTGTGGCGTCAGCTTTGAGCGTCCATGAACCATTGTGGGGAGAGGGGGATGGATCCAGGAGTCCTTCTGTGAGGCGATGTATCAGCTGGTGTGTCAGCAGAGGTTGTCCAGAGGGCCAAGGAGTGAAGCGCCGACAATCAGCCAGCTAAGGTTGACCCTAGGCTCTAGTGGAGGTGCATAGTGTCCTCTGATGTTGGCATTGCACTTCAGCGGCTCCAGTAGACGAGCCGAGGAGGAATGAGAGGAGTGGAGTATGGTATAAGCAAGTGGAGTATAGAAAATGTAGAGGAGAAGCAAAATTGGAAATTAGAAAAGTTGAGAGGGTATGAAGAAAGACTGGCAGGGAACATGAAAAATAATACATTTTGTATTTCCCTCGTCTTAGGCAGTCCCTCGGAACCGAGGATGACTTGCTTCCACATTAAAAATGAGTTCTCGGGTGACTGATGAGTCCAATGTGGGACCTACAGTCTCTGTCACAGGCGGGGCAGACAATGGTTGAAGGGGCGGGTGGGTGGGGTGCTTGGGTAGACGTGTGCTGCCTGCGCTTGGCTTCCGCTTGCTCCCGGCGAAGAGACTCGATGTTCGGCGCCTTCCCGGATGCTTCTCCTCCACTTTGTGCGGTCTTGGGCTGGGGATGTTGCACTTTTTCAAGGCGGCTTTGAGGATGTCCTTGAAGCATCTCCTCTGCCCATTTGCCTAACAAGTAAAAGACTGGCTAAAGAAAGGGAATTGTCCAATTAAACAGAAGAGGAAATCTCATTAAGGTATAGCTGAGGTGCTAAATGAGTACTTTGCCTCTCCTTTCACAAAAGTAGGAATAAAAGGGAACCAGGAGAAGTACAATTAGATATGATAATTAGAAGAGATGCTAGATTTTGTAAATGGTTGCTAAAGGAAAGTAATGCCGACCTATATAAATCCTTGATTCGCCCTAAGTTAGAACATGGCTGCCATACTTCAGGACAGATGTCCATGCATTGGAAGAGATTTAGTAAGGTGATACCAGGGATGAAAGGCTTTGCTTATGAGGAGAGACTAGAGAACCTGGGGCTCTTTTCATTGGGTTAGGAGCTCTGATAGGTGTTTAAAATGATGAATGATTTTAAAGTAAATGGGGGAAAAACTATTTCCACTGGTTAGTGAGTTAGTAATTAAAGGTCTTGTGTTTAAGATCATCACCAAAGCAACAAAATTAAAGTTTAGGAAAAAAATTTACGGCAGAGTTGTTAACTGCATGGAATGCCCCATCAGAAACTGCACCAGAAGCAGCTAGAGGTAATGGCTTTTAAAAGTGAAGTGGATAAATATTTGAAGAAGAAAAAAATTATAAGGAAAAGGCCGTGGAATGGGATGGAGAGTAGTTCCTGGAGTGCTAGCACATGCACAGTGGACCGAATGGCTATCTTCTGGGCTGTAAAATTCGGATGAGGTGGAACGTTACATGACCTAGTGGCAATATATTTTGTGACATTATTAAAGTCTTTTTTGTGTGGCCCTGTAATGCAGCCTGCCGCAAGAGTTACAAGGCCACTTACATTGTATAAAATGAATTTGGATTAAATGTTGTGCACTATCCACATTGTTTCAAGGCAGAAACACATTAAAAGAAAGACTTACATTTATACATCGCCTTCCACGACCGGGTGCTCCGGTTTCCTCCCACAGTCCAAAGATGTGCGGGTTAGGTTGATTGGCCATGATAAAAATTGACCCTTGGTGTTCGGGGGGATTAAATACGTGGGGTTACAGGGTTACGGGGATAGGGCTTGGGTGGGATGGCTGTCAGTGTAGGGACCGGGTGCTAGGGTTTGGATGATCAGCCATGATCTCGTTGAATGGCGGAGCAGGCTCGAAGGGCCGAATGGCCTACTCCTGCTCCTATCTTCTATGTTTCTATGTAAAGCAACTTACAGCCAATGAAGTACTTTTTGAAGTGTAGTAATGTAGGAAAATCAGCAGCCAATTTGCACACCGCAAATCCCACAAACAGCAATGTGATGATGGCACCTCCAACAGTGCAGCACTCCCTCGGTACTCCACTGAGAACTCATCCTCTCCACCACCCCTCGATCCCTCAACTACCTCCATCAGCTTTACTATCTTGTACCGCAAACTCTGTCCCCTGCCACTGATTCTATCCCCCTCCTTGGCTACTGTCTCGGGCTGAGCCAGACAGTTAGTAACCTCGGCATCCTTTTCTACCCTGGACTGCACTTCAGCTGTCTTACCCTCTCTATCATAAACACCATTTACTTCTACTTCTGCAACGTTGCCTGCCTCTGTCCCTATCGCTGAATCCATTATACCTGCCTTTGTCACCTCCAGATGTGACTAATCCATTGCTCTTTGCTGGCCTCCTGCTGTCTATCCTCTAAACTCTAACTTGTCCAAACCTCTTCTGCAAGTATTTTGATCCACTCACTGATCTGCATTGACTCCCTGCCCCCAACATCTTAAATTTAAATCCTTGTCTTTAAATTCTTCCTTGGCCTTGCCCAACCTTATCTTGACAACCTTGTGCAGCCCTATGCCCCTCCCCCTCTAATATTATGTTCCTCTGATTCTGGCCTTTTATGCACTCCCCCTCTTGCCTTCACTACCACCATTGGCAGTAGAACTTTCGGTTGAAACATAGAAGATAGGAGCAGGAGTCGGCCATTCGGCCCCTCGAGCCTGCTCTGCCATTCAATGCGATCATGGCTGATCATCCAAATTCAGTACCCGGTCCCTGCTTTCTCCCCATACCCCTTGATTCCTTTGCCTGGGTCATGCTCTCTGAAATTTCCTCTCCACCTCTTCTCTCCTTTTTTAAAAACCTCCGCAAAACTTCTTTCATTGACCAAGCTTTTGGACACCCCTGCTCATCTCTCGGTTTCTGGCTTTGCATCCATTTTCCATATGCCTGTCTGTGAAGCACTTTGGGACATTTTTAAAATTAAGTGCAATATGTAAATGGAAGTTGTTAGATTGTGGTTGGACATTCTGGCTGTTATTTCACTACATTGATCTTATCCTCTTTAGGGCAGAGGGCTGTATGGAGAAGCTGCTTAGTGAAGATCCTTCTTTAAAGGAGGAAATTCAAGGGGTAGATCAGTCCTTGCTACTCTTATATACCCCCTAGTGGCTACAGGGCAACATCAGCCAAGGACTGGGAATAGATTACTTATCTGTTCTTATATTTTGTGCATGGGGAAACCTTTCCTAAATTTTTTTTGAAAGGGTATAAATGGGATTTTAAGAATTGACAAGATGGCATGGATGTACTGTAACAATATGTAACATGCCTCTTAAAATTGTGATCTCCAAACAGTAAATACCAAATACAGGTGCCTTTTGTAGACACTTGCTTTGCATACTTGTCAAGATAGCCTTTTAGAACGAGCTTCTCCTCGCTGCTTATGAGACACCATGTTCAATATTGCTACTTTTTTTCTAATCTTGAAGTGAGGGTCAGAGAATGCTACTGGGAGTTGCAGCCAATCAGCCTTTCTGGTGATGAGAAACTACTCTATTCTGTTTCCAATTCCTGCATCAGACATCCTTTCGGGTTGCTTATTTATATCAAATTACGGGTAATTCTGTGTTATGGACACGTGGCCTCCAGGAACTCATTTGCGAAGGCCTTAAACTCATTTTGTATAGCACCCATCCAATTGTCCAAGTAAGGTGACATTTATCCCATTAGTTTGGACAGAATCCAATCCCAGATCCTAATGTGCAATCCTGCTATGGTGCTTCATGCCCTTATCCACTCATTCAGGCACGTGGAACTATTGAGCTGTCAAAGGGCATGTGCTCCAAAATGTTTAATGTGCCTTAAATGGGTGAGCTGTCTTGGGAAACCGGTAAGTATGGGAAGAATGTGGGCTTAACAATGAACGAGTGTGGCCTTGGGTAAGTCGCCACATTTTTATTGTGAGCTTGGTAAAAGAAAATACTTGTTTTAAAAAAATGTTTTAAATGCAAGAATTGGTTAACCTGGGCTTCAAATGGCTTGAAGCAATTTCTCATTTGCATCTACTTGAATATCTTTTAAGGCTCTGAAACAAATATGATCTGTGCTAGCTAATAGTAATTTGGCTGAAAGAAGTTAAAATTTAGCTAGTAAAACAAATGTTATAATGGTAGGTTTTGCCGGCAAAGTCGGAGCTCTTTAAAGGTTAAGAGATCAGGTTTTTCAATGGGCTAATCAAATTCATTCTTTACATAAGCTCCTTTCCTCTTAAATGTTTGTTCCTGCTTTCATAAGGCTTTCAAAGTTCAATTTTAGAGAGATTTTTGTTTTTAAAAAAACATGCTTGCTTGGCTTCTCAGAAGAGAAGTTAAGTGTTTGGGGAATTAATACTTTCATTATTGTACTCTTTTCCTAAAATATCTACCGTTAGAAGATATTTGCTGTTCAGTTATATTTCCCAGTTACATGTAAATCCACCATATTGGATTTTCAGACTTGCTACAGAGTTGCTTCATTGATGTCTTCAGGCTTGGGTGCTCCCTGATTTGTGATCTTTCTGGTCTTGAATGTAGCTACTTGCTGACTGGGCAGATAGCTTATCTTGGCTGAGTGATTCTGCCATGAGTTCAGAGATTAGAAAGGGCAGGTCTCTATGGAGCTGGGGGAAATTGTACTAAATTGCAAATAGACTTAAAAAAATAACAACTGGAGGGGAGGGAGAAGTTACTCCATCTACATTTTCGTTTTCCTTTTAAGTTTGCATTAATTATTGCTGAACATTTGTTCTTTTTACTGCAATTTGGTTGCCAGTGAATTTCAAAAGGGGTGTTTTGATTAAAAATATTTGTCTTAATCACTGTTGATAATACTCCATATTAAAAGGGTGCCAAGTGTTCTAATTTGGGTCTTAGAATTCACTCCTTTAACTTACTAGCTAAATTATTGGCTTTGCTCATAAGTTACTAAAATTTGTGTTTGAATGCTACCATTATCTGAACTCTTATTAGAGTGTAGTTATTTAGCATGGGGCGCGCTCACTTGTTACACCAACTAAGGATATCTGCCGCACAACACAAGTGGGTTATAACAATATTCTAGAATCAGTCTAGTGTTGCAATGAACTAACTAACATTAAAGTTTAAAATATCTTTGATATCAAAATGTGCCAAGGAATGCAGTTTTGCAATTTGTTCCAATTAAACATTAAGACCAGAGCCATTGTCTTCAGCTCCCGCATGGGTATTGTGGTGTAGTGGTTATGTTACTGGACAGAGGCCTGCACTAATCCAGGCGTGATTTCAAATTCCACCATGGCAGTTTCAGAATTTTTAATTCAGTTTATATTTTAAAAAAAAAAAAATAATAATCTGGAAATAAAAAGCTGTCAGATTGTCGTAAAAACCCAACTGGTTCACTTTAGGGAAGGAAACTTGCCGTCCTTACACGGTCTGGCCTATATGTGACACCAGTCCCAGACCAACATGGTTGACTCTTAACTGCCCCCTAAAGCGACAGTTGTACAAGGGCAACTCGATGGGCAATAAATGCCGGCCTTGACAGTGAAGCCCACATTATTTGAGAATAAATGAGCAGAAAAAAATCTGTTGCCACACCACTGATTCCATGGCCACTGTTTTTGGCTGAATCGGACTGTTCACAACCTCGGCGTTTGATTTGACTCTGAGCTGAGTTTGGAACATCATAACCTCTCCCATTACAAAGACCGCCTATTTCCACCTCTGCTCGTCTCTGCCCCGCTTCAGCCCATCTGTTGCTGAAACCCTCATCCATGCTTTTGTTACCTCCAGGCTTAACGATTCCAACGCTCTCTTGGCTGGAATCCCAACTTCCACCCTCGATAAACTTGAGTTCATCCAAAACTCTACTGCCTGGCTCCTAATCTGCAGCAAGTCCCGCTTGCCCATTAACCCTCTGCTCGCTGACCTATATTGGCTCCCGATCCACCAGTGCCTCGAATGTAAAATTCTTATCCTCGTGTTCAAAATCCCTCCTTGGCCTTGCCCCTCCCTATCTCTGTAACCACCTCCAGCCCTACAACCCTCCAAATTCTCTGCATTCCTCCAACTGTGGTGTCCCTTCTGCACACCATTGGCCGTGCCTTCAGCCACCTAAGCTCTGGAAGTCTCTCCTTCTGCCTCTCCACACCGCTCTCCTCCAAGACCCTCTTATTTATATTAAAAAAAAAAAAAACTACTTTTGATGAGCTTTTTGTCACCCCTCCTAATATCTTATCCTTTGGCTTGGTGTCAGTTTTTTGCTGTTTACATTCATGTGAAGTGTCTTGGAACATTTTCCTACATTAAAGGCGCTATCTAAATGCAAGGATTCAAGGGAAAGCCTTGATGAGGTCTGTCTTGTTTGAAGATGTATGCTGGCCTTGTAACCCCATTTCCTGACACTTTTCACGTCTTTGTAGTTAAGTGAAATTGTTACTGAAACCATAAAATTGCATTCAAAGTAGGCATAGTGTCATGATGTTTGTACATGGTAGAAGTGAGGAAAAAAGGGGCATAGATATGATTTAAATGTAAGAAGTTTAAGACAGAGCAGGCGAATCTTTGTATGGAGAGGACTGAGACTAAACATACAAGGGTATTTGACAATTGGGAAGGACAGACAGGAAGGAAAGGGAGGTGGGGTTGCTGTGTTAATCAAGGATGGAATCACTGCAATAGTCAGAAATGATATTGGGTCAAAGGATCAGGATAGTGAAACAGTTTGGGTGGAGATAAGGAATAAGAAGGGGAAAAAGTCACTAGTGGGCGTAGTCTATAGGCCTCCTAACAGTTGCAACTCTGTTGGTCGGAGTATAAATCAGGAAATAGTTGGGGCTTGTAATAAGGGAACAGCTATAATCATGGGGGATTTTAACTTTCATATTGACTGGACTAATCAAATTGGGCATGGCAGCCTTGAGGAAGAGTTCATAGAGTGTATTAGGGATGGGTTCCTTGAGCAGTATGTAACTGAACCAACCAGGGGGCAGGCAATCTTAGATCTGGTCCTGTGTAATGAGACAGGATTAATAAAAAATGTCCTAGTAAAGGATCCCCTTGGAATGAGTGACCATAATATGGTTGAATTCCAAATTCAGTTTGAGGGTGAGAGTTGGATCTCAAACCAGCATACTAAGCTTAAATAAAGGAGACTATGAAGGTATGAGAGTAGAATTGACTAAAGTGGACTGGGAAAACAGATTAAAGTGTAAGACGGTACAAGAGCAGTGGTCTACATTCAAGGAGATATTTCACATCTTTCAAGATAAAGATATTCCACTGAGGAAAAAGGGGAGTAAAAGAAAAGACAGCCACCCGTGGCTTAGTAAAGTAATAAAGGATAGTATTCGACTGAAAACAAGGGCATATAAATTAGCCAAATCTAGTGGGAGGATAGAAGATTGGGAAGCATTTAAAAGCCAGCAAACAATAACTAAAAGATTAATTAAGAAAGGGAAGATAGATTATGAAAGTAAACTAGCAAAAAATATAAAAACAGATAGCAAGAGTTTCTACAGCTATATAAAAAGAAAAAGGGTGGCTAAAGTGAACGTTGGTCCCTTAGAGGATGGGACTGGGAAACTAGTGGTGGGGAACATGGAGATGGCAAAGACGCTGAACAAATATTTTGTATCAGTCTTTACAGTAGAGGACACTAAAAATATCCCAACACTGGACAAACAGGGGGCAATTTGGGGGGGAGGAGCTAAACACGATTAAAATCACTAAGGAGATGGTACTCGGTAAAATAATGGGACTTAAGGCGGATAAATCCCCTGGACCTGATGGCCTACATCCTAGGGCCTTGAGAGAAGTGGCGGTAGGGATTGTGGATGCATTGGTGATCATTTTCCAGAACTCCCTGGACTCAGGAAAGGTCCCGGCAGATTGGAAAACTGCTAATGTAACACCCTTATTTAAGAAGGGAAGCAGACAAAAAGCTGGAAACTATAGACCAGTTAGCCTAACATCTGTGGTTGGCAAAATGTTGGAGTCCATTATTAAGGAAACAGTATCAGAGCATTTGGATAAACATAATTTAATAGGACAGAGTCAGCATGGTTTTACGAAGGGGAAGTCATGTTTGACAAATTTGCTCGAATTCTTTGAGGATGTAACATACAGGGTGGATAAAGGGGAACCAGTGGATGTAGTGTATTTGGACTTCCAAAAGGCATTTGACAAGGTTCCACACAAAAGATTACTGATCAAGATAAAAAATCACGGGATTGGGGGTAATATACTGGCATGGGTGGAAGATTGGCTGTCTAACAGAAAACAAAGAGTTGGGATAAATGGTTCGTTCTCGGGCTGGCAATCAGTAACTAGTGGTGTCCCACAGGGATCAGTGCTGGGACCCCAACTCTTTACAATCTATATTAACAATTTGGAGGAAGGGACCGAGTGCAACATATCCAAGTTTGCCGACGATACAAAGATGGGAGGGAAAGCAGTGAGTGAGGAGGACATAAAAAACCTGCAGAAGGACATAGACAGGCTAACTGGGCAGAGATTTGGCAGATGCAATATAATGTTGGAAAGTGTGAGGTTATGCACTTTGGCAGAAAAAATCAAAGAGCAAGTTATTATCTAAATGGAGAGAAACTGCAAAGTGCTACAGTACAAAGGGATCTGGGGGTCCTGGTACATGAAACACAAAAAGTTAGTATGCAGGTGATCAGGAAGGCCAATGGAATCTTGGCTTTTAGTGCAAGGGGGATGGAGTATAAAAGCAGGGAAGTCTTGCTGCAGTTATACAGGGTATTGGTGAGGCCACACCTGGAATACTGCGTGCAGTTTTGGTTTCCATATTTGAGAAAAGGTATACTTGCTCTCGAGGCGGTTCAGAGAAGGTTCACTCGGTTGATTCCAGAGATGAGGGAGTTGACGTATGAGGAAAGGTTGAGTAGATTGGGACTCTACTCATTGGAGTTCAGAAGAATGAGAGGCGATCTTATCGAAACATATAAGATTGTGAGGGGGCTTGATCGGGTGGATGCGGTGAGGATGTTTCCACTGATGGGTGAGACTAGAACTAGGGGCTGCCCTTTCAAAACTGAGATGAGGAGAAACTTCTTCACTCAGAGGGTAGTAAATCTATGGAATTTGCTACCCCAGAGAGGTGTGGAAGCTGCAACATTAAATAAATTTAAAATGGAGATAGACATTGTCCTAGCAGATAAGGGAATTAGGGGTTACGGGGAGAGGGCAGGGAAGTGGACGTGAGTCTAGATTCGGATCAGCCATGATCCTATTGAATGGCAGAGCAGGCCCGCGGGGCCGTATGGCCTACTCCTGCTCCTATTTCTTATGTTCTTACGTAGAATGCACTACCAGGATTAATGATTGCAGCAGAGACCATGTCGACATTTAAGATAGGTGGTTGAAGGAAAGGGGAATATGGGAACAGAACGCACACGAGATTAGGAATACTACTCCATGGCGGATAAACACCAACACGGATTGGTTGGACTGCATGGTCTGTTTCCATGTTGTAATTTCATCACACTAAACATCTCCATGATTGTAAAGTGTATCTTGCCCCTGCTTATGCTGTTCTTGTGCCTTTTTCCACAAAATGTATTCCCCAAAACTGACGTATCCACCAAGAATGTAGAAAAATATGGTCTTTATTTTCTATTTTCATTCCCCAAAACCTCTTCCATGTAATGTGTCCCTTGGTTTCTATTAAGCTAATAATTTTCTCAAAAGAGCAAGGAAACTATAGTCCAGTATCTAATCTATCTAAGTGTATATAAACTAGCTGTGTTTCTTCTCCCCCCCCCCCCCCCCTCCAAAACCTTTTGTATTCCACTACTTTGACCTCATGCAATGTAACATTCTGTAAATTAGGTTATTTAGGAATCTTCCTGTACTGGTATGAATAAGAGGCTGCATTCAGTTACTCTCTCATGCCATTCATATGGAGACCAACCATAATATTGTGGATGAGATGTATATTGTAATCAAACATGAAAATGTTACTGCGTTTCTGTAATTTTTGGCACGTGATGGTCAGTGCCACGGTTTACGATTATGCTGCATTTGGTTTACCTGCTTATTTGCCAAAAATTCCTACCTTCACTTCATTTTAATATTAAGCTGTAAAGATAATAATGGCTAAACTATGCAGAATTTTGAAAGGATGGGGATGTCGGTGTGTGGGGTTCAGGTTCTATTGATATTGTGAATGCAGTTCATTGGGGAGGGAGAGAGAGAATATATTTGTTTTAAAAAGTTGTGTAGGAAGAAATGTGATCTCTGCTGGATGTGGGGGTGCCACTGTTCTGAAATCTGTAGAAATATATTGCTCTCATTTTCCTGAAAAGCTTTTTGATATACTAATGACCTCAATTAACCCCAAGTGAAATGAGAACTTCTCCCATGAATTGTTCCTGCTTGTTGAAGTACAGCTTTTCATTTTGTATTTTTATTGGATATATATTGCAGTATACATGCCTAATGTTGTCTTGAAATTTACCATCCACTCCCAACATTGCATTTAACAGTTCTGTAAAATAAATATTGCACTGCATGAATCATGTTTTTATCCTTTTTTTTTTCTTTCAGGATTTAAGGCTGATTATCTAAATTCAAATAATCTTAAGGGAAAAAAAATAGAAAATGTTTTAATCCCTGGTAATGTTTTGGCACTCAAATCTACAGAGTAAAGTCAAATTGAAAATACCAAGTCTGAGACTCAACTCCAAGATTATAATTCTGTTTGTAAATCTGAGTCGTTTTGTTTTTAAATTATGATGATTGTGATATTTTTGGTACAAATCTACCCATAATTTCTCCATAGACTAGTGCAATCAGTGGGCCATTTCCAGAGCAAGCAGTCTGAAAGGTAAGAATATCATGCACCGTTCATCTTACCCCTTCCTGGTCTCGATGGGTTCGTGAAGCCCAGATTGTACTTCTATGAAAATTCCTCTCTCTTGTGTCTGTATAACTCCTGGCTAAAATGAAAACTACTAAATTGAGAACTTTCAAATCGGTTTTTTGCAGGGTGCACGTACATTTCCTGTAAGAATTCTGTATTACTAAGCCAATAAGGAACATTTTTTTAAAATGTAATAAAGCATTGTCCGCAGAGTTGAATTAGAAATAGCGAAAGGCTTGCCATTCTAGCCCATTTCACACTGCTGCAATTGACAAGTCAGCCCGTTGAATTTGCTTGCAGTTTCGGTGCAGTCGTCATTTCAGTGGTTCTGCTTGTAAAATTAGATTGGCTGCAGTTATTGCTGCATAGTTTGTGCCCACTCTGTAAATGCCACCCGATAGACGGCATCTTTTTATTGGTAATTTGAACTGACTTTTAATGATGTTCAATAGTGGCTATTTACCCATGTCTCAGGAACACTTTTGAGATGTTGCTAATATTTGAAGTATGACTACATTTTAAGTTAGCAATGCAAAGTCTTCAAACCATTTTAGAAGAAGCTGTTGCCAAGTGTGATGTTTGCTTTACTCCCATTGTGATAGAAAGCTAGAATGATTACTCTGGGCCAGAGGTATATAAAAAAAAATTACAGTTGTAATGAATGGAACAGACTTTGTGGCACCCTTAACATTCTTTAACTATTCCTTTACAATTGTACGTATGAATAAAAGGTAGGTTCAGTATTTTTACAGCAGTTTTTAAATTTTAACTTGTTTGCTTTAATTTATTTAGCATATAAGTGGGCCACTGCAAGGTTCCCTCAGTGGGGAAAAATGCACTGTTATTTGCAGTGGAGTCATACAGACCAAGATGATCCCTGGTTTGCACTGAGTAAGCTGATAGTCATTGTAGCAATGGGAATGCTGGAGTTTACCTCAGCCTCCCTGGTTTAGGAAGGTGAATGCTTAGTTTGTACTTTTAATTAGGGTTAGTGCATTAGAAAATCAAGTGATACCACGTGATACCATCAGAGAACCTGCAACACTCCAATCACACTCACATTTAAAGAGTGGAATAAAGTGGAATTGGATAGAAAATAAACACTCTGCACTAGTCCTAATTGTGTGATTGTGTTTATACACTGAGATGAGTGTGGTATCCTCCTATTTCCACATGTCTCTGTTTAAAGCGCAGGCTTAAAATTGGAATTTCAAGCTCCTGGTGCAAACTCTAATGACATAGATTCATTTAGACTCATAGACTGATGCAGCACAGAAGGAGGCCATTCGACCCATTGTGCCTGTGCAGCTATTTGGTTGAGCTATCCAACTAGTCCCACCACACTGCTCTTTCCTCATAGCCCTGCAAATATTTTCTCTCCAAGTATTTATCCAATTCCCTTTTGAAAGTAACTATTGAATCTGTTTCCATCACCCTTTCAGGCAGCACATTACATAGAAACATAGAAGATAGGAGCAGGAGTAGGCCCTTCGAGCCTGCTCCGCCATTCAAGGAGATCATGGCTGATCATCCAAATTCAGTACCCTGTCCCTGCCTTCTCCCCATATCCCTTGATCCCTTTAGCCTTAAGAAATATATCCAACTCTTTCTTGAATATATTTAATGAACTGGCCTCCACCGCCCTCTGTGGCAGAGAATTCCACAGGTTCACCACTCTCTGGGTGAAGAAATTCCTCCTCATTTTCAGTCCTAAATGGCTTACCCCTTATCCTTAAGACTATGATCCCTGGTTCTGGACTCCCCGGCCATCAGAAACATCCTTCCTGCATCTAGTCTGTCCAGGCCTGACAGAATTTTATAGGTTTCGATGAGACCCCCTCTCAATCTTCTAAACTTCAGTGAGTATAAGCCCAATCGACACAATCTCCTCATATGTCATTCCTGCCATCCCAGGTATCAGCCTGGTGAATCTTCGCTGCACTCCCTCCATGGCAAGAACGTCCTTCCTCAGGTAAGGTGACCAAAACTGCACACAATACTCAAGGTGCGGTCTCACCAAGGCCCTGTACAACTGCAGCACGACATCCTTGTTCCTGTACTCGAACCCTCTTGCTACGAAGGCCAACATACCATTTGCCTTCTTAACCGCCTGCTGCACCTGCATGCTTACCTTCAGCGACTGGTGCACAAGGACACCCAGGTAAGTCCGGAGAGCCAAGGAAGATTCGCATCTGTGGGGATTTCAAGGTGATGGTGAACCCTGTCCTTCACACAGTACAATATCCTCTTCCAAGGATAGAAGACATCTTCGCCTCACTGTCTGGAGGGAAGCGTTTTACAAAAATTGACCTAGCACAAGCATATTTGCAGATGGAGGTTGAAGAGTCCTCTTGAAAGTATCTCACGATAATCACTCACAAAGGTCTTTACCAGTATCATCGATTGGTATTCGGAGTAGCATCGGCTCCGGCGATATGGCAAAGAGCGATGGAACAAGTCCTGCAAGGGATTCCCGGGACTCAGTGTTACTTGGACGACATCCTTGTAACAGGTGAAGATGACAGTGAACACCTTAACAACCTAGAACAGGTGCTCACTAGACTACGGGAACATGGGCTGCGAGCCAACCGCCCCAAGTGCGAATTTTTTAAGAAACAGATATTGTATTGTGGCCACGTGATTGAAGAGGGGTTACATAAGTCCCCTGACACAATTGAAGCGGTTGTTAAGGCCCCAGCGCCTGAAAATGTGTCGCAACTGAGGTCATTCCTCGGATTGGTGAATTACTATCATAAGTTTTTGCCGAATTTGTTGACAATTTTGCACCCACTGAACGCCCTGCTACGAACGGGGGTAGCATGGAAATGGAGCGATGATTGTAAGCGTGCGTTTCAGAAGAGTAAGGACTTAATCACTTCAAGGGAAGTATTGCCTCACTACAACCCAGCACTGCCGATCAGACTGGCGTGTGATGCGTCTCCCTACGGCATTGGGGCGGTACTGTCACATAAGTTCCTTGATGGGTTAGAGAGGCCGATAGCTTTTGCGTCACGCTCGTTAACTTCTGCCGAGCGTAACTACGCTCAGATTGACAGAGGCCCTCAGCCTAGTGTGGGGGGTGAAGAAGTTCAATCACGACCTGCACGGTCAAAAATTTACTCTACTAACCGATCATCAACCTCTTGTCTCCATTTTCAACCCTCAGAAGGGCGTACCGATAATGATGGCACAACGGCTGCAGAGATGGTCCCTTTTCCTAGGGGCACACCAATATGACATCGAGTACAAAGGAACTAAACAGCATGGAAATGCTGATGGATTGTCACGCCTACCGTTGCCGACGGTGGAAGAAGAAGACCTTGCAGTGGATCCAATGGAGTTATTCCACTCGACCAGAGTCGAATGTCTCCCTGTGACGAATGCAAACATAGAAAAGGAAACACGGAATGACCCGACACTATCACGGGTCTATGATTTAACGGTGAAGGGATGGCCAGCACATGGCGAACCACTGCTGCCAGCATTCTCACCGAGAAGAGAACAGCTGTCAGTGTGCAGAGGGACCTTGATGTGTGGATCCAGAGTAGTAATTCCACCTAAGTTGACGGATAGACTGCTCAATGAGCTTCATGAGGGTCATCTGGGTGGGGTAAAAATGAAGAACTTAGCCAGAGCATTTGTGTGGTGGCCGGGAATCGATAGAGAAATCGAAGAGATGACCAAGAGCTGTGCAGGATGCCAGAAGGTCCAAAACGCCCCACCACAAGCTCCTCTGCATCCATGGGCGTGGCCCTCATCTCCATGGCAACAGGTGCACATTGATTTTGCTGGTCCCTTCATGGACTCGATGTTTTTAATTGCAGTGGATGCATATTCAAAGTGGCCAGAGGTAATAAAAATGTCCTCAACCACCACAGAAAAAATTATCACAGTTTTGCGAACCATATTCGCCAGGAATGGGCTGCCTGAACAGATTTGCTCTGACAATGGACCACAGTTTGTGTCTGAAGAGTTCCGGAGGTTCTTAAAGAACAATGGTGTTAAGCATTACACATCTGCATCATATCATCCAGCCACTAATGGATTGGCCGAGAGGTTTGTCCAAACATTCAAGAAGGCTATCAAGGCAATGTGTAATGAAGATATACCCCTACAACACAAGGTGGACAACTTCTTGTTTGCCTACTGGAATGCGACACATGCGGTTACCAACCAAACTCCAGCCATGATCTTCAATCGAAGACTACGATGCCGCTTGGATTTGGTTAAGCCAAACGTCCGAAGAGATGTGGAGAACAGGCAGTTTCAGAATATGAATGAAAGGCCGACCAGGAGTTTTAAGATAGGTCAACCAGTTTTGGCCCGCGACTACCGCACTGAGAAATGGCAGCCAGGAACGATTTGTACACGACAAGGACCTCATGTATACCGTGGACGTTGGGGAGAGCATTATAAGACGCCATGCTGACCAGATTCTAGAGTCACTGGAAAATGTCAACTCTACACCTGGTAATGAAATTGACGTTCCAATTGCAGCTACCGCAGAACCGGTAATATTGGAAGCAGATGAACCAAACAAAGACATTGATCCCGACGCAACATTGCCAGAAGAACCTGATACCCCAAAGAGGCGTTATCCAGACAGAATCAGGAAGCCTCCTCAAAGACTGAATTTATAATTGATTAACTTCAGCTAATGTATATAGCAACTGTAATTGTGATTGTAATTCGTTATCATTTAGTTGTTAAATGAATGTTATGTACTGTTTATCTAAAAGGGGAGGAATTGTTGTGTATGTACCTTTAAGAGAATAACTGGTCTTGGACTGCAGTACCGGCAGTGACCACCCCTGTATAAAAGGCGCTAGAGAGCCTCTGTTTGTTAGTTTCACTATTGACTTCCACCAGTAAAGACTTGTTTGTTTTCTCTCCTGCTGGTCCGTGTCTTAATCATTCACGGACGTAACAGACACAATCTTCTCTCGTACGTCATTCCTGCCATCCCAGGTATCAGCCTGGTGAATCTTCACTGCACTCCTTCCATGGCAAGAACGTCCTTCCTCGGGTAAGGCGACCAAAACTGCACAAAATACTCAAGGTGCGGTCTCACCAAGGCCCTGTACAACTGTAGCAAGACATCCTTGTTCCTGTACTCGAACCCTCTTGCTACGAAGGCCAACATGCCATTTGCTGCCTTAACCGCCTGCTGCACCTGCATGCTTACCTTCAGCAACTAGTGCACAAGAACACCCAGGTCTCTTTGTACTTCCCCTTCTCCCAATCTATTGCCATTCAAATAACCTGCCTTCCTGTTTTTGCCACCAAAGTGGATAACCTCACATTTATCCACATTTTAGTGCATTTGCCATGTTTCTGCCCAGTCACCCAACCTGTCCAAATCGTACTGGAGTTTCACGACATCCTCCTCACAGCATACCCTCCCACCCAGCTTTGTGTCGTCTGCAAATTTGGAGATATTACATCCAATTCCCTCGTCCAGATCATTAATATATATTGTGGACAGCTGGGGCCCAAGGACCGATCCTTGCGGTACCCCACTAGTCACTGCCTGCCACTCGGAAAATGACCCGTTTATTCCAACTCTCTGCTTTCTGTCTGCCAACCAGTTCTCTATCCAAGTCGATACCTTGCCCCCAATCCCATGTGCCTTAATTTTGCACGCTAATCTCTTATGCGGGACCTTATCGAAAGCCTTCTGAAAGTCCAAATACACCACATCCACTGGTTCTCCCTTATCTATTTTACCAGTTACATCTTCAAAAAATTCCAGTAGATTAGTCAAGCATGATTTACCTTTTGTAAATCCATGTTGACTTTGTCCAATCCTGTCACTGCTTTCCAAGTGCTCTGCTATTACACCTTTTATAATGGACTCTAGCATTTTTCCCACTACCGATGTCAGGCTTACCGGTCTATAATTCCCTGCTTTTTCTCTACCACCTTTTTTGAATAGTGGGGTAACATTAGCTACCCTCCAATCCATGGGTACTGTTCCAGAGTCTATCGAGTTCTGGAATATGACCAGCAATGCATCTACTATTTCTAGGGCCACTTCCTTAAGTACCCTGGGATGTAGATTATCAGGCCCTGGGGATTTATCGGCCTTCAGTCCCATCAATTTTCCTAACACCATTTCCCTACAAATACTGATTTATTTCAGTTCCACCCTTTCATCAGACCCGATGTTCCTCGGCATCTCTGGGAGGCTATTTGTGTCCTCCTTTGTGAAGACAGAACCAAAATATGTATTTAGTTGGTCTGCCATTTCTTTGTTCCCCATTATAAATTCCCCTGATTCTGACTGCAAGGGACCTACGCTTGACTTCACCAACCTTTTTCTCTTCACATATCTATAAAAGCTTTTACAGTCAGTTTTTATGTTCCCTGCAAGCTTACTCTCATATTCTATTTTCCCTTTCTTAATTAATCCCTTTGTCCTTCTTTGTTGAATCCTGAACTGCTCCCAATCCTCAGGATTATTGCTTTTTCTGGCCAATTTATATGTCCTCTCCTTGGATCTTATGCTATCCCTAATTTCCCTTGGTGGCCACGGTTGAGTCACCTTTTTTAAATTTTTATGCCAAACTGGGATGAACAAATTCTGTAGCTCATCCATTCGGTCTTTGAATGTTTGCCATTGCCTATCCATTGTCAACCTTTGAGTGCCATTCCCCAATCAAACCTACGCAACTCGCTCCTCAGACCATCGTAGTTTCTTTTATTTAAATTGAGGACCCTAGTCTCTGAGTCAACTACTTCATTCTCCATTTTAATGAAGAATTCGATCATATTATGATCGCTCTGACCCAAGGGGCCTCGTACAACAAGATTGCTAATTAATCCTTTCTCGTTAAATAATACCCAGCCTAAGATGACCTGATCTCTGGTTGGTTCCTTGACATATTGGTCCAGGAAACCATCCCGTAAACACTCCAGGAATTCCTCCTCCACAGTATTGTTACTAATTTGGTTGGCCCAATCTATATGTAGATTAAAGTCACCCATGATGACTGCTGTGCCCTTATTGCACGCTGCTTTACTTTCCCTTTTAATGCCATCCCCAACCTCCGCCTTACTGTTTGGAGGTCTATATACCACCCCCACTAACATTTTTTTCCCCTTGGTATTTCTCCATTCTAACCATACAGATTCCACATCATCAGAGCTAATATCCTTCATTACAATTGTGTTAATCCCTTCTTTAACCAGTAATGCTACCCCACCTCCCTTTCCTTTTTGCCTATCTTTCCTGAATATCGAATACCCCTGGATGTTGAGTTCCCAGTCTTGGCCATCCTTGAGCCACGTTTCTGTAATCCCAACCAAATCATATTCATTTACCTCTATTTGCGCAGCCAATTCATCCACCTTATTACAAATGCTCCTCGCATTAAGACACAAAGACTTCAGGCTTGTTTTTTTTAACGCTCTTAGACCTATTAGAATTATTATTTACTGTGGCCACGTTTGATTTAAACCGTTGATTTCTCTGACTGCCACTTTTGTTTTTCTCCTTCCTGTGGCGACACGCCACCACTGGACATAATCCGCTCACGGCGGCACGGACAGTTTAAGCAGACGCCCCCAGCCGGGGGCCCTTTCCTCCAGCAACTTGTTTCCCGCAGGGACAGGCTGCCGGGAGCACTTCCTGTCTGGGGAGTATTTAAGTGGTTGCGCGGGCTTTTCCAGTTCCTCTTTGCCATGAGGTTGATTAAAGCAGTTGTGTTTCACTAACTCTGGTCTCGACTCCCACGTTTGCCGCGGTATCTCAACACTGGTGACCCCGACGCTCAGGACGAATCCTAAGCTAGCATGGCGGATACAAACGCAGTCACGGTTAAACTACCGGACTTCTGGGAGAACCTGGCCGAAGCCTGGTTTCTTGAAGCCGAGTCCAGATTCCGGCTGAAAAACATTACAGTCGACGCCACGAAGTACGACTACCTCGTCGCCTCTCTCACCTACGCCACAGTCCCCAAGGTTTGGGCAGCGCTGCAGGAGCCACCAGTGGAAGGCAAGTACGAACATCTGAAGGCTGCGCTCCTTAAAAAATTTCAAACGTCCTCTTAGCAGCGCAACTGCCAACTCCTCGACCTCCCCGGCCTTGGTGACGCTTCACCGTCAGATCTGCTTTCCCACATGCTGTCCCTCTCGGACGACAAAAACACCGGTGCCCTCTTTCGCACGCTTTTCATTCGGCAGCTCCCCGCCAGCATCCGCCCGCTCATTGTGGAATCTGGCTCCACGGACCTGAATGAGATAGCCGAAAAGGCCGACCGGCTGCTCTCTGCGCAGTCCGCCCGCGACATCGCGCCCGACCTCACGGCAACGACCACGCAGTCTTCCCGGCCCACTAGGCCCGACCGCACTACCACTCCGGGTCACTGCTACTACCACACCAGTTTTGGCACTAGGGCCCAACGCTGCACGCCACCGCGCACTTTCAAAGCCCCCCCCCCCCCCCCCCCGCACCGGCCCCCACGATGGCCGCGGGGCAAAAGGGGCCTCTACTGTACGTCACCGACGACAGCACCAACCGCCAATTTCTGTGCGACACGGGCCCAGCACAGCATCACCCCCGCCTCCGCCCTCGAAATCCAACGCGGCGCACGGGGTATCACGCTGGCCGCAGCCAATGGCTCTGACATCCGCACATATGGCACCCGCATTGTCACGCTCGACCTCGCAGGCCGCCGCTACCGCTGGGAGTTCCTCACAGCCAGGGTCCTCTGCCCACTCATCAGCGCCGACTTCCTATGCGCCCGCGGCCTCCTTGTCATTCCGAGGCACCGCCTCGTCGACATCAACACTATGGCCCCCATCCCTGGCGCATTCACCCCGGCCCGTTCGGCCGGCCTGACGACCTACTGCCTCGCCAGAGCCACGGACGACTACTCGGCACTTCTAGCCGAGTTTCCCGCCCTCACTAACCCGACCTTTTCGGCCAAAGCCGCCAAACACGGTGTGGAGCACTATATCCCCACCACCGGCCCCCCCGGTTTCTGCCCACGCCCGCAGACTCAACCCGGCCAAGCTGGAAATCGCGCGGGCCGAGTTCACCACCATGGAACAACTCGGCATCATCCGCCGCTCCAGCAGCCCTTGGGCCTCGCCCCTCCACATCGCCCCCAAGCCCGGCGGAGGCTGGCGCCCTTGCGGGGACTACCGCCGCCTCAACGACGCCACCACCCCCGACCGATACCCGGTGCCACACATCCAGGACTTCTCGGCCCGACTGGCCGGACGAACCGTCTTTTCCAAGGTCGACCTGGTGCGCGGTTACCACCAAGTCCCCGTACACCCCGCGGACATCCCCAAAACGGCCGTCATCACCCCATTCGGCCTGTTCGAGTTCCTGAGGATGCCCTTCGGCCTCAAGAATGCAGCCCAGGCTTTCCAGCGCCTTATGGACTCAGTCCTTCGGGACCTGAACTTCCTATTCGTCTATCTAGACGACATTCTCGTGGCCAGCTCCTCCTAACAGGAACACCTCGAACACCTTCGCATCCTGTTTGGGCGCCTAGCCCAACACTGGCTCATCCTCAGCCCGGCGAAGTGCCAATTCGGCCTAACCGAGATCGATTTTCTCGGTCACCACATCACCCCTGCTGGGGCCGTTCCCCTGCCCAACAAGGTGTAGGCCGTCCAGCAATTCCCCCGCCCCAAAACCATCAAGGGCCTCCAGGAGTTCCTCGGGATGGTGAACTTCGACAACAGGTTCATCCCCAGAGCTGCAGCCCTCATGAAGCCCCTATACGACTCCCTCCGAGGTAAACCCGGCAAGATGGCCGTAGCCTGGACCACTGACACGTCAGCCGCCTTCGACGCCATCAAAAACGCGCTCGCCGACGCCACCCTGCTCGCGCACCCGAGGGCCGATGCCCAGGTCGCGCTCACCACCGACGCCTCCGACCACGCGGTCGGAGCCGTGTTCGAGCAGTGGGTCAATGGCGCGTGGCAGCCACTTGCCTTCCACAGCCGCCAACTGCGCCCTCCAGAGGTCAAATACTCTACTTTCGACCGCGAGCTCCTCGCGCTCCACCTGTCGGTCTGCCATTTCAAGTTCCTCCTGGAGGGCCGCCCCTTCACCGCGTACGTGGACCACAAGCCGCTCACATACGCGATGGCCAAGCACACCGAACCCTGGTCCGCTAGGCAGCAACGCCAGCTCACGGCCGTGTCTGAGTTTACTACGGACATCCAGCACGGCTCCGGTAGAGACAACGTTGTCGACGACTGCCTTTCCCGTCCCGCCATCTGCGCGAATCACCTCGCGGTCGACTACGCGCAACTAGCAGCGGCCCAGCTCACGGACCCAGACCTCCTCTCGGCGGCTACCAGCCTGCCAGGGCTATGCCTAGCCAAGGTCGCGCACGGGCCCGAAGCCACGGCAGTCACTTGCGACGTCTCACTCGGCCAACCCAGGCTGGTCGTCCCTGCAACCTGGCGCCGCCGCATCTTCGCGCTACACGCGCTCTCCCATCCAGGTGCCCGCGCATCCGTCAAACTCCTCTCCCAGCGTTTCGTCTGGCGTGGCCTCCGCAAAGATGTTCGGACTTGGGCCACCTCCTGCCTCGCCTGCCAACGGGCTAAGGTACAGCTACACAAAAAAGCACCCCATGGAGACTTCAAGGCACCCAGCCGCCGCTTCGACCACGTACACGTCGACATCGCAAGGCCAAACTTATCTCCTCACGATCGTCGACCACTACACACGCTGGCTCGAGGCAGTGCCGCTGCCCTCCACCACCACAGCCGACATCGCCAGGGCGTTTGTTAACACCTGGGTCGCAAGGTTCGGCGTACCAGCCGACATAACCTCCGACAGAGGCGCCCAGTTCACCTCCGAACTCTGGACGGCCACAGCACGCAACCCTCTGGGTGACGCTCCACCGAACCACGGCGTACCACCCGCAGGCCAATGGGCTCTGTGAACGCTTCCACAGGTCACTCAAGGCCTTACTCCGCGCCGGCCTGCAGGACAGTACCTGGACTGACCGCCTACCATGGGTGCTACTAGGCCTACACACCGCGGTCAAGGAAGACCTCCAGTCCTCGGCAGCGGAGTTACTCTACGGACAACCGCTGCGCGTCCCAGGCGAATTCCTTCCGGAGGCTACCACGCCTTGGTCGGCCGAACAGCAGCGGCTCAACTCTTTTTTTTCTCTTCCGCTCAACAGTTCGCCCCACTTCCGGTCAACCGACACGGCGAACTCGCACCTCACGTCCCGCCAAACTTACAGCAGGCACGCTTCATCTTCGTGCGACACGACGCAGACCCCTGCGACCCCCGTACGACGGACCGTACGAGGTACTACAAACCGGGGACAAGGTCTTCAAGCTGCGACTCGGTGACAGGGTCGACACAGTCTCCATCGACCGGCTCAAACCAGCACACACAGAACCAGGGGAACAGGTCCCCGTGGCCCGACCTCCAACTAGAGGCCGTCCTGCCAGCAAGCCAGCACAGCTGGCGGCGAACCGCCCAGCCCCACCAACTAGACCGGCGACCACTAAGAGCCGCTCCGGCAGAACCGTTAGACCACCGTCACGACTCGTCCACTCCTCCAAAGCGGATTCTGGGGGGAGCTCTGTGGCGACACGTCACCACTGGACATAATCCGCTCACGGCGGCACGGACAGTTTAAGCAGACGCCCCCAGCCGGGGGCCCTTTCCTCCAGCAACTTGTTTCCCGCAGGGACAGGCTGCCGGGAGCACTTCTTGTCTGGGGAGTATTTAAGTGGTTGCGTGGGCTTTTCCAGTTCCTCTTTGCCATGAGGTTGATTAAAGCAGTTGTGTTTCACTAACTCTGGTCTCGACTCCCACGTTTGCCGCAGTATCTCAACACCTATCTTTTGCTTTTATCCTTGTTTCCCTTTCCTCTGTCTCCCTGCTCAGGTTCCCAACCCCCCTGCCATTTTAGTTTAAACACTCCCCCACAGCACTAGCAAACACCCCCCCCAGGACATCGGTTCCAGCCCTGCCCAGGTGCAAACCGTCCGGTTTGAACTGGTCTCGCCTCCCCCAGAACCGGTTCCAATGTCCCAGGAACTTGAATCCCTCCCCCTGGCACCATTCCTCAAGCCACGTATTCATCTGAAGTATCCTTCTTCTATTTCTACTCTGACTAGCACGTGGCACTGGTAGCAATCCTGAGATTACTACCTTTTGAGGTCCTGTTTTTTAATTTATCTCCTAACTCCCTATATTCCACTTTTAGGACCTCATCCTACTTTTTACCTATATTGTTGGTGCCTATATGCACCACGACAACTGGCTGTTCACCCTCCCCTTCCAAGATGTTCTGCAGCCGCTCGGAGACATCCTTGACCCTTGCACCAGGGAGGCAACACACCATCCTGGAGTCTTGTTTGCGGCCGCAGAAACGCCTATCTATTCCCCTTACAATAGAATCCCCTATTACTATAGCTCTATCCCTCTTTTTCCTCCCGTGCTGTGCAGCAGAGTCACCCCTGGTGCCAGGAAGTTGGCGGCTGCTGCTGCCTTCCTCTGATAAGCCACCGCCCCCCCCCCCCCCCCCCCCCCCAAACAGTACTCAGTGGTGTATCTGTTGGAGGGGGGGATGGCCACAGGGGACCCCTGCACTACCTGCCTGCGCCTAGTACTGTGCCTGTTGGTCACCTGTTCCCTTTCTTCCTGTCCAACCTCTACCTGCGGTGTGTCCAACTCTCTAAACGTGCTATTCACGATGTCCTGAGCATCGTGAACGCTCCAGTATGCATCCAATCGCAGCTCCAGTGCCGCAATGCGGTCTGTCAGTAGCTGCAGCTGGATGCACTTCCTGCATGTGTTTTAAAAAAAGTTCTCCTATCACCTCTGGTTCTTTTGCCAATCACCTTAAATCTGTGTCCTCTGGTCACCGACCCTTCTGCCACTGGAAACAGTTTCTCCTTATTTACTGTATCAAAACCATTCAAGATTTTGAACACCTCTCTCAAATCTCCTCTTAACCTTCTCTGCTCGAAGGAGAACAACCCCAGTTTCTCCACATAACTGAAGTCCTTCATCCCTGTTACCATTCTAGCAAATCTCTTCTGCACCCTCTCCCAAGGCCTTGACATCTTAACTAAAGTGTGGTGCCCAGAATTGAACACAATACTCCTGCTGAGGCCTAACCCATGTTTTATGAAGGTTTAGCGTAACTTCCTTGCTTTTTGTCGTTGGAAATATATTGGTATGGGCTGTAGAAGAGTGGCCCCAGTTGACGGCTCTTGGCTTACTCTCTTCCCTTCTCCCAGATATGGGATGGCTCAAGTAGTATTCTGTATCATTGTATGAAAAATCCATCATTGTGGATCAATGTCCTACTGCTCCTTAGTGTGGTACATTTCCATTTTAACATCCTTAGCTGCTAAGGGTGCTAAAATGTGGCTTTCCTTGTTCTATTTTTTTCCCCAGGTTGCACTCCCTCTTCATTATCCATTTTAACTTTGCACATTTCCAGTCACTAAGATGCTTTAGATTCTGAAGCCAAACATAAAGGAATTGGTAGTTGGCTGGAAATTCTTGACCTGAAAGAGGGATTTTAGTGTGATCCTTATGTCCTGTATGTGTTAATTGTAGTAGATCTTAAAACAACTGGGAAGATGCTGCTTACTGAAATAATGTGGGTTGTGAAAGGAGTGGCAATAATCGTAACGGGGTGACGGTAACTTCCTAACGTGGTAATCAGTCACTGCTCCGATATCTTTTGAGAAATAGTATATTTATATATTATGACATGCATGTGGTTTGAGAAAATAGGATTCATTTGTATTTTGTGTTCTTGAAAGTAGTACTGATTTATATTATGATTTTATGTCGTTTTGGATCATGGACATGATCAGCGTTTCTGCTACTTTTGATTACAAAACTCGAGTAATTATTTATTGCAGTGATAAACGTGTGAAGTAAATTTCCACTCATTGATTTAACATGTTGATTTTCTGGCTACCATGGAAACAAAATCCATGTGACCCACCTACTTATTTTCCCCCTCAGCTCAGTTATAGATCAGATATATTTAATACCTCACAGATGTAGGATGTTTCAATTCAAATTGACAGCATATTGAAAGCTTTCACAATTCTTGATTTCTACTCACCAGTGAATTTAACAGAATCAGCTAGGGTGCAGTGTTTAATGTCTCTATCTTCACTTTACAGACCACTGTTTAGAATATTGGCCCTGATGCTGTAACATTTACCAATGAAGCTCAGCATATTATTATCTCTCTCTCTCTCTCTCTCTCTCTCTCTCTCTCTCTCTCTCTCATTCATTCTCTCTCCCTCTCCTCTCCTCCCTCTCCCTCTCTCCCTCCCTCTCTCCCTCTCCCTCTCTCCTCTCTCTCATTCTCTCTCTCTCTCTCTCTCTCTCTCTCTCTCTCTCTCTCTCATTCTCTCTCTCTCATTCTCTCTCGTTCTCTCTCTCTCTCTCTCGTTCTCTCTCGTTCTCTCTCTCTCGTTCTCTCCCTCTCTCCTCTCTCTCATTCTCTCTCTCTCATTCTCTCTCTCTCATTCTCTCTCTCTCATTCTCTCTCTCTCATTCTCTCTCGTTCTCTCTCTCTCTCTCTCGTTCTCTCTCGTTCTCTCTCTCTCGTTCTCTCCCTCTCTCCTCTCTCTCATTCTCTCTCTCTCGTTCTCTCTCTCTCGTTCTCTCTCTCTCGTTCTCTCTCTCTCGTTCTCTCTCTCTCGTTCTCTCTCTCTCGTTCTCTCTCTCTCGTTCTCTCTCTCTCGTTCTCTCTCTCTCGTTCTCTCTCTCTCGTTCTCTCTCTCTCATTCTCTCTCTCTCTCGTTCTCTCTCTCGTTCTCTCTCTCGTTCTCTCTCTCGTTCTCTCTCTCTCTCTCGTTCTCTCTCTCGTTCTCTCTCTCGTTCTCTCTCTCGTTCTCTCTCTCGTTCTCTCTCTCGTTCTCTCTCTCGTTCTCTCTCTCGTTCTCTCTCTCGTTCTCTCTCTCGTTCTCTCGTTCTCTCTCTCGTTCTCTCTCTCGTTCTCTCTCTCGTTCTCTCTCTCGTTCTCTCTCTCGTTCTCTCTCTCGTTCTCTCTCTCGTTCTCTCTCTCGTTCTCTCTCTCGTTCTCTCTCTCGTGTTCTCTCTCGTTCTCTCTCTCGTGTTCTCTCTCTCGTTCTCTCTCTCGTGTTCTCTCTCTCGTGTTCTCTCTCTCGTGTTCTCTCTCTCGTGTTCTCTCTCTCGTGTTCTCTCTCTCTCGTTCTCTCTCTCTCGTTCTCTCTCTCTCGTTCTCTCTCTCTCGTTCTCTCTCTCTCGTTCTCTCTCTCTCGTTCTCTCTCTCTCGTTCTCTCTCTCTCGTTCTCTCTCTCTCGTTCTCTCTCTCTCGTTCTCTCTCTCTCGTTCTCTCTCTCTCTCGTTCTCTCTCTCTCTCGTTCTCTCTCTCTCTCGTTCTCTCTCTCGTTCTCTCTCTCTCTCTCGTTCTCTCTCTCTCTCTCGTTCTCTCTCTCTCTCTCGTTCTCTCTCTCTCTCTCGTTCTCTCTCTCTCTCTCGTTCTCTCTCTCTCTCTCGTTCTCTCTCTCTCTCGTTCTCGCGCGCTCTCGCTCTCGTTCTCTCTCCCTCTCTCGCATACACACGGAAGGATATTGTCCACTTTCATGTGTATCTGACCTTTCCACTGCCACCCTTGATTGTCCTGCTGTTGGACAGGCATCAAGTTGTGGATGAGCAAGACCAAAGTCATCCTTTCAGCCCCACCAGAAACTACGTGCTCTTGCTTCTGGTCTCATCCTCCTTCCCAGATGGTGCAACCTGAGGGCACACGAGCTCTGTCCTCCTTGACCCTGAGCTTTATTCCAAACTCCAGATCCATTCCATCTCCTGAAACTTTGCCCGTCTCCACCCCTACCTATCTACCACAGATGCTGAATCCCTCCTGTATACCTTTGTCACCTCTTGACTCACATTTTCCACGCTCCTCTTCACTGTCCTCCCAAGCTCCACCTTGCATTAAAAAAAAAAGCCAATTCATTCAGATTTTTCTGCTCACGTGCTATCTGCTCAAATGTTGCCCTAATCCTTGATGATCTCCAATCTTTCAACACTTTGCTTTCAGTATCTTTATCCCTGACTTCAAATTCTTCCATACCTTGTTTGTCTGCTCCTGCTTTTACCATCTCCTCCAATCCTATGACCCTACCTGTACCTTCCACTCTTTCAGTTGTGGTCTACTGTGTTTTCCCCCTCCCTGTGATCTGCCATTAGTGGCAGAGCGTCTAATAACTATGCCTTCACACTGTGGAGCTCCCTAAATCTCTTCATATTGCCACATTTGTCCCCCACCTTCAAAAGCCTCCTTTAAAACGCAACTCTGCATCTATACTTGGTGGTCTCCTCTAACCACCCCCTTCCTTCCTTTCTTCCTCCTCCTGCCCACATCTGATGACGAGCCTTGTGACATTTTACTACAAAAAAGGCACTATATAAATGCAAGCTGCAGTGGTATGGCAGTTGGGGTACGACAGAGGGCCTCATCTGCCTAGGTTGGGGCTAGAAAAGTCAGCCAAGATTGCTAGTTCTGATCAATACCCAGCTGGACCCGCTGAAAATGTATATTGGGGATAGAATTGGGTTTGGTTACGATGCTTCCTGACGTAATAAAGACTCACTACGCACTTGGTTGTACATAAAGCAAGGCTTTAATCGACTTGTAACAAAACATGGAGGTCTAGTTAGTAGTCACTAGCTTCCTGTTTCCAGACTGTCTCTGGCCAAGCTGGGCCCACGCCCAAGTATTTATACTCCTCGGGTGGCGCCCTCAGCTGGCCGTTCAGTAGTACTTCCTGAGTTACTTCTTGTAGAAGTTGCGATTTATGACACTTCCCATGGTAAAACAGCCCAATGACAACAACTGCCAAGCACACAAATGAATAATGTACCAGAGGAAATGGTGCTTTCAGGAGAGGAACGGGAGAAAATAGTAACAAATGAGAGCACTGACCAGTTTAAATAGGAAGGTAGGGCAGTCAGTTCAGAGTAAGGATGTTAATGCATTGAATCCTTTTTTAAAAGAAATTATTTGGGACAGATTACTTTAGAATTGTTGCCTCCGAGAAGTAGCTACCAAGGCCTTTTAAATGTTTTATAATTGTATTATGAATAATAAAATTTGTCACACTGACCTAATTCATATTATCGTATTGCAGTCTTTGCATTCAACATTGCACATGCAGCTGGTTATTTTGTTTGCGCTCCCACTTCAAAATGACCCCAATCTTCCATAAAGAACAATGTAATAAACTGACTCTTAATAACCGGCATGTTTTGTGTTTTGCTGTTCTCTTTGTGGGAGGGGGGGGGGCAAGAGATTATTCAATTTAGGTTGGCATTTCAGTTCTGTTAAATTTGGCCATTTTTATTTCTCTTCCCGCCCCCCCCCCCCCCAAATTTATCCAAATATAGCAATATGGTAGTACACGTGACACTTCAGGCAAACCATCTAAAGCACATTTCTGTATTTGACTCGCACGGTGGCGTTCTGCATAAGCTTTCATAATCTAGTTGCCCATGAGGTTAAGTGCTGATTCTGATTCCTGACTCTTAATTCCTGTAAATGTGTAAACTGAGCCTGTTAGTGAGACATGAGCTGGAAACTTGAGGTTTGGTTTGGCAGAATTCAGTTTATCACGCCTAGCAGTTTATTTAAAAAAAAAAAAAAAATGTTACTCAAGGGAAGTGAGAAATTTATGTATTTAACACTCAATTACATATCAGAACGCGTGCTTTTTCAGGTAGATGTTATGCAGCGCATTAAACCAGTGAGAATTGTGTTCTGCACTCCAACTGCTCTAATTGAGTAACTGCTGGACAGAGTTTGGTTATTTGGAGGTGATATCCACATGCACTGCAGTCCAGAAACTTCTCGTTTTAGTAAGTTGTTTCTGGTCTTCTGCCACTGAATGCATGTCAGAACCCCAGAATGTCTGAAATATAATTGGGCTCAGTTCAAAGTTTAGACTTGTAGCAAATTGAAATGAGTTTTTAATATTTTCTTTAAGTTTTTGTTTTTTCTTTAAATGTTTCTCATGAGTTTTAATTTGTTTCCCTGTTCTGTTTTCTAGGACTAGGAAAGATAGTTTGGAGAGTGAAAGTTCTGCTGCTATTGTTCCTCACGAATTGATCCGTACCAGGCAGCTGGAGAGTGTACACCTTAAATTCAACCAGGAATCTGGAACTCTTATTCCACTGTCACTGAGGTGAACAGTTATTAAGTTTTGCTGGAAAAAATGAAATCCAGAAAGCCTTAGTTGTGAAAATATGAATCTTCTTTGTGCTAGTAATGACCAGGATCAGAGGAAATATCGGTAATAAATGCGTAGAAGTATTAAAATGCCAGACTGTAGCAACAAAGTGTGATCAGATGTTAGTTCTCAATTCCAGCCATTCTGAGGTGGAGGCTTTTCCCCACAGGCTGGGAAAATTGGAGGACCAGTCACTCTCGTAACTAGTTGTATAGTGACTAGGCAAAGACTTTCCAGTCTATTATCTACATCCCAGAGAGCTGTGGATGCTCAGTCGTTGAGTATATTCAAGGCAGATCGATCGATTTTTGGCTACTAAGAGAACCGAGGGATATGGGGATAGTGCGGGAAGGTGGAGTTGAGGTAGATCAGCCTTGATCTCTTTGAATGGCGGAGCAGGCTTGAAGGGCCGAATGACCTACTCCTGCTCCTAATTCTTATGTTGTTATTATTTCTACTCGGACAAGGTATGTTGCATGGGGACAGTCCAACAACATAAAAGGAAAAGAAAATGGCATTTACAAAGTGTAAGTGGAGAAGATAAAAGCTCAAACGCTGGAAATGCACAGCAGATCAGCATCTGAAAGGAATTAATGTTTCAGCGATGTGATCCTTTCTCTGAGCTCCCAACACATTAACCGTTCTTTCTCTCTTCGCTGCTAATTGACTCTGCATTTCCAGCATTTTTTTTATTTACAGGATAGTAATTTGACTAATGTACTACTTCATGAGCCACACTAACATGCATTCTACCTTCAGTGAAGCAATAAAGAATCATTTTAATTAATCTTAGCACTTCCTGTTACATAATGGATCGGACGGTGATTTGTTGGTCTGTCTGCTACTTTTTATAGAATATTGACGACAATGGTATAGAACTTTTAAAAAACGCATTAATACAATTGGCTGATGATCACGATGACCATTTTAACTTTCCTTTTAGATCTAAAGTAATTGGTAGAAGGATTAGAGGGGAGATGAGAAATTTTTTCACCCAGAGGGCGGTGGGGGTCTGGAATTCACTGCCTGAAAGGGTGGTAGAGGCAGAAACCCCCATCACATTTTAAAAAGTACTTGGATATGCACTTGAAGTGCCGTAACCTACAGGGCTACGGAACAAGAGCTGGAAAGTGGGATTAGGCCGGAGAGCTTTTTTTTGGGCTGGCACAAACATGATGGGTCAAATGGCCTCCTCCTGTGCTGTAAATTTGTATCATTTGGAGAGGAGAGGTACAATGTGACAATTAAGGTAATTAGACATAATTGCAAAGCAGCAAGTCTGATTTTTGCTGCAGGTTTCATTCTGAAAATGTAAGAATTATAAGGAGTGAAAACATGCTGGTTAATATAACATTTGATTTATGAAATTAGTTTCTTCCCTATTTTAACAAGTGTTAACAGTCTGAAGTAGCATTTGTCTGTTGCTATTGGGTAGCACAGTCTTGCCTCACAGGATTTTAATGAGATTTGCATAATACTTGTATGCATTCAGAGTTACACACAATCCTTGAAGGTTCTGCTCTACTGGATTTCCATTGACCCAAGCCATTGCTGTGCTCTGCGTTTTCCAAAATTAGGTTAGAATGTTAGTGGCTCCGTATGCTTTGTAATATATAGCATTCAGCCTTAAGTTGTTGAATTCCATCCTTCCGGAAAAAGTAGTGTAATTCCTGTTTTTTTTTTTTTTAAATACAATTTGATCCAGAAAGGTTCAAACATATTCCATTAGACTGTTGGTAAGCATGGTTAATTGTTCTGTGATTTTTCAGCTCATTCACTGTGATGCTGAAAGTACGAGCATCACACAGTACTAAAGCTACTCGAACATCAAATACCTTTCTTGCTGTAATACAATGCTAAAAAAATGAAAACACTGTTTTATTTAAAATTAAACACTTCACCTATGTTTGCCATATCATCCAGTTCTTCCCTTTTTTAATTTTACTTTTCTCTACCCAATATAGCTTTCTCTCCCTTCCCTTGGAAGCAAAATGTTCAATCATTTTACTCCCTGGTTTACTTCTAACTCCCGTCCACCCCTTGGAAATGGAAGCAAGGTTTTTTTTTCCACCCAAAAGGATTTTTATTGGCTGAAGATTGGCCTTTAATGTAAAGGTTGGCCTGGTAATAATCAGCAAGGTCTGCCAATGTGTGCACTTGTCATCGGCTCCCAAGGCCTGACAGCTCATCCACAACACTAAAAGAATTAAATGCAGAGACCTGTTTTCCAATCCCAAGGGAAACGGGTCAGTGTGCTTGTGCGAGTGCTCCACAATTGTTTGAACTTGAGAAACTTGTCTATTTGAAAACAAATGCAGTGAGAGCCAGTGATGTTGAAGAAGAAATATGCTTGTTCTTTTAGAGGTAGATTGTTACACGGAAGGCACTTTACTTACAAAAGCATCACAGGAGATACAGCAATTACATTTGTTTCCACTGGAGTTGAAGGAGCGTTTGCGACAGAGGAGCACCCATACGCAGCTCATGGTCCATGGCTACAGGTGGGCACCTGCTTTCATTGCCTTGTCTTCGTTTTGCTCAGTATGGGCAAGCAACTCACCAGCTGCTAGCATGCAAATAGTACAAAATGGGTAAATTGCTTTCTTTTTGAAAAGAAAGCAAACTATCAACAGTGTTCTTAAGTGTGTCTGCTCAAGTGCATTAGTGAAGAATATTCAATTTCAGAATCTTAAAATCTAAAGAACCCCCTCAAATGTTTTCTGGAGTGATTTATTGTGTTTCCTTCTAAATGAACATTCTAAAATCTCTTGTATTTTTGCGTTCCCCTTACACCAAAGTGCTGCTGTAACTTTTTGCTGGGCGGCTTACTTCAAGCTGCTCCATTAATGCAAGTGCTGTGTTTTTTTTTAAAAAAACACAAAGCAATGTTTAATTACAAAAAATGGTCTTCACAGATCATATGTCCTTAACCTTCTGACATATCAGGCAACATCTATAGTACAACATTTATGAATGTGTTTTTAGAATCCTGTTCATTTCCATTTTTTAAAATTTGATAAATGTTACATTCCCCTAAGAAACTCTTATTAGAAATTGCAGCACAGGAAGAGGCCATTCAGGCCGTCACACCTTTGCCAGTGCTAGCTCTCCAAATAGAGCTATCTGCTCTAATACTCTTTCCCCCTATTCTTTTATATTCTTCCTTTCAAATCCATATCAAATTCCCTTAATTTCTGCCTCGGTGGGTACTTGTGGCAAAGCATTCCATGTCTAAAAAAAACCTCTGAATTTTTTTTCGAACCTCCCCTTCAATCTTCTAGTGATAATCCTGAATCTATGCCCCCAAGTTGCTAAGCTGGCAACTGGTGGAAGCAATCCCTCACTATTTACTGTCTCAAAAGTATTTTGGTTTGAAAATTTCCATTTAGATCCTGTTTAATCTTCTCTGTTCAGGGAAAAAAACCCATAATGTTTTAACTAGCCTGGTGTCATTCTAGTGAACCTTCATTGTACTACAGCCGAAGCAATGTCTTCAATCTCTTATACATGTTATCATCCCCTCCCCCTTGCAAAACTGTAATGCAAACTTTAACTAAAAATGTAAACTTATTTGTTTTATTCTTGTTCTATTCTCCTTTTTCAGCTATTTTATCCCATAACCTCTGGAACTCCCTCCCATGTTTTACTGCCTTAGTATCTGTGTGAAAGTGGCACTGTCACATCTACATCAGAAGGTATTGGTTCAAGTTCCATCACTGGCTTGAGCACGTCATCTAGGCTGACACTTCAGTGCAGGACTGAGAGTGTGCTACATTGTTAGAAGTGCCATCTTTCAGATGACACATTAAACAGCGACCCCCCCCCCAAACACATCTGCCTACTTGGGGTGGAAATAAGCGATCCCATGGCACTACTCAAAGACCAGAAGGTCTCCCGTGCAGTGGCCACCATTCCTTCAACTATTGCAATCAAAAACAGATTATCTGGTGATTCATTTGTTTGCTGTGAGTGGGATCTTGCTGTGCCCAAAATATGCTGCTCCATTTGACTATGCAATGGTGATTACATTTCAGAAGCAGTTCACTGCTTGTAAAGTACCTTGGGACATTGATGATATAATGTACTATATAAATGATTTCTCTCTTTCTTGAGTTTTGTCAAAACTCTCTTGTTCAACTATGCTTTTGCCCTGCCCCCGTCCCTTCTGTTTACTCTTTTTCTCCTCCTTGCTTCTTGTCTCTTTCTTCTCCCCGTCCAAACTGCTCTTTCTGTACATGAGCATGATACAACACTGTCCTAATTTACAGTTTTATGTGAAAAGTTACTGCCATCTAGTTTAATTCGCATCAGCTGTTTTCTAGTTTTATAAATCATGGATAACTTCAGACCTGATCAGGCAGATGCTTCTACCTGTGTTTAAAAATAGGATTACATGCTCGTAGCTGAGAATCGCACAATTCTGCTAGCAACTGAAGCCACTTTTTAGAGGAGGGAAATTAATTTAATTTTTTTTGGTATTTTTAGTGGAAGTGATGTGTCAATTCAGCAGTGACTCATGCTGAGAATTGGTTTAAGAGGTGTCAGTACCACACATGTATTCTTCTTGAGAGTCTAGACAGTGAGCATTAGTAAACTATTCCTCTGTAGAAGGCCTTGCCTAACCCAATGCTGTTCTTGCCCAATCCTATTGTCATCTCGCATCCACACATCCAGATTTGCCGGCAGTTCCAGTGGATGGTGATCAGTGGGAGTCCCTGATTTCACCCCGTCCCGTCCTGCCCCATTCCAGTAGAAACCCCAGCTGTAACACCCAACTGCTTCTCCAACTGGGATCAGCTTACACTCCCATGAACCTGGAGCCTTCTGACTTTATGCTATAGCAGGCAGTGCCTTTAACCAGTAGGCCAATGGGGAAACGAATCTGTAACTTCTATCACCTTCATTACTCGTGGAGTCAAATGTCCCCCCCCCCCGCCAAAGTTACACCTGCCCTTGAAGGCATGTAACTTTCTAAACTATATTCTTTTGTTTTTTCCTCATTAGTCATGCCCCTCCAGCAGCTGAAGAGGGGGGGGGGGGTTTGTGACCTTCTCGGCCTTTTCCTAACTATTTGCTTCCAGTGAATAATTTGCTTTCCTATTGTAAACATAGACTGGAAGGTGCAACTTATACACCCGCCCTTGAAATAAAAAGATGGATAAAATATCTTTAACATTGGCTAATTGTCCAGGCCTCTTTTTTAATATAAGTAGAGAATAGCCTGACTTCGGCAAGTATGTGCTTGTGTTAATTATGCTAAAAGATATGCCGTAGTATTGCTCATTTTTGGAATGGCTAATACCTTGATGTACAGAAATGGTTAGTTTACATAGGCAATGTCCAATGATTGGGTCAGTGGAGAATGATGTCCAGTTTTATCTCTGTTGCCAAAGTTGTTGCACACTCTCCATATAAACTATTCCATTGGTTGATGTCCTAAATTGAGCAAAATAGTGAGTGGGCAACTGGCTGAGGTTCAATCCATTACACCAGTGGAACAATCTATTTAGAAAACAGGGTATCGTGTAAACTTGGCATATCAATGGTATTGATTTGGGATAGTTATGGGGCTATCACTGTCTGGATGTAAAGGGAAAAACAATCTACTGCTAACTTAAATTAAGGATTTACTTGAAAGTCCTGCTGTATTATTGTGCTTAGTTGCCAAAAAGAAAGTACGCAGGAAGAATTCCAATGGTAGAACTTTGAATGCTTTAGCGCTCCTTGTATTTTTAGGTTAGCTGTTGTGTGTCTTTGTTTTTAACATTTAATGTTTATTGAATTAGTTACATGCAGGAGGACTGTGGGGTGGGGTTTCAAACGAGCATCTTTTGCAGAAGTGTGTGGGAAGATTTAAGGGTGTTCTTTGTTACAAGAGATCAGTAATAAATAACCATTACTAGACTTGGATAAATATTCTGTTCCAAAGGTGTTCATGATGTTCACTAAATTGTTTCCGTTATATAGAATTCAGCTTTCAGTTAATTTCGGAAGTAGACATTATAAACATTTTCCTTTGGGCTTTGGGGAAATTCCAAATACTTGGTGATGCTGAAGAAATAAAATTGATACGGAAAGTTTTGTAAATGTTTTCATTATGCTGGGAAAGTCTCTTGTATTGTGTACTGTCCTCCCTACGTGTATGTGCCTGTACGCAGTTAGACAGCCAGCCAAACTCCTTTCAATAACGACATGGGAGTCAGGATGTAGCGTCCAAGCTCCGGTGTTTAATAATGCCACACTTGCATGAGGTCAATGAAACAATACAAATCAGTTGCATTGGGTTGGAGTAAAACTGAGAAAGAAAAAAGAAAGAAATGCACCATGTCACATACATGAGATATAACTAACATCTAAACATGAATATGTAATGAAACCATTCAACTCGCAGGCAATGCTTTCGAAGGCGTAACAATGTAAGATTACAGCAGATTAACTTGCAGCACGCTCCATGCTGATGTGACCTCTTTGTTTGCTATCACTATACTACTTCCTGTTGAGTGACCCTACTGGCCATTTCCATTTACTGCCACCTACTGGCAGCAACAAAACAAAACTCCTGCAATTGTAAGGCAGAACACTCCCCGCCTGGCGTCTATTAGATGCCACTACTTATAAAACATACAGAACTGTGGAATCAATAACACTCAGTCCTCCTTAGGTAAGAGGAGTACGACCTCTGAGATGGGTCTGAAGAACTTTTTGACCGTCCCTTGAACAGTGGCCTTCACCTCTATCTTTCGCACCCTGTCGTCTTTGCTGGGGAAGACAGAGGTGACACGACCCACAGGCCGCTCATTGCGGGATACTTGGCTTTCTTTCAGTAAGACGATGTCACCTTCTCGGAGACTCCGACGAGCCTCATTTCACTTCCGCCGGCTTTGCAAAGTGGGAAGGTACTCGGTGCGCCAGCGGCTCCAGAACTTACTGGCCAAGGCTTGTACTCTTCTCCACTGGCTCTTCAGGAGGTCTTTGTCAGTGAAGTCTCCAGGAGGAGTGGGCACACAGCCCTTCTGTGTGAGTAACATGTTTGGAGTCAAAAGGAATGCTGAATCTGGATCGGAAGAAACAGGAACAAGGGGCCTCGCATTAATGATTGCTGACACTTCAGCCATGAAGGTGCACAGCACTTCGTGCGTCAGCTGAGGTGGTCTGTTCTGTCGCAACATTGAGTCCAGAATGCGCCGCGACACTCCAATCATGCGCTCCCACGCACCACCCATGTGTGAAGCATGTGGAGGATTAAATTCCCATGTGCAACCTTGCTGGCTTAGGTATGTCAGGATGCTTGGCCTTTGGTTGTGTTCGTTCCCTAACTCTAGCTCTTGACAGGCTCCAATGAAATTTGTTCCACAGTTGGATCTTAACTGCTTTGCTGGCCCGCGGATGGCGAAGAATCTTCGTAATGCATTAATGCAGCTGGATGTGTCCATGGACTCGATCACTTCTATATGCACAGCTCTTGTGCTCATACAAGTGAATAGCATAGCCCAGCGTTTGCTATGAGCGGCGCCTCCTCTGGTGCGGCGAGTAGTGATAGCACAAGGGCCAAAAACATCCAGGCCAACGTATGAAAATGGTGGCGATGAACTAAGTCGTTCCGGAGGCAGATCAGCCATCTTCTGCTCCTCCGTTCTCCATCTGAGCTTTCTGCATGTGACGCATTGGTGTAAGACAGATCCAATCAACCGTTTGCCGCTGACAGTCCACAAGCCGGCTGCTCTAATGGCTCCCTCAGTGAACTGGCGGCCCTGGTGTTCTATCAGTTCATGGTGGTGTCTTGTGAGCAATGTTGTGATGTGGCTTTGATGTGGCAGGACAACAGGACTCCTTTCTTGCAAGTTCAGTTCTGCATGCATCAGCCGTCCTCCAATTCTGATGAGGCCGTCATTCAAAACTGGATTCAGTTTCCACAGTGAACTGGTCTTGGTAATGGTTCTTTTTTCAGCAAGTGCTCTGTACTCCTCAGAATACGCCTGAACTTGAACTGACCTGATGATAATGTTCTCAGCTGCAGCCAACTCGTCTGGGGAACGAGGCTTCCTGCACCAGTGCCAACCTCTGCATTTGTTTGATGAGCTGCCAGGATCGGACTTGAGAGCGAGCCACATGGATTAAGAAAGCTATGGCTCTAATGAGCGATCGCCAGGTTGAAAAGCGTTCAAAGCTCTCACAGGTAAGTAGGCTCCCTTGGGTGTGAGTCATTAAGCTGATCACATGAGGACGGACCTCCACATCTGGATCTGGGCTGACGAGCTTGAATGATTCTTGTGCCGTATGGTCAGGTTTGTGTAAGAAAGGTGGCCCGGTAAACCACATTGTATTGGAGAGCTGGGAGGCAGGCACTGACCTGGTGGCGAGGTCAGCTGGATTCAGCTCTGTGGGCACATAGTGCCACTGGTCGGGGCATGTTGATTGTCTTATTCGCTGAACTCTGTTGTGTACATATATGAAGAATCTCTTTGACTCATTGGCGATGTAACCAAGCACAACTTTGCTGTCACAGTAGAATTTCACTGCATCAAGCTTGAAATCTATCTCATCCAGGATGAGATCCGCTATCTCCACCGCCAATACTGCAGCGCATAACTCCAGGCGTGGTATGGTGGGCTCTGGTCGGGGTGTCAACTTCGCCTTTCCCAGGACAAATCCCACGTTGCTTTGGCCCTCATCATCTAGGGATCTCAGGTAGGCTACTGCGCCAATAGCTTTCTCGGACGCATCTGAGAATACACACAACTCGGTGCGTTTGGATTTGGAGTGTGTGTCTGGTGAGTAGGTGCATGGGATATGAAGATTTTTTAGATTTTTGAGAGACTTTCTCCATGGCTCCCATTCTGTTAACCTGCTTTTGGGGAGTGGAGAGTCCCAGTCGCTCGTGTCTGTGCAGAGTTCTCGTAGTAGGGCTCTTCCCTGAATAGTCACGGGCGCCACCATGCCGAGAGGGTCAAAGAGCGAGTTGACCGTTGACAGCACTCCACGGCGTGTAAATGGCTTGTCACCTACAGACACTGCAAAGGTGAAGGTGTCCGATTCAATTTCCCAACGTAAACCAAGGCTTAGCTGGGCTGGCATGGTTTCGTCGCTGAGGTCTAAGTCTTTAATGCCCTTGGCGAGATCCTCAGCTGGAAAGGCCTTCATCACTGCTACACTGAGGCAATTTTGTGCAGCCTCAGGTTGGACTGTGCTCATGAAGCTTAAGTTCGCTTCAGCAGGTTGATGGCTTCTGCTTCTGAAGGTAAGGATATGAGGCCGTCATCAACATAATGTCTCTCCACAAACTGTCTTGTGTCTTTTCCATGTTCGTGTTCTCCCTCTTTGGCTGCACTTCTGAGCCCATAGATGGAGACTGCAGAGGAGGGGCTGTTACCAAAAACGTGGACCCGCATCCTGTATTCAGTGATGTCCTTTGACATGTTGTTGTCGCGATACCAGAAGAACCTCGGATAGTTCCTATGGTCCTCTCTCGCCACAAAGCAATAGAACATCGGTTGGATGTCTGCGGTTACTGCTACGAGCTCTTTCCTAAAGCGAATCAGCACGCCAAGGAGGGTGTTGTTTCGGTCTGGACCCGTGAGCAGAACGTTGTTGAGTGAGATGCCACAGTGCTGAGCGCTGGAGTCGAAAACTACTCTTATTTGACTAGGTTTCTGGGGGTGATAAACTCCAAAAATCGGGAGATACCAGCACTCTTTTCTTCTTTGAGTGGAGGTGCTAATTCAGCATGGTTACTCTCGAAAACCTTTTCCATGAAGGCAATGAACTGTTCCTTCATTTCGGGCTTTCTATCTAATGTGCGCCGCAGTGATGCGAGGCGTGACAGTGCCTGCTCGTGATTGTTAGGCAGAAGAAGCCGGGGTACCTTGAAGGGGAGAGGCGCAACCCAGCTCTTCGCCTCATCTTTGTGAAATTCTTTCTCCATAATATTCATGAAAGCTTCGTCTTCGAAGGAGAGAGCACCTTTATTGTCATCTTTTGTCTTTTCAAACACGGTGTGCCCCAGTTTGTCGACAGCTCTGGTGTCAGCCGAGCACCCCCATGCTGTGTGCGAGAAATCACCTTGTTGCTCCCCGCCATAGTTCGCGCTCTCTTTCAGGTGGATGTGACTTGGGCAGGGAGTGAGGAAAGAGGGTCGTCCGCTTTCTAACACGTTGGTCTTAAAGGTGCTTACGTTGGGCTTGTGAGCTTGGCCTAGGCACACTTTTCTCCCACGAGCACCCAGCCTAAGTCGAGTCTTTGGGCAAAGGGGGCATCGTGTGGTCCATTAACTTGCTCTCTCACCTTATGCACCCTCACCACATCTCTCCCGAGCAGGAGGAGAATCTGGGCCTTTGGATCCAATGCTGGGACGCGTGATGCTATGGACTTTAGGTGGGCATGGTGAAGTGCTGTCTCGGGCATTGGTATCTCTGATCAGTTGTTCGGGATTTCACTGCACTCTATCAGTGGCGGTAAGTCTATGCTCACCCCTTCACTCACTACCTCGGCACAGAACCCGTCTGCTTTCCTTCCTGCCATCTCCAAGAGTCCGGCACAGGTTCTCGGTGAGTAAGGGACTGGGCTACTCTCGACGCCAAATATGTCAAAAAAGTCTGATCGTGCGAGTGACCGGTTACTTTGGTCATCGAGTATTGCGTATATGTTAACTGAGCGGTCGCGCTGTCCTTGTGGGTAGACTCTTACAAGGCATATTTTGGAACACTATGTCCTGTGAGGCCTTGGCCACACACCTCAGTGCATATGGAGCTCACCGTTGGTGCAGTGGTAAGGGTTCCCTTTCTCTCGTCTCCGGGCTCAGAGTCTTTGATGGTTGGCTTTTCCGTTGTAGGGGTAGGACCTGGGTGCATAGCTGTGCTGTGGCGGTCACTCTCGCACTCCCTGCATCTCAAGGCTATCCTACAGTCTCTTGCAGTGTGGGAAACGGAGGCGCAACAACTAAAACATATCCCATTATCTTTGAGGTAGGCTCTGCGTTCATCTATGGTCTTGTTTCTGAAGCCTCTACATTTTGCGAGCGGATGAGGCTTATGATGGATGGGGCAGTGTTTTCCGGGATCGTCTTCATTCTTTGCTGATGTCGGTCTTTGCAGTGACATCCGTCTTATGCACAGATATAGGCATTCTTGTGCCTACGTACTTTGACATGGGCTTCTCATACTTTGAGGGTCCACTACAGTAGCTGGACAGGGCAAAGCTTGGATCATTTCTAATTCTGGCCTCTCTGCAGATAAAGTTCACAAAGAAGGAAAATGGGGGAAACCACATGTGGTTGTCTTCTTTGAATTTTGAGCCTACGTTGATCCATTTTTCTTGGAGAGGGTGGGGCAACTTCTCCACTATTGGGTTGATGCCGCGAGCAGTATCTAAATAGGAGAGCCCAGGTAAGTATCCGTCTGTTTTGGCTGCCAGTAACTCCATTAAAAGGTCTCCGAGTTCTCTAAGCTTAAGGTAGTCTCTGTTACCTATTTTAGGAAAGTTTTCCAGCTTACTGAAGAGGGCTTTCTCTATCACCTCAGAGCGCAGTAACACTCCCTGAGTCTTGCCCAGACCATTCTAAGGGCTGTGCTTGGGTCATTTGTGTACACAAACCGGATCCTATGGGCATGTTCTGACGATTCTTTGCCCAGCCATGATGACAATAAATCCAACTCCTCACTAGCACTCAGGCTCAAGTCGCCAGTGGCATTAAGGAAGGATGACTGCCATGCTCTAAAACTCTCTGGCTTGTCGTCAAATTTTGTGAGACCTGTCCTTACAAGTTCTCTACGTGCCAAATATTGGGCAATGCCTGTCATATTAGGAGTCTGTGCATGGGTTGCCAGAGTATGATCGCATCGGAAGGGCTGCGATTGGATGGGAGACTGCCATGCCGGGTGACCTGTTCTAACCTTTGAAAAGGGTTCTTTTTTGATGTGTGGAACTTTGGCATAGTACCTTCCAAGTGGTTGGGAGCGGCGGATTGAGGCACAGGTTTCTTCGGGAGCGCTGCAAACTCTCCTTCGTGTGACCAGTCGTCAATAACAAGGAAGGGGTCGTCATCAGTGTAGCGTGAATGATCCACCTGAGTGACCTCATGTTGGGCTGGTGATGGCGATTCCGTGTTCTCGTGCAATGGCTCAAAGTTTGGGAAGGAGGAGATGTCTGTGCGTGTCCTAGCCTGCTCCTGGACATAGTCGCTTGTCTGCCTCTCGGTGCTTTGAAGTGATGCAGGACGAGCAATGCTGCGGTGCTCTCCCACCTCTGCTTCTAGTGCTGCTTCCCATATCTCCGCCTCAGCAGTAGCAGCAGCTGCTTCTTTCTCAATGTGTAGTGCTTCCAGCGTGGCGTCCAATGTAGTAGCCTCTGCTTGTAGGCGGACCTTCTCTTTCTTCACAGCCAGTTCCTGTTTAGCAAAGGTCACGCGAGCCTGTGCCGCTTTAGCTTTAGCCCAGGCTCTAGCTGCTGCTACACTGGCTGTTGATGATCTAGATGAGCGTGTACTTCTTGAGCTGGTCACAGATCTCTGCTCGTCTTGGAAGCTCTTACCGTCCATGATTGCACCGTGCTGCACTGCGAATGTTGCTTGTTGCGCTAGCTGATAACTTGCCTTTTTATTGGACTGTCCTCCCTACGTGTATGTGTCTGTACGCAGTTAGACAGCCAGCCAAACTCCTTTCAATAACGACATGGGAGTCAGGATGTAGCGTCCAAGCTCCGGTGTTTAAAAGTGCCACACTTGCATGAGGTCAATGAAACAATACAAATCAGTTGCATTGGGTTGGAGTAAAACTGAGAAAGAAAAAAGAAAGAAATGCACCATGTCACATACATGAGCTATAACTGACATCTAAACATGAATATGTAATGAAACCATTCAGCTCACAAGCAATGCTTTCGAAGGCGTAACAATGTAAGATTACAGCGGATTAACTTGCAGCACGCTCCATGCTGATGTGACCTCTTTGTTTGCTATCACTACTACTTCCTGTTGAGTGACCCTACTGGCCATTTCCATTTACTGCCACCTACTGGTGGCAACAAAACGAAACTCCTGCAATTATAAGGCAGAACATATTGCTTTAATTTAAAATGTATACATTTGTTCTTGAAACTCTTAAGCATTTCCAAGAACTGAAAGTGTTAATGAACTGTTGTATTCTCAGCTTGGTGGAAAAATTCTGTATGTAGCCAGTTCACGAACTATTGACGTGCCTTTAAAAGAGAGTTATTGCTATTTTATAGAATGAGCCTAGAAGAGCTCAGTGTCGCTTCAGTCACAACGTTCTTGTAGTGCTGAGATGTTGCCCTGGCTTGAAGGATGGATAATAATGGCTTAATTGTAAAGAGCAGAAAAAAATCTCCCCAACCACTTTACAGGTGTAATGATACCCATTTTAAGGAAAATAACATCTAGCGGGAGTCCCGTAAACTTGCTCAATGCGCTGTGGTATGACGAGTGGTGTAGAATACAGTCCAAAAATGACATCTGCGCAGCATAAATAATTTTTTTTAACCATCCTCAGATTCTGCTGAATGAAGAGTTTGTGGAAAAAATGCTAGAGGATTTAGAAGACCTGACCTCTCCAGAAGAAGTAAGATTTCTCAAACAAGTTATCAGGAATTCAGAGAAGCTTGTTCTTCAGATTTTTATATGCGTGTGTGTGTGTATAGAGAGAGATGTATGTCTTCCTTGAAGGCCCAATTAGTAGCGTAGGAATTTTGCAATATATGACACCCAAGAGTCACCATTATGTTCCATTTTGGTTGTTTAATATATTTGCTATTTTGGAATAGTGTGTGTATAGTGGGTGTAAATGAGTAGCACAATCCAATAAGGTATTTGGGCTTACAATTGCAATTTTCTTTGGCCACTTAAACTTTGCTTTCATTTGCACCAGTTAGTCAATATTGGCACTAGCGCTAAGTAACCAGGCCTTGAACAATTTTATTAAATCTTTGTTTTATGAGCATTTTCTTCCTTTACACTGCAAATTTACATTTAGGAGCTGAAATTGACCTGTGTGCTGATTACTACTGTAAATAACGTATTACTTTGCAGTAATAAAAATACTCTTTTTAAATCTAAGGAGTAAATAGGGAAGAAAAGTCTTTTTTTCTAGCTCTAAGTAATTGTAGCAGCCTCTTCACTTTACATTTGTGCTCAAAGCAGTTTTTAAAAATGGTACTTTAGGGAAATTAGGTGATGCAGCAAGTTAAACACTGGCCTTTCATCTCTGGAAGCTGAGATCAGATCCACCCAGACTCATGGGATTAAAATGTTCTCTGTTCTCTCCCGCTGGGAAATGGTCTCACAGCACTAGTATTAATTGGCAATCAAGAGGTTTCAGTAAACTAGTGTGGGAAATGGATTTATTAAAGGTGTACTTCTGAGGTCAAGACTGAGTTGTTGGGGTAGAGAAGAATCATCTTTGCTCTAACTATTATATCTGAGCTGGGAGTGCGTGATGCTAACTTAAATGCCAGAAATAAGAGAGCGGTCCATTTTCCAGCACTTATGTCCCTTGCTGTGATTACAAAATTCACCAAAAAAAAGGCATTAGCTGGTTATGATGTTTGTTATAATAATACGTCTGTGTTCTGGTTTTATAAGTGAACCATAGTTATAATTGTGAACAAAAGTAAGATATATATATATATATAATGACTATTACAATCAAAAGTGAAAGAAATTGCTTCCCTGTCGTATTATTTTTGCAAGATGTGCAGTACTGCCCATAAGTATGATATTAAAGCAGTTAAATGATCAGACTGGAGTGATGGTCCTGCTAAACTTTCTCTGTTCTGCTAAAACAGTTTTGTATCACACAAATGTTTTTGTATTTAATTGTTTTCCCGTGATGTTGCACATGGGGAGTCACGACTGAGTGTAGTCTTCAGGTGAAGTTGGGTTATAAGGCAGGTGATAATCAGACCAGAACATGCGGATGTAATTAACTCCCATTTAAAAGTGATGCATTCTGCCCTTATCTTTGTCTTTCCATTCCCATGTCCATATTTATAACGGGAAGTGCCAGCACCTCCCTGGGGAGAGGATGTAATTATAGCCTGTACAGTTTGCCTAGGCAGTCCCCATTATAAATGTGGATACAGGAATTTATAATGGCAAAAGTTAGCAGGAAGTACATGCAGACGCAAGATTTTATATCGGAATGCACCGTAGGTCCTTCAGGATCTGAAAAGAGAGGAGATGCATTATTCTATCTGATGTAAACCTTTTTTGTCAGAACAGCTCGCCCTCTTAAGCATTGGCCCAGAATTTGCTGGTGTGAGGCATCACATGGCGCGTTCCGTTAGTCAGACTTGTTCCTGCCCCCTTCAGCTCAAAAATATTTTTGCTCACAAAGCTGCTGGAAGTGCGAGCTGACGACGGCGCGGCGAGAGCAACAGGGCACCTGGGACCTTGGTGAACAACGGGACAAACAGTGTACCTCCTTAACCAACGAGATTTAAGGATTGAGAAATAAACAGAGGAAGAACTGAGAACGAGGGTGAATTAGAGTGGGTGAATTCAATGCCACATCAGGTATTGAAAGAAATAAAGAGCGAAAGATTGGATTAAGAGGGAGAAAAAAGACAAAGGAAAAGTAAGAAAGAAAAAAAAATGCATTTTAAAAAGCTCCAACAATTCACTACCTGAAGGAATGAGACTCCACACTGTTAATTGTTCACTTTCTGGGCAAGAGCGGTTGATTTGCAGACATTAACAATTATCATGTTGTTGGAAGGGTACTTGCGCTATTAATTACTAGACTTAAATTTCTGTGGCGAGATTATTGGGCAATTAATGTGCAAATACAGTAACTTTGTGAAAATCATGAGGCGGTTAAGGACGAGATGCCGTTTTCGCGAAGCAGATGGCGGAGCGACGCAAATTGGCCAGCAACTGCTGGTGTTTTGCAATTCACAGGGTATCTCTTCCTCCCCCAGTTGCTGGCCAAATTGCACATTAATAATGGTGTGCATCATTCACATGCCGTTATATTTTTTCAGCACGTTCTGGACCATTTACATTGCAGTTCTCGCTTCATATGCTAATGGATCTACTATTTGTGGAATTTTATATTTTTATGCCATTTACAGTTTGTTTTTATCTCTGAATATATATTTACTGTTTAACTTTTTTATTTTAGGTGAAACTGCCAAAGGAGTACAGCTGGCCAGAGAAAAAACTGAAAATCACAATATTACCCGAATCAGCATTTGACAGTCCTCTGCAGTAGCCAAGAATACTAAGATTAAATGTTATCTATGTAAAAATATCTTGCATTTACGTTCCACTTCTAAGCTTGCAAAAGGAATTTTGCAGTACATAACAGTTTTAGAAAGGCTGGCTACATAGTCGTCGTAGCTTAAAGCTGTACAAGAAGTAACACTTATATTAAATCCATTCCAATTAAACTGGAGACTGTGTATTTTAGCTCACCATACCTAGTATATTAAAGTCAGTATTGAGGGGGGAAAATCAGTTGCACATACTTTCAGTGTTTTTTTTTGTAGCTTATCGTGCCTGTCTTATCTCTGTTGACTGAAGTACTGACCGAGTACTGCGTGCCTAGAATTGTATTTGTCCTGTTGATGTGAGGATCATGCCAAAGATGTATTCCACTGGCAGGTAACTTATTTTCTGTTGGTTCAAATTAGTTTTGTACTTTTGTATCTTTTCCCCAGAAGATCGATTTTTTTATTTTTATTAAACAGACGGGTGGGGAGCAGGGGGGTGGGAAGGCAAGGAGGTAACTGTTTAAAAGGGAGATGTTCAGATATTTATGCTGTTTTAACATTTTCCTTTCATGTCGGTGGCAAATCAACTTTATAATTGTTGCTCTGTTTAAATACACATTTGGAAGTATTTTGCATTAGCTGCTTTTGTTTACATGTATGAAATGGTAGTTTTCTAAAGGTTAATTATTAGCAGTTTCAATCTTTGATATTTAATTTTCCCCACTGCATAGAATCCTAGAATTTAACAGCACAAAAAGAGGCCATTCGGCCCATCGTGTCAGTGCCGGCTCTTTGAAAGAGCTCTCCAATTAGTGCCACTCTTCACCTCCTCTTCCCCCCCCCCCACCCCCCTGCTCTTTCCCCATAGCCCTGCAAATTACTCATTTTCAAGTACAGGAAACTTTGGTTTATCCGGAGGTTGAATGTCCGGAAACCTCGATCCACCGGCAGAAATCAGGAGCCGTTTTGTTAGGTTTTTTTTCTTCTCGTGGCTTTTTTTTTCAACAGTCAGGCTCTGCAAAGTCTCTCTGAAGCTGTTGCTAAGCTACAGAGACGCTTCCAAGGTACGGGCTGACTGTTTAGAAGCTGTTGCTAAGCAACGGTGTTTGTTGCCAGATACGGAGCTGAAAACCTCCATATGCTTCAACATTAGCGCTGGTATGTCAGGCAGTTTTGATGGATCGGCAACAGCTCGGTCCCGTCTGTGCCAGATATCTCAAAGTTTCTTGTATATATCCAATTCCCTTTTGAAAGTTACTGTTCAATCTGCTTCCACCGCCCTTTCAGGCAGTGCATTCCAGATCATCATAACTTGCCGAGTAAAAAAAATTCTCCTAATCTTGTCACTGGTTCTTTTGCCAATTATCTTCAATCTATGCCCTGTGGTTACCGACTCTCCTGACTCTGGAAACAGTTTCTTCTTTATTATTCGATTAAAAGCCCATCATAATTTTGAACACGTTTATTAAATCTCCCCTTAGCTTTCCCTGCTCTAAGGAGAACAAACCCAGTTTCTCTAGTCTGTCCAAATAACTGAAGTCCCTCATCCCCGGTGTAATTCTGGTAAATGTCCTCTGCAGGGCCTTGACATCTTTCCGAAAGTGTAGTGTCCAGAATTGGACACAATGCTCTAGCTGAGGTCTAACTAGTGATTTATAAAGGTTTAGCATTAGCAAGACTCAAGTTTCTGAAATAATTGGGAAATAGTTGAAAAAAATAGGGCAAAGGATGAAACGTGTCTTTCTAGCCATTTTGATTTAGTGGCTATTTCTTTTTTAGTAACCGGCTATTTTTTTAAAAAAAGACACATGTTCTGCTAAACGGAACACTCGCCTAAGATGGTTAGTCAGTAAAATTGTCAGGTCATGGTTGAGTATACACCTATGTCTGTCTTCAGTCACTATTAACTGCCTTAATCATTTAAAGAGTACGTTGCCTTGAATGATCTTTTCAGGACAAAAGCCTATTTGTAAATACAGATGTACAGGATGATCCTGTATCAGTTGACCACTGTTTGAGCAACAGTTTTAACAGTTCTCCTGAACAAAACAACGTGGAAGCTGGTGTGATGTTATCATGATAAGTGGCAGTTCAAACTGCACTTCAGCGGGTTATTGTGGCTCTGTTTCTGTAACTGATTTACCCCATGGCAGTCCTTGATATGCAGTCTTTTAAAGATTAGGTTGATGACAAAATCCAGTATTGTCACCTGCATTCAAAAGGCGATTTGCTTCAGGATCACAACTGAGAAATGAATTTAGTCACCAGTATCAAAGGAAGTTTTGATCAGTCCTGTATTTAATGTGAGTTTGCTGGCGTTGAGGAAAAACCCCGACACTATCCTGCCACTAGAACATAAGACTTAGGAGCAGGAGTAGGTCATTTGGCCCCTCAAGCCTGCTCCGCCATTCAATAAGATCATGGCTGCTCTGATCTTGGCCTCAACTCCACTTCCCTGCCCGCTCCACATAACCCTTGACTCCCTTATCGTTCAAAAATCTGTATCTCCACCTTAAATCTATTCATTGACCCAGCCTCCACATCTCTCTGGGGAAGAGAATTCCAAAGATTCACAACCCTCTGAGAAGAAATTCCTCCTCATTTCTGTTTTAAATGGGTGCCCCCTTATTCTGAAATTATGCCCCCTAGTTCTAGATTCCCCCACGAGGGGAAACATCCTCTCTGCATCTACCCTGTTAAGCCCCTTCAAAATCTTGCATGTTTCAATAAGATCCCTTCTCATTCTTCTAAACCCCAATGAGTATAGGCCCAACCTTTCTTCCTAAGACAACCCCTTCACCCCTGGCATCAACCTCGTGAACCTTCTCTGAACTGCCTCCAATGCAAGTATATCCTTCAATAAGGAGACCAAAACTACACACAGAAGTGGTTAAAGCCAGTTCTCACAACAGGCTAGTTGAAAATACAAGACTTCAATTCACTACGATAGTAGCATGCAATCAACATTCTAGGTGAACATTTTTGTAGTTCATCTTTTCTTTTTGTGTGCAGTGTTTGTTTTCATAGAATCTTGAGTCACTCTACAGATTTGATTTGAAGACCCCTTCAGAACTGCGGTGTAACGCATGGTTTTTAGATACTTTTTTAAAATGAAGATTGCTAGCACAGGTTTTTTAAAGTTTTTATTGTAGTTGTCTAATGTAAATTTTTTACCTTGTGTGTAGTGCGGCTTGGCTTGCACTTGACTTCTGTAATATTTTTGTGAATCACTAAACTGTTCCATCATTAATCTCTAAGTGCATTAAAATAATTTACTTGATAATTCAAGCAGTTTGATTTGTTTTCTGTGTATATGTTAATCCATTTACCTACAAATAAAGGTTTACTCTACATAACCATATTTAACACCTTTCTCACTCCCTGAACCTTTGCATTGAGGATTTTTATCTGATCAGTGCACGGAGTGGAGTTTTGCTTTTCATCTGTAGAATTACTACTTCCACCGCTACTAAAACACAAATTCTAGTTTGGCCTGTTTTCATTTTTTTTTTCCCCCTCTCATTCTGAGAACAGAATTAGGATTTCTTGCTCACTGTATGCTTATGCCAATGGCAGTCAGAAGAGCCTGGATTGCTGCCCTGGGGCTATTTTATGTGCAGTTCATGATGAAATTCCCCCCTGAGATCTCTCGTAAAAGAGCAAGACATGACCATCTATCTCTTTCTCTCATCTACTTGGCATGGTAACCTTACAGGTGGAGTCGTAAACCTTGATATTTAAGAATAATGACTACTAGACTTAGAAGTCAGTATCTGCATTTTTCACCTTGTGATGGCACCCAGTTACCATCTTGTGTTGGGTTATTTCAGTTACACACTGCAGCAGTTTGGCTCTTATTTTTGTTTTGTATGCTCTAACCTAGTGGAAACTAGAATCCAACTCCTGGAAATAATTTCCCTCAATAGATATCATATAGGAGAACTAGGTCTTCGGACTGCTGACTGAGCCACCCATTGTGGTGACTTAGCACCTTTTTTAATGATTTAAAAAAAAATTTAAACCTTTGTTCTGAATGGATTTGTTTTCTTTTTATTTAACGGAAATAAAAATGTTTCCAGCACTTTTCAGCTGGACGGTTTTACAGCTTGACTTCTTTACCACATGGTTCACACAATCTGTCTTGAAAGTGTTACAAGTTATGAAACATTTACAAAGCATTTGTTTACAGGGCAAAATTAATCTCTCTACCATACATAATTATCCCATTTTTGAAGTCGAAGGCCAACCACATTCAAACCACTGTACCTCTTCCTTTGTTCTTCCTATCCTTAGAACTTAATGCGGTTTTGATCCTCCCTCTTTTCAACCTCTCAAATGTTTGTCTGCACAATTTCCCCGTCCCCCCCACCCCATCTGCCTGTTTATTTCGCTAATAGCTGCATCTATATATGCAAATGTTTTTAAGGCAGTAAACCTGTTTGTAGCAGTAGAATTCTACAAGCCATTCAGGTCAGAATAGTAATGTGCAGTTGTCTGTCCTGCCTTAATCTCATGTCCTGCTATTCCTTGTGTACAATGCAACATAATTTATAACAAAAACAGAAGTACTGTAGCTGGAAACACCTGGAGTCAACATCTGTGGAGAGAACACGGCCTACATTTTGGTGCGCACACTTCAGAACTGAAAAATACTCTATTGTGCCTCTCAATTTCTTAATAGACTGTGCATCCAAAATGGGGGCTCATCTAAAAGTCACGTGCATGTGAAATCACAACCTCGTCAGTTGGTAGGCGTGTGAATCACGAGTATAAAACTGTTGACAAAAATCTTATTTTAAAAAGTAGATGCATAAAGGCCGTGATAGTTGACATGAATCAGTCATTCGTGAAAGAAAGACTTATGAAATAATACTGAGCGGCCTACGGGTGGCGCTGTCCAGGGAGAGTATAAATACTCGGGCACGGGCCCAGCTTGTGAAGGACACAACTAGAGCTCCATGTTGTAAGACAGTTGATTAAAGCTTTGTTTAACGCTTAGGCCAAGTGCCTAGTAGTTTTCTTACATCAACAGTAATGTAATTAAGCATGCATTATTCTTCTGTGTCAAATAACGATTCATCATTCAACAACAAACAAACTTTGCTTCCCCCACTTTGATCACTCTTTGAGCCAAGATTTTCGAGATATTTGTTAAATTTATTCTTCATTAATTTTATTTGTCCTCTGGTAACAACGTGCTGTGCTTACTTTACCTGTGCCATTTAATATTTTCTATACTACATGTGTTCAATGTACCAGCAGTGGCGAGAAAGTGCCAACAATTACTGATGGTCCAACGAGTACAGGCTGCCATGGAGTAGTACTAAGTCATATAAGTGCACGGGTTTGTGTTCGCTTATCGCAGGAAGGTAGTTTTGGAGGGGGTGACTAATGGGCCTGACGTGCCTGGACTAGGAAGGGCAGGGGGAAGCTAGTCATTGTTTCCACTCCTGATTGCAATCCAGTAAACTGGGAAGAGTATGTGCGAGAACAATTGAGCTCAGCTGTGATCCTCTCCACAGCCGAATGGCCTGTCCTTTGTTTAAAATCACCCTGCAGAACGGCCAATTGTAAGGTACCAGAGGGCTGACACGCTCATTGAACCATATTCTTGCACAGGATGTCCAAGCTGCAGTCTCGTGATCCACCTAGGTGCCTAAAAGGAGCCTCAAGGGTCACACACACAGCTTGAATCAATGTTCCCATTAATTTGCCTATATCACAAATTGGTGATACGAATGGATCTTAGTGGTGTGATTTAGAACTTATCCACAAATAAGAACAGCCTTTTCCAAACACACAAATTTAAAACCGCGCAAACCAGCAAATATGAAATGCAAGCACAAATAGAACTTCGTTACTTGCACTTCGAGGGATTGCCAGAGCTCAGGCAGCTGCAGGTTGGGCACCCAAGCCGCAACAGGAGTTGGCACATTCAGGAGAATAGGGGAGAAAGGATACAATCAGAAGGGAAGAAAAATGAACGTATAATGTTATGTGGCCAGGACTCGTCCACTGGACTGCTGGAACTGATTCTCTCCTGCAGCTCCAAAAACCATCAATGTTGGAGAAGGGTTAGGGCTGAGATTTACTGTATAATAATGAATGTGGTAGTTTGATTTATGGTGCTTTTTCTTTGACTGATGTGAAAATAAATTACATTCTTACTCCACAGGATGGCATGGAACTGATGAAAGCGCTTTGTGCCCCGGTTCCACTTTTATTTTTAAAGTGAGGAAAGGGAATTCAGTTTGTTGCTTTGGCTCCAACCATAAACGGTTGCCACTTGCTTGACACGAAACAGGAGATGGCACATGTGCAGGCAGAAAGTCGTTTTTACCTCTCCGCCAACAAAAAATCGTTTGAGTCAGCGTGCTCTTTTGCAAATAAATCATTCAGGTATTTGCAGATTATCTAAATTGCTCACCAGGTTTTAATTTAAAATCCTACTGTTAATCTGGGTATTTAAATTGCATTTTGTATGTTTTGCTCCCCTCTTTACCTGGAGTTTTTTGGGTTTTAGTGCTGCTGGTCAGAGATGGTGTGGGACTGACGGTTTGTGTAGAATTTCCCTTCTGGATGACATCAACAGGGAGACCTGAATCCAGCTAACTGTGCCAAAGTGAGTTCCAATACTCATTTGTGCCAAGCAGGGGCAATTCTATGCATTTGATCAGCAGTTTCTAAGCGTAAAACTCTAATAAGGAAGGATTAATAAGTGTAATAAATGTGTATATATATTCCGCCTTTAACATTTAGCATTGCGTGGCAATTTGAGTGACTCCCCTTCCTTTTTCATCTGCATTGCACTGGTGCAGATGACGTGTATGCAAAACAAAGGGGTAATCGCACTTCAAATCGATTATTCATTTAACAAGTTTGTCATGTGATGTGCATTACCTGCCGTGTAGGAATAAGAGGATCTGAAAGAATCCATTTTTTTTTTTACAGTTCTCTATGAAAGCAGATGTAACTTTTTTTAATATAAATTGTTTCCCATCACGCGATGTACTGTCCCCAGCCAAGAATACCTAGCAGACACCTGCTGCCAGGATTCTGTTGATACGTGCTGCAGCTGGCAGCTGGAAGTTGGATGAGAACAGTGTGACCTCCCCTTCCTCCGCCAGCCTTCCAACGTTTTAAAACCCGTCCTGGTATCTGCTCAGTTTTTCTCTTTTTTCCCCCCCCCGCCCCTGCCGTCCCACTTCCCGTTCCCTGCCTCTTTATTCAGTACCATGGCCAAAATCAGAGCCTCACTGTGTTGGAAGTCATCTTTGTAATTGGAGTACCATGACTGCCCAAAGATGCCCATTTATACACAAATGTCCAGTTTATGAAGAGCTTCGTAAGAAAAAAGTAAAGAACTTATAGTGCCTTTCAGGACATGCCAAAGTGCTTCACAGCCAATTAACTACTTTTTGGAGTGTGACCTAGGGAAATGCGGTAGCAAAGTTGGTGCATGGAAAGGTCCCACAGAAAGCAATTTGATAAATGAAGCAGTTTTACTCGTGTTGATTGAGGGCTAAATGTTGGCCAGGATACCTGGAAAACTCCCCTGCTCCTCTTCAAATAGTGCCCCGGGATCTTTTACGTCCATCTGAGAGGGCTGGTCGGACCTCACTTTAAGGTCCCATCTGAAAGGCACCTCTGAGAATGCGACACTCCTTGATTTTTTGCACAAGTCCTGGGGTGTGGGCTTGAATGTACAACCTGCTGACTCGAGCGAGACCGAGTGCGCCATCACAGCCAAGTGACACCCATCTTTGTCGTAACAGCCATTAAAAGTTGAGACAACTCATCAGGGGCTTGATGGGGTGGCAGCATGATTTGTACTCGTCGCAATCCATTTGAGATTAATGGGACCCTCATTTGGTTCTGTTGTCCACAGTCATAGAAACATAGATACATAGATACATAGAGATAGGAACAGGAGTAGGCCATTCGGCCCTTCGAGCCTGCTCCGCCATTCAATGAGATCATGGCTGATCTTCGTCTGAGATCATAGCTGATCTTACCAGTTCAGTACCCCGTCCCCGCCTTTTCTCCGTAACCCTTAATCCCCTTAGCCTTCAGAAATATATCCAATTCTCTCTTGAAAATATTTATTGAATTAGCCTTCACAGCCCTCTGTGGCAGGGAATTCCACAGGCTCACCACTCTTTGAGTGAAGAAATTCTTCCTCATCTCTGTTTTAAATGATTTGCCCGCTATTTTTAGACTGTGGCCCCTGGTTCTGTGCTCCCCGGCCATTGGAAACATTCTCTCTGAATTCAGCCTGTCCAGGCCTGCCATAATTTTATATGTTTCGATGAGATCCCCTCTCAATCTTCTAAACTCCAGTGAGTACAAGCCCAAACTATTTAATCTCTCTTCGTAGGTCATTCCCGCCATTCCAGGTATCAGCCTGGTGAATCGCCGTTGCACTCTTTCCATGGCAAGAACATCCTTCCGCAGATGGGGCGACCAAAACTGTACACAATACTCCAGATGCGGTCTCACCAGCACCTTGTACAGCTGTAGTAAGGTATCCCTATTCCTATACTCGAACCCCCTTGATATGAAGGCCAACATACCATTTGCCTTCTTAATCGCCTGTTGCACCTGCATGCTCTCCTTCAGTGACTGGTGCACAAGAACACCCAGGTCCCTCTGCACTTCCCCATCTCCCAATCTATTGCCATTTAGATAATAATCTACCCTCCTGTTTTTACCCCCAAAGTGGATAACCTCGCATTTATCCACATTATAGTGCATCTGCCACGTATCCGCCCATTCCCCCAACCTGTCCAAATCACACTGTAGCCTCCTGACATCCTCATCAGAGCCCACCCCTCCTCCTAGTTTAGTGTCGTCAGCGAATTTGGAAATATTGCATCCAATTCCCTGATCCAGATCATTTATATATATTGTGAACAGCTGGGGTCCCAGGACAGATCCTTGTGGCACCCCGCTGGTCACTGCCTGCCACTCCGAAAACGAGCCGTTTATTCCAACTCTCTGTTTTCTATCCGCCAGCCAGTTCTCTATCCACGTTAATACTTTGCCCCCAATCCCATGAGCCTTAATTTTGCATGATAATCTTTTGTGTGGAACCTTATCGAAGGCTTTCTGGAAGTCAAGGTACACCACATCCACTGGCTCTCCCCCATCTATTCTACCAGTTACCTCCTCAAAAAATTCCAGCAGATTAGTCAAACACGATTTACCCTTTGTAAATCCATGTTGACTCTGTCCGATCCTTTCCCCATTTGTCAAGTGCTCCGCTATTTTATCCTTAATAATGGACTCTAGCATTTTGCCCACAACCGATGTAAGGCTTACTGGTCTATAATTCCCTGCTTTCTCTCTACCCCCCTTTTTAAATATTGGGGTAACATTAGCTACCCTCCAATCCACGGGTACTGTTCCCGAGTCAATGGAGTTCCGGAAGATGATCCTTAGAGCATCTGCTATCTCCAGGGCCACCTCCTTAAGTACCCTAGGATGTAGTTTATCAGGCCCTGGGGATTTGTCGGCCTTCAGTCCCCTCAACTTACCCAACACCATATCCCTAGAGATACTAATTTCTGTCAGCTCCTCCCTCTCATTAGTCCCTATGTTTGCCGATATTCCTGGGAGGTTATTTGTGTCCTCCTTTGTGAATACAGAACCAAAGTATGAGTTTAATTGGTCTGCCATTTCCTTATTCTCCATTATATATTCTCCCGAATCGGACTGCAAGGGACCGACTTGGGATTTTACCAGTCTTTTCCTCCTGATATACCGATAAAAGCTTTTGCAGTCTGTCTTTATGTTTGCTGCAAGTTTACTTTCGTATTCTATTTTCCCCTTCCTGATTAATCCCTTTGTCCTCTTTTGCTGTATCCTGTACTGCCCCCAATCTTCCGGTCTGGTGCTTTTTTTTGCCAGTTGATATGCCCTTTTTTTTGATTTTATGCTGTCCCTAATTTCCCTCGTTATCCACGGTTGAGTCACCTTTTTAGGTTTATTTTTATGCCAAACCGGTATAAACATGTTCTGGAATTCTTCCATTCTATCTTTGAATGCTTGCCATTGTCTATCCACTGTCAATCCCCCCAGAAACACCACCCAATCAATCTTACCCAATTCCCGTCTCATACCCTCGTAATTCCCTTTATTTAAGTTCTGGACCTTAGTCTCTGATTCAATTTCCTCACTCTCCATCTCGACTGAGAGCTCGATCATATTATGATCGCTCTGACCCAAGGGGCCTCGTACAAGAAGATTGCTGATAAGTCCCTTCTCATTGCACAATACCCAGTCTAAAATGGCCTGATCTCGAGTCGGCTCCTTGACATATTGGTCCAGATAACCGTCCCGAAAACATTCCAGGAATTCCTCCTCCTCAGAATTTTTACTAATTTGGGTAGTCCAATCAATATGTAAATTAAAGTCACCCATGATGACAGCTGTGCTCTTATCGCACGCTTCTCTAATTTCCCTTTTTATGCCTTCCCTCACCTCCATATTACTATTTGGAGGCCTATATATCACACCCACTAACGTTTTCCTCCCCTTGCTATTTCTCATTTCTACCCATAACATAGAAGATAGGAGCAGGAGTAGGCCATTCGGCCCTTCGAGCCTGCTCCGCCATTCAACGAGATCATGGCACTAAGGGCCAATTTTTTATCATGGCCATTAAACACCCCCTACTTAACCTCCACTCATCTCAGCCCCTCCAATGCTGAAACCCTTGTACATGCCTTTGTAACCTCCAAACTCAACTTTGCTAGCCACCCCCATTCTGCACCTCCATGAAATGTAACATCTCAAACTCTGCAGCATATGTTCTGTCCTGCCTGCCCATAGCCCCAGGTCTTGTTGACCTGCATTGGATCCCCGTTCCCTGAGGCCACAGGTTTAAAATCCTCACTTTGTTTTTGTTAAATCCCTCCATGGCCGCACCCCATCCTATCTCTGCACCCTCCTCCAGCCTTAAACCGCACCCCCATCCCTCCCCCAGCAAACTCTCTGTTCCATTGAATCTGGCTTCCCTTTGCCCCATCATTGGAAACAGAACCTCTTGCTGCCTGGATTTTACTTTCTGTAATTCTGACTCTTAAACCCGTCTCGCCTTCTCTCTTCAGTCCACATCTCCTGAAATTCAAACAAGTGGTAAAAGCATATAGATTACAGAATATAATGCTCTCAGATTATTAATCTAATTTTTGATAATTGCAGGATTATCATTTGTTCAACCGGGCAAAGGTTAAGCTGTTTCTGTATTAGTTGCACATTTTTTTGGTATAAATCGGAGGTAGCAGAACTCATGGCACTCGGTGGGTGTAATTAGTCATGTTAGTTACTTAGAGTGTAACTTCACGTGAAATTCCAAAGTGTTGGGTGTGCACAGCAGCACTTTGTGGCTGAGCATTGTGTTCTATCTGAGATTTCCCGAGGGTTGTACTAACTGGAAAAATGGTGTAGATAAGTTATTGGTAAGAGATTATTTATTCTGTACTACGAGGATGCACAGATACAGAATAATACAAAAGCAAAGTACTGCGGGTGCTGGAAATCTGAAATAATACAGAATACAGCTGTACTTAAAAGCAAAACTAGAGTTCGCACTGGTGCAGTAGGGGAGCACCCCTTTTGCGTTTTGGGGCTAAATCAGGTTTTTTGAGACAGAGCAGAGGGAACTTCAGTGCGACTAACCCAGGATTTCTCAAAACTGAGGATGGTGAAATGTGTTCAGTTACCTGGTGCTGATCGTTGCTCACGTTCAACGTCAAAATGAAGGGAAGAGCAGCAACTTGCTGTGCCACCGAGAAGTCTGTAGGTTTGTGACTGCATTTCTCTGCACAGAGAGTCCCTGGTATCAGTGGGGGGGAGGCCTCATTTGCAGGCCAGAATCTGCTCTATTTAGAGAGTGAGCAAGTCACTCCTTGCACATCTGGCTTCCAGGTTTTAAAAGGCTAGGAGCAGGCTGCTTGGCGTCTCGGCAGCGAGTGGCACTTGGCAGGAGAAAAGCCCAAAGCGGGGAGTAGAAGTGACAATCCACATAATTGATAAAACCAGGCAAACTATTCCAGCAGGCAGCTATATCTGGGAAAGTCTTCTATTGTACAGGAGAGGAAAACTGGCCTGCCTTACTGCTTTGTAATGTGTCTGAAACATTTGCATTCCTTCTCATGTGAGAGACCATTATAACTGTGCACGAGTTAGGGGGGTTCACACTCAAAAAGACTTGCCATCATCGGCAAAATATGCTCTATTTAAATAGCAAGGCACTTACACTATGTGCAAGAATTTTATTTTTAAGTAGCTTTTGAATATTGCAAAAATAGACTCATGACTAAAAATTATCGTGATTTATTAAAAATTCATCATTCACTGCACTGTACAGTTTGGTGTGGAATATATACCGAGGTGAAAGATACTCAGCAAGTGACTTGTAAATTAGATTTTCCATTATAATCCATCAGCCTTTAATGATGAGACATTAGTGGGCATGTTCATCAGTGGTACTGTACTTGTAAAGAAATTCCAAATGCAGAGAGGGGGGCGGAATTGAAAATAAAATTCAGGTTCCTATGGCCAGTACCAGAAGCGAAATCATTAATCAAAGGATATTTTATTTGCTGAAATTACTCCTTGCAGTAGCCTTCCAACTCCATTGTTGCCGTTTAAGCACTTCACTAAATTTGTGGACTTGTATAAACAGTATAGTAGAACAATATAAATAGCATAGCGGTCAGTTCAAATCTCACCATGGCAAGTTGTGAAATTAAATTCAATAAGCTAGCACCAGGATAACTTGCCATAAAGGCTGCTGATTGTCATAAAAGCCCAACTCGTTCATTCATGTACTTCAAGGTTGAATCTTGATGCTCTTTGAAGTGGCCTGGCAAGCCATTCAGTTGTACAAACATATCTGCGCCATCAATAAGAACGCCTATTTCCACCTCCGCAACATTGCCCAACTCTGCCCCTGTCTCGGCTCCTCTGCTGCTGAAACCCTCATCCATGCCTTTGTTACCTCTAGACCTAACTATTCCAAAGCGCTCCTGGCTAGCCTCTCACATTCCACCCTCCGTAAACTTGAGGTCATCCAAAACTCTGCTGCCCGTGTCCTAACTCGCACCAAGTCCTGTTCACCCATCACCCCTGTGCCCGCTGACCTACATTGGCTCCCGGTTAAGCAGCGCCTCGATTTTAAAATTCCCATCCTTGTTTTCAAATCCCTCCACGGACTCGCCCCCTCCCTATCTCTGTAATCTCCTCCAGCCCGACAATCCCCCCCACCCCGCCCGAGATATCTGCACTCCTCTAATTCTGCCCTCTTGAACATCCCCGATTTTAATCTCTCCACCATTGGTGGCAGTGGCTTCAGCTGCCAAGGCCCTAATCTCTGGAATTCCTTCCCTAAACCCCTCTACACCTCTTTCCTCCTTTTAAAACAGTCCTTAAAACCTATCTCTTTGACCAAGCTTTTGGTCATCTGCCCTAATATCTCCTTATGTGGCTTGGTGTCAAATTTTGTGCGATAACGCGCCTGTGAAGCACCTTGGGACGTTTTACTACGTTAAAGGCGCTATTTAAATTGTGGTTGCTCAAAAAGATGCCTTGCCACCTTCTCAATGTCGCCTTGTCATCCTGAGAATAAAAAATTCATATTCGGGCATATAAATTGGAAATTGATCATTCTTGGGTACCTTTTTACTAACTTCTGATTGATCATGTAGATGCCATCAATTTTAGATTGAGTGACATTTCCTGTGCACCAAGAATAACCTTCATTATGGCCACTAATTATGGAACAGTATCCTGGTGTAAACAATATAGAAATGAGCAGTGCCACTCATCTTGCTCATCTCCCAGGCCCGGTTTTGGACGACTTTCAATTTTCTCCTGCTTCAAATTTACATCTCTTCACTCTTAGGAATCGGGGATTGATCTAAAAAATTTTTTCGATGCTTCAATTCAGTCCGTATTTACTGTACTAGTTGGTAGTCTGCACCACAAGTCAGTGAATCTGCATGTGAAGAAACTTGTTCCTGAGGAGAGATTCCTGTGGTTTCTTTGGCTTTATAGTCATGTCCCAGTTCTTCTATTGTTGCCAAAAAAATACATTATGGATTCCTTTTGTTTTTTTAAATCTGGATTGGGTGTGTATCAGTATCACTTTGTTTGAATTGTATTCTGTGGGCCAACTTTTGCACCCCAATATTTTATTTGTCTTTTGACGTTATGCTTTCAATATTTGGTCGACTATTACATCGCGATCCATTTCTTGATTCAAGTTACTTGACAATATGTTAACATTTTTAAGGCCAATTTGCTCCTAGATTTTTAAATATGAAATTGTCTTTCTGATTCACCTTCCAAGTTGCTCAGTCTCTCCAGATCTCTGCGTGTTAGCCCTTTCCTCTATCCTGCTTCCTGCACAAGTTGGTGTCGAATGCGACCTCGTACATTCTCTCAACATCTTGGATTATTTAGACAGACAAGCCGATCTCGCATGGTGAGTCAAATGATGCTGGTGCAGAAATGCCCATCTCCAATGAGAGGATGTAGAAAGTTTGTGAAGGTTCACTCCAGATACAATGATGTAAGTTTTTTTTTGATTATTCAATTTACTGAAACCAATGTTTTCCTTATCAACTGCAGGTAGATAAAATAAATACCACCATGTAAATAAATCCCTGCAGATAATATGAAGGAGCACTTCTTTATTGGCCATCTTTTTAGGATGTGACTTTTTAATACTGATAACTTTAATCTTATTTGCAACTTTCCTTCTGTACCAAATATCTCTGCAACAATGCTTGGTGTATTTAAGCTGAATCTTTCAGTAAAACATTTTAAATTCAAAACTTCCTTTCAAATGTGATGAAAGGTACAGTAGTTTCAGAAGTTGTTACCTGTTTATATGAATAATCATTGTTTCGGAGTTTAATATATATGAATCTGAGAGGCTGCTGCTGTAGTCATTTAGAATGCAGAATATAAAGTTTCACTTTGAACTTTATCATTGTTTAAAGATTCACATGTTACACGTAGAGTTGCCAACTCTGGTCGGACGCATTCCTGGAGGTTCGATCACATGACGTTTGATCACACATCTGATCGCGTCACACTTTTCCACGGTTTGCAAATGTTTTTGCATTTACCTTGTAAAGGTTGGGTGCCCTGCAATGTTCCCTGTCAGCTGTGCTTTGTTCTGCATGGCCTGTTTCTTTTACTGCGCGATCCCTTTGCATTTCTGCTCATGCTCAGACTTGAGCACAAAAATCTAGGCTGAGGGAGTGCTGCACTGTCTTAGGTGCTGTCTTTCGGCTTAGACATTAAACCGAGGCCCTGTCTGCCCCCTCCGGTGGACGTAGATGATCCCATGGCACTACTTTGAAGAAGAGCTGGGGCGTTATTCTTGGTGTCCTGGTCAATATTTATCCCTCAATCAACATCACTAAATCAGATTATCTGGTCATTATCACATTGCTGTTTGTGGGAGCTTGCTGTGAGCAAATTGGCTGCTGCGTTTCCTACTTTACAACAGTGACGACACTTCAAAAGTACCTCCGGCATTTCCGCTACCTCCAAAGTGACCCCACCACCAAACGTATCTTCCCCTCCCCTCCCCTTTCAGCATTCCGCAGGGACCGCTCCCTCCGAGACACCCTAGTTCACTCCTCTATCACCCCAAACAGCCCTTCCCCTTCGCCTGGCACCTTCCCGTGCAAGCGGAGGAGATGTAACACCTGCCCCTATACCTCCCCCCTTCCCACTGTCCAGGGCCCCAAACACCCCTTCCAGGTGAAACAGCGATTTACTTGTACTTCTCGCAATCTAGTATACTGTATTCGCTGCTCACGATGCGGTCTCCTCTACATTGGGGAGACCAAACGCAGATTGGGTGACCGCTTTGCGGAACACCTCCGTTCAGTCCGTAAGGGTGACCCCGAGCTTCCGGTCGCCTGTCATTTTAATTCACCGCTCCATTCCCACTCGGACCTCACCGTCCTTGGCCTCTTGTATTGTTCCACGGAAGCTCAACGTAAACTCAAGGAACAGCACCTCATCTTCCGATTAGGCACTCTGCAGCCTTCCGGACTCGATATCGAGTTCAACAATTTCAGATCATACGCTCGGCCCCTATTTCATTTTTTCTTGTAATTTTTCCACTCCTTCCCCCCACCCCCCCCCCCCCCTTTCCTTTTGTTTCTCTCTCACACCTGGCAGCTATCTCTTGTCCTGCCAGTACACTTTACACCTAATCTCAGCCTATTACCATCTCGTCTAGCTTCTAATCTCTTTAACTTCTTTTGTTTCTTTTATTCTTTTGTCCGATCGCAGCCCTGCCTTCGATCTAGTTTCTTTTCTTTCCAGTTTTGAAGAAGGGTTCGACCCGAAACGTCAACTCAAATTTCTCTCCACGGATGTTGCCTGACCTGCTGAGTTTTTCCAGCATTTTCTGTTGTTACTTCAAAAGTACTTCATTGGCTGTAAAGTGCTTTGGGACGTCTGGTGGTCATGAAAGGCGCTATATAAATGCAAGCCTTTCTTTCATTAATGGCTTCAGGTCAAGCACAGACAAGGAAACCTCCTGCTCATTACCACCGACTGCCCTCCCTCAACTGATGAATCAATACTCCTCCATGTTGAACACCACTTGGAAGAAGCACTGAGTAGCAAGGGCACAGAATGTACTCTGGGTGGGGGACCTCAATGTCCATCACCAAGAGTGGCTCGGTAACACCACTACTGACCGAGCTGGCCGAGTCCTGAAGGGCATAGCTGCCAGTCTGGGCCTGCGACAGGTGGTGAGCGAACCAGCATGAGGAAAAACCTACTTGACCTCATCCTCGCCAATCTACCTTTCGCAGATGCATCTGTCCATGACCGTATTGGTAACAGTGACCACCGCACAGTCCTTGTGGAGATGAAGTCCCATCTTCACTGAGGACACCCTCCATCGTGTTGTGTGGCACTACCATCGTATTAAATGGGATAGATCCAGAACAGATCTAGCAGCTCAAATCTGGGCATCCATGAGGCGCTGTGGGCCATCGGCAGCAGCAGAATTGTATTCCACCACAATCTATAACCTCATGGCCCAGCATATCCCTCACTCTACCCTTACCATCAAGCCAGGGGACCAATCCTGGTTCACTAAGGAGTGCAGAAGAGCATGCCAGGAGCATCACCAGGTGTACCTAAAAATGAGGTGCCAACCTGGGGAAGCTGCAACACAGGACTACATGCATGCTAAAAAGCGGAAGCAGCATGCTATAGACAGGGCTAAGCAATCCCACAATCAACGGATCAGATCAAAGCTCTGCAGTCCTGCCACATCCAGTCATGAATGGTGGTGAACCATTAAACAACTAACTGGAGAAGGAGGCTCTATGAATATCCCCATCCTCAATGATGGTGGAGCCCAGCATGTGAGTGCAAAAGACGAGGCTGAAGCGTTTACAACCATCTTCAGCCAGAAGTGCCGAATGGATGATCCATATCAGCCTACTCCAGAGGCCCCCACCATCACAGAAGCCAGTCCAGCCAATTCGATTCACTCAACGTGATATCAAGAAACGGCTGAGCACACTGGATACAGCAAAGGGTATGGGCCCCGACAACATCCCGGCTATTGTGCTGAAGACTTGTGCTCCAGAACTAGCCGCACTTCTAGCCAAGCTGTTCCAGTACAACTACAACACTGGCATCTATCCGACTGTGGAAAACTGCCCAAGTATGTCCTGTCCCCACAAAGCAGGACAAATCCAATCTGGCCAATTACTGTCCCAACAGTCCACTCTCAATCATCAGCAAAATGATGGAAGGTGTCATCAACAGTGCTATCAAGCGACACTTACCAATAACCTGCTCACTGATGCCCAGTTTGGGTTCCGCCAAGACTACTCGGCTTCCGACCTCATTACAGCCTTGGTCCAAACCTGGACAAAGGAGCTGAATTTCAGAGGTGGGGTGAGAGTGATTGCCCTTGACATCAAGGCAGCATTTGACCGAGTGTGGCATCAAGGAGCCCTAGTAAAACTGATGTCAATAGGAATCGGGGGTGGGGGGGAGAAATCTCCACTGGTTGGAGTTATACCTAGCACAAAGGAAGATGGTTGTGGAGGTTGAAGGTCAATCATCACAGCCCCAGGACATTGCTGCAGGAGTTCCTCAGGGCAGCGAACTAGGCCCAACAGTCTTCAGCTGCTTCATCAATGACCTTCCCTCCAACATAAGGTCAGAAATGGGGATGTTCGCTGATGACTATAGTGTTCAGTGCCATTCGCAACTCCTCAGATAATGAAGCAGTCCATGCCCGCATGCAACAAGACCTGGACGACGTAACATTCAGGCCACACAAGTGCCAGGTAATGACTATCTCCAACAAGCGAGAGTCTAATCACCGCCCCTTGACAATCAATGGCATTACCATTGCCGAGTCCCCCACCATCAACATCCTGGGGTCACCATTGACCAGAAACTTAACTGGACCAGCAACATAAATACTATGGCAACAAGAGCAGGTCAGAGGCTGTGTATTCTGTGGCGAGTGTCTCACCTCCTAACTCCCCAAAGTCTTTTCCCCATCTACAAGGCACAAGCCAGGAGTGTGATGGAATACTCTCCACTTGCCTGGATGAGTGCAGCTCCAACAACACTCAAGAAGCTCGACACCATCCAGGACAAAGCAGCCCGCTTGATTGGCACCCCATCCACCACCTTAAACATTCACTCCCTCCACCACCGGCGTACCGTGGCTGCAGTGTGTACCATCTACAAGATGCACTGCAGCAACTCGCCAAGGCTTCTTCGGCAGCACCTCCCAAACCCGCGACCTCTTCCACCTAGAAGGACAAGGGCAACAGGTGCATGGGGAACACCACTGATGTAAGAAAAAGGAGTCTTACCATCAAGTAACTTTAAAGTAAGCTTTAAGTAACTTATAAACACACTATATACAAGAGAGGTCTTTACCATGCCTCTGGTAGAAGCCTCTTACAATACTGAACAGACCAGTATTTATACCAGTCCAACAGGAAGTGACATATGACAGGAAGTGAGGTATGTACACAGTTCATAGTTCACAGTTCACAGGAAGTGATGACATAACTTCCCGGAAGTTATTATTATTATCACAACCACCATCTCCAAGTTCCCCTCCAAGTCACACATCATCCTGACTTCGAAGTATATCTCTGTTCCTTCATCGTCGCTGGGTCAAAATCCTGGAACTCCCTCCCTAACAGCACTGTGGGAGCACCTTCACCACATGGACTGCAGCGGTTCAAGAAGGCGGCTCACCACCACCTTCTCAAGGGCAATTAGGGATGGGCAATAAATGCTGGCCTTGCCAGCAACGCCCACATCCCATGAACGAATTTTAAAAAAAATTAAAAAATTGGTAATGAACTATGTTGCCAGTAAACCTGTATTCTAGCATTTCCCTGTCATACATTTTGTTTTATTCTAAACTCTCAGCTCAGTGGCAGACACTGCTCCAACATGTCATAGCAACCAGTGCTCTCTCGTGTATAAATGCGGACACAATTTATAATGGGGGGGAAAAAACCTGACAGAAAAAATATGCCAAAAAAGTGATAACAGGAAGTAAGGTTTTGTGGGCAGGAAGTGCAGGTAGAGGTGAGATTTTGAATATAGATTGTGAATAGCAGAGGTGGCGGGAGTCGGGACTGATCCCTGGGGAGCTCCGCCTGTCTCATTTGTCCAATGTTGATCATTACCCTTTGTTTCCTGTTGTTCAGCCAAGTTATTACCCATTGTAAAACTCAACCCTGCATACCAAGTGCTTTCACTTCAGCCACAGGTCTCTTGTGAGGCATTTTGTCAAATGTCTTTTAAAAGTGAAGACTCCACATCCACCACATTATCATCATTTAGCAATTCTGTTCTATCCCCAGCTACCAGTGAGTTGTTGCAAGTACTTTGCCTTTTATGCATTTATGTTGACACGAAATTACTGTCTCTTGCTGTTGAATTACTTCCTTTATAATCAGACTCTAATGTTTTTCCTATTATATGCTAAGGTAACAGGACTATAATTTTTCAGGATTATGCACCTGAACATTTTTTTTTCAACCACCCCCCCCCCCCCCCCCAAAAAATATCAGCTACTTTTCAATCATCCTGGTCCTATCCCTGTAATGTAAGTTTAAAGATGTATCGCCACCCTTCATTTTGTTCAGTGTTCTTGGATGCTTTCCATCTGTTCCTGCCACCTTATTATTATTGAAACCCTGTTTTAATTGACCATTTCATTACGTACTTCGGTTTTCTGTATGATCTGCACTGCACAAAGGATAGATTGCTCTTCTGTAGTGAAAGCACTTTTTGTAAAGGGATGTTTCAGCACTCTCATTTCCCTCATTATTTCATCTCTCTGATCTTGCAAGGTGCTTTACTTGATCTTCAATAACTTGCCAATCATCACCACACCTCCCAATACTTTTTGTAATTCCTCATTATTCATTTGAGTTTCCCTGTTTCAATTCAACCAGCACTGCAGGGTTGGAGAAAATAAGAACGTATGAAATAGGAGCAGGAGTCGGCCATACGGCCCCTCGAGCCTGCTCCGCCATTCAGTAAGATCATGGCTGAACTTCTACCTCATCTGCCCTATCCCCACATCCCTTAATTCCCTTAGTGCCCAAGAATCTATCGCTCTTTGTCTTGAATATACTCCATGACTGAGCATCCACTGGGGTAGAGAATTCCAAAGATTCACAACCCTCACATAATCTAGGCTGATGTTCCAGGGCAGTACTTAAGATATTGCTGGAGATGCTGTCCCTTTGGCTGAGACGTTAAACCAAAGTTATGCCTTGCCTGTTCAGGTGGACATTCAAGATCCCACGGCACTATTCAAAGAGGAGCAGGGGGTTCTCCTGGTATCCTGTCCCACATTTATTCCTCAACCATTTCCTTGCCTTTTGTGGGATCTTGCTGTGCACAACATCGTTGCTGAGTTTACCTGCATAACAGACACTGCACTTCAAAGTAATTGAATGCGCAACACTTCAAGACATCGTGAGGCGCTGTATAACTTGAAAGTATTTCTTCATTCTTTGTGGCTGGGGTAATTCGCTGGATTTAGTTGCAACAGTATGAAATAGGGAGTTTATAAATCCTGAACACACACGTTATACGCTCAATTAAAAATTAGTGTTTAGGTGGGCAGGGTGAGGCCATGAAGGGATTTGAAAATGAGGAGGCGGATTTTCAAGTCGCTATACTGGGTGACGGAAAACACCGTTGGAGGTGATGAGGCTGAAACTTTCTGTAGACTTGTATTCTGCTATTCTATTAGCTTTTTAATTTTTTAACTACATTGGATATTGAAAGTGACGTAACTAATACTCACAGGTCCCTTTCACCCTATAATAATTCAATTCCACTCATTGTATACTTATGACTTGTAATTTGTAAACCTATGTGAAATAATTTACACTCATCAATATTAAATTTCTTTTCAAAAATCATTCTCTGGAAAAGCCAGGAATTATTGTCCATCCCTAATTGCCCTTGAGAAGGTGGTGGTAGGCCGCAGCCTTGAACCACTGCAGTCTGTGTGGTGAAGGTACTCCCACAGTGCTGTTGGGGAGGGAGTTCCAGGTTTTTGACCCAGTGACGATGAAGGAACGGCAATATATTTACAAGTCAGGATGGTGTGTGACTTGGAGGGGAACTTGGAGGTGGTGGTGTTCCCATGCACCTGCTACCCTTGTCCTTCTAGGTGGAAGAGGTCACGGGTTTGGGAGGTGCTGCTGAAGAAGCCTTGGCGAGTTGCTGCAGTGCATCTTGTAGATGGTACACACTATAGCCACGGTGCACCGGTGGTGGAGGGAATGAATGCTTAAGGTGGTGGATGGGGTGCCAATCAAGCGGGCTGCTTTGACCTGGATGGTGTCGAGCTTCTTGATGTTGTTGGAGCTGTACTCATCCAGGTAAGTGGAGAGTATTCCATCACACTCCTGACTTGTGCCTTGTAAAAGTGATCTAAGTCCTTTTGCAAACCTCTTGTGTCCTCTGCCTCTACTGCCCTCCCTTTTTTTTTAAATGTCTCCCACAAATTGACACCTCCTACTCTTGAAGTCTATGAATTATGCTTGTGTATTGCTCTATAATGCCAGCAGCTGGGTACTTCACCCAAGTAACCGTTCTTCACGTGTGAGTCTCAACAATGAGTGGCAGTGGGCTATTCCACCATTGGGGTTTCACATTTAGAATCATAGAAATTTACAGCACAGAAGGTGGCCGTTCGGCCCATTGTGTCTGTGCCGGCCGAAAAAGAGCTCTCCAGCCTAATCCCACTTTCCAGCTCTCGGTCCGTAGCCCTGTAGGTTACGGCACTTCAAGTGCATGTCCAAGTACTTTTTAAATGTGATGAGGGTTTCTGCCTCTACCACCCTTTCAGGCAGTGAGTTCCAGACCCCCACCACCCTCTGGGTGAAAAAAGTTCTCCTCAACTCCCCTCTAATCCTTCTACCAATTACTTTAAATCTATGACCTCTGGTTATTGACCTCTCTGCCAAGGGAAATGGGTCCTTCCTAGCCATTCTATCTAGGCCCCTCATAATTTTATACACCTCAATTAAGTCTCCCCTCAGCCTCCTCTGCTCCAAAGAAAACAACCCCAGCCTATCCAATCTTTCCTCATTGCTAAAATTCTCCAGTCCTGGCAACATCCTCGTAAATCTCCTCTGGTACCCTCTCTCGTGCGATCACATCTTTCCTGCAATGTGGTGACCAGGACTGTATGCAGACAGGTCCTGCCCTCACTGGACATCCAGGTGGAATTGTTTCAGATTTTTCCCACAACTGAAGCATCATTTCCAGCTCCTTCTTGTGACAATTTTTGAAACACATACAGGTAAGTGAAGATCAGAGCTTTATTTCTTGCCTTTATAGAAAGCAGAAGAACTTCCTTCATTAATGATTAACATGGTCTGGAAGTATCTCTAATGCTTGATAAGTAGGAGCAAATACTTAATTCCGGACATTAATTTTAATTCAACTTCCCCTCCAGTTCAGCAGAGGAAGTCGATTATGTTGAGTCTCTCCATTATGAGTGAATCTCTTCAATAGGCTGCTAAAGCTGTATTGCATCACAGTTTTTCATTAAAAATTATTTCTCCTGACAGACTACTAGGAGTTAAAGATCACAACCTTTTTAAAAAAAAAAAAAAAAATTTAAAAAATCTTTTAACTGGCCTGAACCCTTCGAGATACTTATTGTAAGAGGATCAAAGGCCGAGATGTGAAAATCCCAATTTGTGCCCTTGTACCGTGGAATTCTGATCTTCACTCCTAAAATTCAGCCACCCTCCTTGAGAGAGCGCTCTATGTAGCTGAATTGATGTCCAGTACAAAAAGGGTTTTAGATTGACTGTTGGTAGGTGGAAAAGGCATTGGCCTAGAAATTCAGTGGGCTGCGCCACCCGTTAGCGCCTTAAGAGGGCGCTAAGTGGGTCAGAAGCCACTGGCCACGCCTCCCGCTAAACTCAGCGGGACGCTAATGGCGGCGCTAGCCGTTAGCGCTGCGCCGCTACCAATGACGTCATCGGTGTGCGCAGTGCCCCGCTGACGCCCCGATCGCGATATTTAGATGCGCCCCCTGCTTTAACGCCGGACGCTATGTGCGGCCGGTTCAGGGGGGCCTACCTGCGGCGGTAGAGGCGCTAATTAAAGGAGAGGTGCGGGGCGGCCATTTTTGTTGCTGGCTGCCTGCCAGCACCTCTGTGCGCTGCCGTCCCCGGCCTCCTGAGCCCCCCCCCCCGCGGAGTGCCGACTGCGTTCCAAGAGCCCGGCACTTCTCCTCGGTGCCGGGCTCTTTTGCCGGCACTCGCGATCCTCGGGGGCCCAGCTGGGCCCCAGATCACGCTGCACAAGGCCCCTCCCCTTTAAGAAGGGGAGGAAGGCCTGCAGTACCGCAGCGCGCCATGTCGCAGCGCGTCGTGCCGCAGCGTGTGGCACTGCGGCACGTTGCGCAGCGATATTCAGTTGCAGCGCCCCAAGAGGGATGCGGGGCGCCTCCACTTGCGCCGCGCTTCCCTCTGGGGCGCTCCAGCTGAATTTCCGGCGGGCGGCCGCGACTGCTTCCGGGGCACTACTTTTAGCGCCCTGGCGAGGCTGGTGCCCCAAACGGGGCTATAGTGAATTTCTAGGCCATTGTTCTTTTCTCTCTAAAGAGAACTTTGAAGAGAACTAATTTGCAGGGTTGTGGGGAGAAAGCTGGGGTGTTGGGACTAAATTAGAGAGTTTTTCAAAGAGCCGGCACAGGCACGGCAGCCCAAATGGCCCCTTTCTGTGCTGCAAGATTCAATGATAATCTCTCCTACTCTGCTAAAGACACACCACCTAATGCTGGGGTACAGTCCCATGGGTGCCTGCCATCCTCCAATACCTCGCCCAAGTTGACTGCTACATTGAACTACAGAGGCAGTGAATGGCAGCGGGCTAATTGAAAGTGAAACATGTCACGGTTGAGCGCCTGATCATAGGAGGACGAGTATTCACTGATTATTCTTTGGTTGCCTGGTGATGCTGAGGTGGATTTTGGGGGGGCGGATCACAGACCAGTTGACTGGGTTGAACCTGGGTCTTCCTTGGTCTTTATGGCTCAGTGCCACACCTTAACCAACTGCGACATCGGGAGCAAGAGAAAAGAAAAAAATTCATTAACCACTACCATTACCTTCAACTGAGATGTCAGAAAAATGTACGGTGGGAGCATTGAAAGCCTTAACCTCTTCAGTGTCCAGAGTGGGCACTACTTATATCTCCAAGTGTTTCATTTCCTTCTAATAAAAGAAAGAAAGACTTGCATTTATATAGCGCCTTTCACGACCACCGGACGTCTCAAAGCGCTTTACAGCCAATAAAGTAAAGTCACTGTTGTAATGTGGGAAATGCAGCAGCCAATTTGCGCATGGCAAGGTCCCACAAACGGCAATGTGCTAATGACCAAATAATCTGTTTTTTTGTTATGTTAGTTGAGGGTTAAGTATTGGCCAGGACACCGGGAAGAACACCCCTGCTCCTCTTCGAATTAGTGCCATGGGATCTTCTACGTCCACCTGAGAGAGCAGACGGGGCCTCGGTTTAACGTCTCATCCGAAAGACGGCACCTTCGACAGTGCAGCACTCCCTCAGCACTGCACTGGTGCATCAGCCTAGCTTTGTGCTCAAGTCTCTGGAGTGGGACTTGAACCCACAACCTTCTCACTCAGAGGCGAGTATGCTACCCACTGAGCCACAGCTGACGCAGTCCATTTTAAGTCAATAAAGGCCACTTATTTTCCACTGAGAAAAGAATGGATGTGTTCTGAACATTGTTAAAAAAAATCCTGCAATTCCATGTAGTAATAATGGAATTTAGCACATTCACTCACTTGTAGCAGTGACCCTGCTCGTGGATTACAAGTTACTTTGATGGTAATGCCTTCTTTATTTCATGCTGAGAGCAGGAGCCAGGGCGAGAGAGAGCCGGAGGATGGAGTCAGGGAGTGGAGACCTGGAGTAATACACAGGTTATCAACGCTTCACAAGATGGCGGCCAGTGACCCAGCTCACCCAGGCAGTCACTGACCGGGCCTGTAACAGGGGCAAACACTGGGCCTGTGGGCTCTTATTCAGGGCTTCAGGCCTACACCAGGTGTTTGAGACTCAAGAGTGAGGACGGGGGCAAGGACGGGGCCCGGGGGTGAGGACGGGGCCTGGGGGCGGGGCCCAGGGGCGGGGGCGGGGCCCAGGAGCGGCGCAGCGTGGACCAGCAGCGAGGTCGGGGCCCAAGGAAAGTTCAGCACGGGCCAACAGCGAGGTCGGGAGGACCACACTGCATCCTATATGAAACCCAGGCAGAGAAGACCTGCGGGAAGGAGGGGAGGTGTGTGTGTGTCGACCAGGAAATACCAAGTCTGGTTCGATAAGAATGACCAGGAGATCCAGGAGCTAATAAGCCGCAAGCGCAAGGCATTCCTGATCTGGAAACGGCATCACAACTCTAGAGCAAGAAAGCCGCTCTACAGACGCCTGAAGGCCGAGGTCCAACAAAGAACAGATGGTGGGTGGAGAAAGCGCAGGAGATCCAGCAGCTAACCGACAACCACGACGTGCGTGGATTCTTTAGCGCAGTCAAGACCATTTACGGCCCAAGCACCCAAAGTCCTACCTCACTGCGGGCCAAGAACGGAGAGGTACTCATCAAGGACAGAGAGGCAGTCAGTGCCCACTGGAAGGAGCACTTCGAAGATCTCAACCAAGACTTCATCTTCGACGCGAGTGTCCTCAACTCCATCCCGCAGCATGCTACCCCGCCACCACCTCAGCACAACCCCAGCCCGACATAAGGTTGAAAAAGCCATCCGACAACTGAAGAACAACAAGGCCTCAGGAGCAGATGGAATCCCCGTCGAGGCGCTAAAACATGGCGGAGAAGCACTACTGGTGCGAATACATGAACTAATTTCTCTTATTTGGAAGGAGGAGAGCATGCCAGGGGATCTCAGACACCGTAATCGTGACCATCTTCAAGAAAGGTGACAAGTCCAATTGCGGTAATTACAGAGGAGTCTCCCTGCTGTCTGACACGGAAAGCCATCACAAGAATCCTCCTCAATCGCCTTCTCCCAGTAACTGAAGAGCTCCTCCCAGAGTCGCAATGCAGATTCCGCCCACTAAGGGGCACAATAGATATGAACTTCACCGCGCGTCAATTGCAAGAGAAATGCAGGGAACAGCACCAACTGCTGTACATGCCACCTTTGACCTCACAAAGGCCTTCGACACTCGACCTTGAGGGATTATGGAGTGTCCTCCTCAAATTTGGCTGCCCTCAAAAGTTTGTCACCATCCTCTGCCTGCTTCACGACGACATGCAAGCCATGATCCTGACCAATGGATCCACCACAGACCCAATTAACATACGGACCGGGGTCAAGCAAGGCTGTGTCATCGCACCAACGCTCTTCTCGATCTTCCTGGCTGCAATGCTCCATCTCGCTCTCAGTAAGCTCCCCGCTGGAGTGGAGCTAATCTACAGAACAAACGGGAAACTGCTTAACCTCTGTCGCTTCCAGTCCAGATCCAAGGTCGTCCCATCCTCTGTCGTCGAATTACAGTATGCAGACGACGCTTGCGTCTGCACTCACTCGGAGGTCGAACTCCAAACCATCGTCAACATCTTCACCAAAGCATACAAGAGCATGGGCCTTACATTAAACATCCGTAAGACAAAGATCCTCTACCAACCTACCCCCGCCACATAATACTGCTCCCCAATTATCAAAATGCATGACGAGGCTTTGGACAACGTGGACCACATTCCATACCTCGGGAGTCCACTGTCAACAAGGGCAGACGTCTGACTAAGTCCAACACCGTCTTCAGTGTGCCAGTGCAGCCTTCGGTCGCCTGAGAAAGAGTGTGTTTGAAGACCAGGACCTCAAACCCAGCACCATGCTCATGGTCTACAGAGCAGTAGAGATACCTGCCCTCCCGTATGCTTCAGAGACATGGACTATGTACAGCAGGCACCTCAAAGCACTGGAGAGGTACCACCATCAAAGCACAAGATCCTGCCAATCCATTGGCAGGATCGGCGCACCAACGTCAGTGTTCTTGCTCAGGCTAGCATCGAAGCTTTGACCACGCTCGATCAGCTCCGATGGACGGGCCACATCGTCCGCATGCCCGATACGAGACTCCCAAAGCAAGAGCTCTACTCGGAGCTCCGACGTGGCAAGAGAGCCCCAGGTGGGCAGAGGAAACGCTTCAAGGACACCCTCAAAGCCTCCTTGAAAAAGCGCAACATCCCCACCGACGCCTGGGAATCCCTGGCCCAAGACCGCACAAAGTGGAGGAGAAGCATCCGGGAAGGCACTGAACACCTCGAGTCTCTTCGCCGGGAACAAGCGAAAGCTAAGCGCACGTCAACCCAAGCACCCCACCCGCCCGCCCCTTCAACCACCATCTGCCCCACCTGTGACAGAGACTGCAGGTCCCGCATTGGACTCATCAGTCACCTGAGAACTCATTTTTAGTGTGGAAGCAAGTCATCCTCGGTTCCAAGGGACTGCCTAAGAAGAAGAGATGATTTCATGCTGCATCTCCCATATACAGATATATAACCAAAATCATAAAAATCAGTGGGACTGAGCTCAATAGCTTACCTATTAATAATAAGCCATCAATTTTTGAGATGGTGCCTGACACTTTGGGGCAATCCATTTTTTTTTTCCCCTGTAAAATGTTACAGGGATTCAGGCAGTCAGTTGTGTTTAACGGGCTTTGTTGACAGGTCCGGGTGATTTTCATTGTATAAATAGTTTATTCTTATTTCCAAAGTTAAATTAACTCCTGGGTCTCTGGATTGGGATAAAAAAAAGAGGAAAAAATTGACTCTTCAAACTGCACAACTTCCCAAACCCGCGACCTCTACCACATAGAAGGACATGGGGCATGGGAACACCGCCACCTCCAAGTCTCACACCATCCTGACTTGGAAATATATCGTCCGTTCCTTCATCGTCGCTGGGTCAAAATCCTGGAACTCCTTCCCTAACAGCACTGTGGGAGTACCTTCACCACATGGACTGCAGCGGTTCAAGAAGGCGGCTCACCACCACCTTCTCAAGGGCAACTAGGGATGGGCAATAAATGCTGGCCTTGCCAGCGACGCACATATCCATGAATGAATTTTAAAAAATTATCCCAACTGTTGGCAGGTGGAAAAGGCAATATTCATTCGTGCTGTCGTGCCTGTGTTGAGTCTTTGAAAGAGCTGTCCAATTTCGTCCCTAAATTGAGGCCTTTAGGCTTCTTAAGACACGTTTACACTGAGCAAACCCTGTCAATACCAAAGGCTTGATCTCTTGTCGGCCTGACCTGGCCCAATGGCATCAGACAGCCACAACTCCATGTGTCTCACCAGCCCGGGAGAAGCAGGCCACCACACGTGGAGCCGAGCCGGCAACAGTGAGGAGGAGGAGGCCGCAGTGACTAAGAGGACGGAGCGGCTGAGAAACATCGTGCTCCCACTGCCACTGGATGCCAAAGAATTGACTTTCTGAACACGGCGCTGTAAAAATAGCTGACGTGTCCCAACGGGGAGTAAGCATTCCATTGTACTAGTACATATGGCAAATAAAATTGAATTGAATATGCGGAGTTGGATTCCTTCTCTTTTTTTCAGCTACGGCAATTAGGGTGGGTCCACACTCCAGCCTCCAACAGGTCTTGATTGGAGCAGTGGCAGGAAGTGAGTTAAATCAGGGAGAGTGGTGTGCAGAGGTCACAGGTCTTTGCGCGCGCTTCCCCGAGTCCACTTAGGGCAATGTAAACTGCCTTTTGTGGCCTGTAGCAAATTGCTTTTACACAGGGACTTGGAAACATAAAGCCTGGCTGTAGAAGCTTCTATTTATACGCGGTAATCCTTTCCTATAACAAATTCACAGCCTCTGATATAACCTGCATTGTTCTGGCTTCCTGTTTGACAGAGAATGCACACAAAGAACCTTCATTAAGCTGCCTTTCACTAAAATCTGGTTTCATATAACTCCTGAATGGAAGGTTGGAATGAAGGGTTATGGGTTTCTGTTTTACATGCATATATAAGAAAAAAATCAGCCTTGAATAGCTATGGTGTGATGCTGATTTCAGTTTACTTCCACTAAATGTTCGAAATGGGTAATATACTAACATGGATTGAGGATTGATTAACAGACAGAAAACAGAGAGTAGGAATAAACGGGTCATTTTTGGGCTGGCAGGCTGTAACTAGTGGGGTACCACAAGGATCAGTGCGTGGGCCTCAGCTATTTACAATTTATATCCATGATTTGGATGAGGGGACCAAATGTAATATATCCAGGTTTGCTGCTGACACAAAGCTAGGTGGGAATGTAAGTTGTGAAGAGGCTGCAAAAGGATATAGACAGGTTAAGTGAGTGGACAAGAACATGACAAATGGAATATAATGTGGAGAAATGTGTAGTTATCCACTTTGGTAGGAAAAATAAAAAAGCAGAGTATTTTTTAAATGGTGAGAGATTGGGAAATGTTGGTGTTCAGAGGGACCTGGGTGTCCTTGTACACGAATCACTGAAAGTTAACATGCTGGTACAGCAAGTAATTAGGAAAGCAAATGGTATGTTGGCCTTTATTACAAGAGGATTTGAGTATAAGAGTAAAGACGTCTTACTACAATTATATAGGGCCCTGGTGAGACCACACCTGGAGTATTGTGTACAGTTTTGGTCTCCTTACCTAAGGAAGGATATACTTACCATAGAGGGAGTGCAACAAAGGTTCACCAGACTGATTCCTGGGATGGGGGTATTGTCCTATGAGGAGAGGTTGAGTAGACTAGGCCTACATTCTCTAGAGTTTAGAAGAATGAGAGGTGATCTCATTGAAACACACAAAATTCTTACAGGGCTTGACAGGGTAGATGCAGGGAGGATGTTTCCCCTGACTGGGGAGTCTAGAACCAGGGGTCACAGTCTCAGAATAAGGGGTCGGCCATTTAGGACTGAGATGAGGAGAAACTTCTTCACTCAGGGTGGTGAATCTCTGGAATTCTCTACCCCAGAGGGCTGTGGAGGCTCAGTCGTTGAGTATATTCAAGACGGAGATCGATAGATTTTTGGATATTAAGGGAATCGAGGGCTATGGGGATAGTGCGGGAAAGTGGAGTTGAGGTAGAAGATCAGCCATGATCTTGTTGAATGACCGACCTCCTCCTATTTCTTATGTTCTTAAGCATAATTTTAAAATGCACTTTTCTTCACTGTCTGCAGTTAGCTTGTACTGTAGTGGTTTTTATTGGCGTCACAACGGAAAAAGGTTTTGTGGCTGAAGGGAATTACGTCTTAAGTATGTATTTTCAGTAGTCATTAGCCAATAGAAATCCTTGTTTAAGGGCAGTGTATTGGCACAGTGTATTGATATAGCACTGCACCATGGAATGAGTTTTACAGCTGATGATTCCTTATGCGGCAAGTTCCTGTTTTCAACCAGATCATATGGGGAAATGCTTGCTGACTATATGTGACGGGAAGGGAGAAAGTCAGTTCAAGAGACAACCTAGCTCATGTTTCCATCTCCTAGACTTTGATGATGCGTCTGGGGTGTCATAGAGAAGGGTGTGCAGCATGGGGACTATCTAAAAGAGGGGTGGAAAACTAACAGCAAAAAAAAATGGTGCATGTAAGGAAGAAATTGTTTTTATGGAGTACAAACGCAAGGAAGTTATGCTAAACCTTTATAAATCGCTGGTTAGACTTCAGCTAGATTATTGTGTCTAATTCTGGTCACCACACTTTAGAAAGGATGTCAAGGCCGTGCAGAGGAGATTTACTAGAATGGTACCAGGGATAAGGGAATTCAGTTATGTGGAGAGACTAGAGAAACAGGGATTGTTCTCCTTAGAGCAGAGAAGGTTAAGGGGAGATTCAATAGAGGTGTTCAAAATTATGAGGGGTTTTGATAGAGAGAATCTGTTTGCACTGGAAGGATTGTCAGTAACCAAAGGACACAGATTTAATGTCATTGGCAAAAAAGCCAGGGGGGAGATGAGAATTTTTTTTAGTCAGCAAGTTGTTATGATCTGGAATGTGCTGCCTGAAAGGGTGGTGGAAGCAGATTCAACAGTAACTTTCAAAGGAAATTGGATAGCTCTGAGAACCAGCACAGGCACGATGGGCCGAATGACCTCCTCCTGCACTGTACGAGTCAATCTAATTTGCATTAAACACTTCCTTTGTGATGCTCCTTGTTTAGCTGGGTTTCCAGCCTCTCAGGTGTTCCTTTGTTGAGACCAATTGCCATTGTTAAGTCTGATCATGTCACAAACCGCTCTTGCTGACTAATCCACAGGGGCAGTGCGGGTGTGCCAGAAATGGGAGAATCTGGACTCAAGTGGGTTCTCTTCCTCGCTAGAGTGGAACAGAATATCGTGGCGATTTCAGCTGTCTAAGAGACATTTCTTTTAAAGAATGGTAACAAATAGTAGTAACATTTTAAAAACGTTGTCCGCATTACAACAGTGACTGCACTTCCAAAACAGTACTTCATTGGCTGCAAAGCGCTTTGTGATGTCCTGAGATCGTGAAAGGTGCCGTATAAATCCAAGTCTTTCTTTAAAATGAGAAGAACCAAGCAAGTCTTCCCTCGGGCACGTGCATGCGCAGTGGTCGGGAGGTCCTGCGCAGGGCGCGCACCAGCTGTTCCGCTGGCAAAGATGACGCGCATGCGCAGCCTCGCACTGAACATAAAAACTGGAGAAAACATTGGAACCAAGGTGTTCATAGAAATAGGAGCAGGAGTAGGCCATTCGGCCCTTCGAGCCTGCTCTGCCATTCAATATGATCATTGCTGATCCTTTATCTCAATATACCATATTCCTGCGCTCTCCCCATACCCCTTGATGCCTTTTGTGTCTAGAAATCTATCCATCTCCTTCTTAGATATATTCAGTGACTTGGCCTCCACAGCCTTCTGTGGTAGAGAATTCCACAGGTTCACCACCCTCTGAGTGAAGAAATTTCTCCTCATCTCAGTACTAAATGTCCTAACCCGTATCCTGAGATTGTGACCCCTCGTTCTAGACCCCCCCCCCCCAGCCAGGGGAAACATCCTCCCTGCATCCAGTCTGTCTAGCCCTGTCAGAATGTTATACGTTTCAATGAGATCCCCTCTCATACACCTTTATTACATGTAATGCATTCATGCTTACATTCCTAGCTTTACAAATCTTGGGAGTGGATTACAAAGTTAGCGTGTGGTAATTAATTTACAGGAATGGCTCTTGAAAATATATTTTATGGTGCATTGTTTGTGTTGCTTCTCTCCCACAGTTTTTCAATGTAGAAGGTGGGCAGGCAGCCTTGTACCTTAACCAACCAGTTCACTAATACCAATCTGCAACTGACACTAGAAGGTTGGCTGGGGAGGGAACGAGGGAAACAGGAGTGCAAAACTTTCCCCTTACATTTTTTGTTTTTCTTTTATTTTCTCGCCATGTTAGCGAAGTGCTTAGCTCTTCCTGATCACTTCCCTTGATTCCAGGTCATGATCAGGAATTCCCAGCATGGAGAAGCATTGGCAGCAAACAGGTCAGTGGGCATGGGGGGGGTGGGGGGCAGTGTCCTGCTCACTCACGCCATTTGCTAAAACCTGCAGCTTCATGACCATGATGCACAATGCTGCATAACATATTCTGACTACAGGAAACTCTCTTTTTACCGGCACCTAAATAACCGGAAATCTCTCTTAACCAGCAAGATTCAGGAGTAGGTTCAGGTAAGTTTTACTTCATATTAGTGGCCGTGTAACCGGGGTTCCTGTATCTGTGGCCATGTAACTGGGGTTCCTGCACCTGTTGCTATGCAACAGGGACGCCTGGATCTGTGGCCGTGTAACCGGGGCTCTCGTACCTTAGTAAGTATACCTCGCTGTAATCCGGACTTTTTGATCAACCGGCACCATGCCGGTCCCGTCGGTGCCGGTAAAAAGAGAGTTTCCTGTATTTTGAGCTGCGGTATGTTGCTGATGACCAACCCAGCCACCAGTACGTGCATTAACTATTCCACATTCTTAAATCCTAGTGACTTGGTGCGGCCTTAGTAGGGGTAAATTCCTCTTTGAATTGAGAATTAATTTTTGTCCGTGCTCTTACACTTCTTTACAGGTCGGAGCAATTTTAATGCATAACAACAACAACTTGTATTTATACTTGTATTAACGTAGTAGAAACATCCCAAGGCACTTCACAGGAGTGTCATCGGACAAAAATTAACAACAAGCCAAAGAAGGAAATGGGCAGTTGACCAAACATTTGGTCAAAGAGGTAGGTTTTAAGCAGAGTCTTAAAGGGGGTGAGAGAGAGGTGGAGATGCAACGAGGTTTGGGCCGGGAATTCCAGAGCTTAGGGATTAGACAACTGAAGGCACGGCCGCCAATGGTGGAGTGAAGGAAGTGGGAGATGCACAAGAAGCCAGAGTTGGAGGAACGCAGAGTTCTCCGAGGGTTGTGGGGCTGGAGGAGGTTACAGAGATGGGGATGGGACGAGGCGAGGCCAAAGAGGGATTTGAACATGTAGCTCCTGCATCAGTGGTGCTTTTGATTGTTAAGGATCTTTGGCCTAAATAGCTTCACCTTGACATTTAATGGAAAAGATGCATATGGCTTCTGTTCAAGAGCTGCTGTTGGAACAGTGGAAGGAATAGAGTCATAGAGTAATACAGCACGGATAGAGGCCCTTCGGCCCATCGTGTCCGCGCCAGCCATCAAGCCCTGTCTAATCTAATCCCATATTCCAGCATTTGGCCCGTAGCCTTGTATGCTATGGCATTTCAAGTGCACATCCAAATGCTTCTTAAATGTTGTGAGGGTTTCTGCCTCCACAACCCTTTCAGGCAGTGAGTTCCAGACTCCAACCACCCTCTGGGTGAAAAAGTTCTTTCTCAAATCCCCTCTAAACCTCCCGCCCTTTACCTTGAATCTATGCCCCCTAGTTATTGACCCCTCTACTAAGGGAAAAAGCTCCTCAGCATCCATCCTATCTATGCCCCTCATAATTTTGTACACCTCAATCATGTCCCCCCTCAGCCTCCTCTGCTCCAAGGAAAACAAAACCAATCTGCCCAGTCTCTCTTAGCTGAAGCGCTCCAGCCCTGGTAACATCCTGGTGAACCTCCTCTGCACCCTCTCTAACGCGATCACATCCTTCCTGTAGTGTGGCGACCAGAACTGCACACAGTATTCCAGCTGTGGCCTAACCAGTGTTTTATACAGCTCCATCATAACCTCCTTGCTCTTATATTCAATGCCTCGGCTAATGAAGGCAAGTATCCTATATGCCTTTTTTACCACCTTATCCACCTGTTCCGCCGCCTTCAGGGATCTGTGTACTTGCACACCCAGATCCCTCTGACCCTCCGTCTTGCCTAGGGTCTTTCCATTCATTGTGTATTCCTTTGCCTTGTTAGTCCCCCCAAAGTGCATCACCTCGCACTTTTCCGGGTTAAATTCCATTTGCCACTGTTCCGCCCATCTGACCAACCCATCTATATCGTCCTGCAGACTGAGGCTACCCTCCTCGCTATTTACCACCCTACCAATTTTTGTATCATCCGCGAACTTACTGATCATACCCTTTACATTCATATCCAAGTCATTAATGTAGACCACAAACAGCAAGGGACCCAGCACCGATCCCTGTGGTACCCCACTGGCCACAGGCTTCCAGTCACAAAAACAACCTTCGACCATCACCCTCTGCCTTCTGCCACTAAGCCAGTTTTGTATCCAACGTGCCAAGGCACCCTGGATTCCATGGGCTCTTACCTTCTTGACCAGTCTCCTGTGCGGGACTTTATCGAAGGCCTTACTGAAATCCATGTATACCACATCCACTGCGTTACCCTCATCCACACACCTAGTCACCCCCTCAAAAAATTCAATCAAATTAGTCAGACATGATCTTCCCTTGACAAAGCCATGTTGACTATCCCTGATTAATCCTTGCCTCTCCAAGTGGAGACAAATTTTGTCCCTCAGGATTTTTTCCAATAATTTTCCTACCACTGATGTTAGGCTCACTGGCCTGTAGTTCTCCGGTTTTTCCCTACTACCCTTCTTGAATAATGGTACTACATTAGCGGTTCTCCAGTCCTCTGGCACATCCCCTGTGGCCAGAGAGGTCCTGAATATATGTGTTAGAGCCCCCGCAATCTCCTCCTTTGCCTCACACAGCAGCCTGGGATACATTTCATCCGGGCCTGGGGATTTATCCATTTTTAGGCCAGCTAAAACCGCCAATACCTCCTCCCTCTCGATGTTAATATGTTCGAGCATATCACAGTCCCCCCCGCCCTATTTCTATGTCTACATCGTCCTTCTCCATGGTGAAAACGGATGCAAAAAATTCATTTAGAACCCCTCCTACATCTTCCGGCTCCACACACTGATTGCCACTTTTGTCCCTAATGGGCCCTATTTTTTCCCTAGTTATCCTCTTACCCTTAATATACTTATAAAACATCTTTGGATTTTCCTTTATTTTGCTCGCCAGTGTTATTTCATGGCCCCTCCTTGATCTCCTAATTTCTTTTTTAAGTATCCCCCTGCACTTTTTGTACTCCTCTAGGGCTTCCTCCGTCTTTAGCCTTTTGTATCTACCAAAAGCCCTCCTTTTTTTCCTAATCCATTCTCGTATATCCCCTGACATCCACGGTTCCCTGTGGTTTTTGGAACCACTCTTGACCTTTACGGGAACATGTTGCCATTGTATGATCTCAATCTCCCTTCTGAAAGCCTCCCATTGCTCCGATGTGGATTTTCCTACAAGTAGCTGATCCCAGTCCATTTTGGCCAGATCCTGCCTTATCCTATTAAAATCGGCCTTCCCCCAATTTAGAACCTTTATTTCCAGCCCATCCCTGTCCTTTTCCATGACCACCTTAAATCTTACCATATTATGGTCACTATCACCAAAGTGCTCACCTACTAGCACTTTTTCCACTTGGCCGGCCACATTCCCTAGAATTAGGTCCAGTACCGCCCCCTCTCTTGTAGGACTTTCTACATGCTGGCTCAAAAAGCTCTCCTGGATGCACTTTAAGAATTCTACACCCTCTGAGCCTTTCACACTCTGACTATCCCAGTTAATATTGGGGAAGTTGAAATCCCCCATTATTATTACCCTATTATTTGCACATTTCTCTGAGATTTGCCAACATATCTGTTCCTCTATCTCCCCCTGGCTGTTTGGAGGCCTATAGTACACTCCCAGCAAAGTGCTTGCCCCCTTTTTGTTTTTAAGCTCCACCCATATGGCCTCATTAGAGGACCCTGCTAATATATCATCCCTCCTTACTGCAGTAATTGACTCCTTAATTAATATTGCGACACCCCCTCCTCTTATACCTCCCCCTCTGTCTCGCCTGAAGATTCTGTACCCCGGAATATTGAGCTGCCAGTCTTGCCCCTCCCTCAACCATGTCTCTGTGATAGCAACAATATCATACTCCCATGTGTTTATCAACACCTTCAGTTCATCCACCTTATTTGCAAGACTCCTTGCATTAAAATAGATGCCATCCAGCCTTGCCCTTATATATTTGCCCTGTCTACCAAGCTGACTTGTTTTTTTCTCTATAATTGGCAGCACATCCCCCCCCCATTTCAGCTCCCCTCTGTATCCCATCCCCCTGCCAAGTTAGTTTAAACCCCCCCCCCCAACAGTGCTAGCAAACCTCCCCGCAAGGATATTTGTCCCGCTCTGGTTCAGGTGCAACCTGTCCGACTTGTACAAGTCCCACCCTTCCCAGAAGCAGGCCCAGTGATCCAGGAAAGTAAAACCCTCCCCCCTACACCAACTCTTTAGCCACGCATTCATCTGCTCTATCCTCCCATTCCTATACTTACTAGCACGTGGCACTGGGAGTAATCCAGAGATTACAACCTTTGAGGTCCTGCTCTTTAATCTGTTACCTAGCTCCCTAAATTATTGATGCAGGACCTCATCCCTCTTTTTACCTATGTCGTTGGTACCAATGTGGACCACGACCACTGGCTGTTCACCCTCCCCCTCCAGAATGCCCTGCAGCCGCTCAGTGACATCCTTGACCCTGGCACCAGGGAGGCAACAAACCATCCTGGATTCACGTCTACGGCCACAGAAACGCCTATCTGTTCCCCTTACTATAGAATCCCCTACCACTATTGCTCTCCCACTCTTTTTCCCCCCTTCCTGGGCAGCAGGAGCACCCCCAGTGCCAGGAAGTTGGCTGCTGCTGCCTTCCCCTGGTGAGTCATCCCCCTCAACAGTATCCAAAGCGGTATACTTGTTTGAAAGGGGGATGTCCGCAGGGGTTCCCTGCACTACCTGCCTGCCTTTGTTGCTCCGCCTGATGGTCACCCCCTGTGCTGCCCTACCCTGAGGCGTGAACAACTTGCTAAACGTGCTATCCACGAGCCTCTCAGCATCGCGCATGCTCCAAAATTCATCCACCCGCAGCTCGAGCGCCGCAATGCGGTCTACAAGTAGCTGCAGCTGGATGCATTTCCCGCACACATGGTCGTCAGGGACACTGGCAGCGTCCCTGATTTCCCACATGGAGCAAGAGGAGCAGAACACGGGTCTGAGCTCTCCTGCCATGACTCACTCCTTTAATTAATTTAAAAATTTATTCAATACCCCAGTTACAGGTATACTCTAGGGCGCTTCATTTACCAACTGTCCCCACTACACCAGAGACCCTAGAAATTTAACACCACAGAAGTCAAGCTTGTATTGAAAAGAGAGAAATACTCACCAACCAATCACTTACCTGCTCCCTGGTGACGTCACACTCTGATTACTTTTTACCTCTCTCCTCTGCTGTTGATTTGGTATGCCTCGGCCTTCACGCCGGTTTTTAAGCCGGGCTCCTCCTCCGCTGCTGCTCTCCCCCGAACTGGTCGGGCCTCGGCCTTCACGCCGGTTTTTAAGCCGGGCTCCTCCTCCGCTGCTGCTCTCCCCCGAACTGGTCGGGCCTCGGCCTTCGCGCCGGTTTTTAAGCCGGGCTCCTCCTCCGCTGCTGCTCTCCCCCGAACTGGTCGGGCCTCTGCCTTCACGCCGGTTTTTAAGCTGGGCTCCTCCTCCGCTGCTGCTCTCCCCCGAACTGGTCGGGCCTCTGCCTTCACGCCGGTTTTTAAGCCGGGCTCCTCCTCCGCTGCTGCTCTCCCCCGAACTGGTCGGGCCTCGGCCTTCGCGCCGGTTTTTAAGCCGGGCTCCTCCTCCGCTGCTGCTCTCCCCCGAACTGGTCGGGCCTCTGCCTTCACGCCGGTTTTTAAGCCGGGCTCCTCCTCCGCTGCTGCTCTTCCCCCGAACTGGTCGGGCCTCTGCCTTCACGCCGGTTTTTAAGCCGGCTCCTCCTCCGCTGCTGCTCTCCCCCGAACTGGTCGGGCCTCTGCCTTCACGCCGGTTTTTAAGCCGGGCTCCTCCTCCGCTGCTGCTCTCCCCCGAACTGGTCGGGCCTCTGCCTTCACGCCGGTTTTTAAGCCGGGCTCCTCCTCCGCTGCTGCTCTCCCCCGAACTGGTCGGGCCTCTGCCTTCACGCCGGTTTTTAAGCCGGGCTCCTCCTCCGCTGCTGCTCTCCCCCGAACTGGTCGGGCCTCTGCCTTCACGCCGGTTTTTAAGCCGGGCTCCTCCTCCGCTGCTGCTCTCCCCCGAACTGGTCGGGCCTCTGCCTTCACGCCGGTTTTTAAGCCGGGCTCCTCCTCCGCTGCTGCTCTCCCCCGAACTGGTCGGGCCTCTGCCTTCACGCCGGTTTTTAAGCCGGGCTCCTCCTCCGCTGCTGCTCTCCCCCGAACTGGTCGGGCCTCTGCCTTCGCGCCGGTTTTTAAGCCGGGCTCCTCCTCCGCTGCTGCTCTCCCCCGAACTGGTCGGGCCTCTGCCTTCGCGCCGGTTTTTAAGCCGGGCTCCTCCTCCGCTGCTGCTCTCCCCCGAACTGGTCGGGCCTCTGCCTTCGCGCTGGTTTTTAAGCCGGGCTACTCCTCCGCTGCTGCTCTCCCCCGAACTGGTCGGGCCTCTGCCTTCGCGCCGGTTTTTAAGCCGGGGGGCGGGGGGGTGGGGGGAGGGAGTTATTAAAGTGAGCTGACAAGCTAAAGATGTGGGTTGAAAGAAATGCATAGAGCAGCAAAGAGATTGTAGAAAATCCCAGACTGTTCTGTTGGGAAAGTGCTGCATGTGCCACCAATACCCCTTGTGAGGGCCTAGGGCATGGGCTACCATTGACGTTAAGACCATCATTTGTGTTCCTGCAGTGCACCATATTGGCACGTGGAAAGGCAGAACTGAAGGGTGAGTAGAGCACAAAACTATGTGACAATGTTAACTTTGGATCGAATGGTTGCATACACAGGTTCAACATGGGTACAGTAGTGCAGTGGTTATGTTACTGGACTAATAATCCAGAGAATGCTGAGTTCAAATCCCACTATGGCAGTTTGAGAATTTGAATTTAGTTTAAAAAATCTGAAAAAATAAGAAAAACCAGAGGAGGCTGAAGAGAGACTTAATTGAGGTGTATAAAATTGAGGGACCTAGATAGAGTGGACAGGAAGGACCTATTTCTCTTAGCGGAGAGGTCAATAACCAGGGGGCTTAGATTTAAAGTAATTGGTAGAAGGTTTAGAGGGGAGTTGAGAAGAACTTTTTTCACCCAGAGGGTGGTGGGGGTCTGGAACTCACTGCCTGAAAGGGTGGTCGAGGCAGAAACCCTCATCACATTTAAGAAGTACTTGGATATGCACTTGAAGTGCCGTAACCTACAGGGCTACGGACCAAGAGCTGGAAAGTGGGATTAGGCTGGAGAGCTCTTTTTCAACCGGCGCAGACACGATGGGCCGAATGGCCGCCTTCTGTGCCGTAAATTTCTATGAAAGCTGGTATCAGTAAAAAGTGACCATGAAGCTGTTGGATTGTCGTAAAAACCTAACTGGTTCACTGATATCCTTTAGGGAAGGAAACCTGCCGTCCTTACCCAGTCTGGCCTATATGTGACTCCAGTCCCAGGCCAACATGGTTGACTCTGAAGTGCCCTAACAAGCCACTTAGTTGTATAAGAAATAGGAGCAGGAGTAGGCCATACGGCCCCTCGGGCCTGCTCCGCCATTCAATAGGATCATGGCTGATCTGAATCTAGACTCGCGTCCACTTCCCTGCCCTCTCCCCATAACCCCTAATTCCCTTCTCTGCTAGGAAAATGTCTATCTCCATTTTAAATTTATTTAATGTTGCAGCTTCCACAGCTCTCTGAGGTAGCAAATTCCATAGATTTACTACCCTTTGAGTGAAGAAGTTTCTCCTCATCTCAGTTTTGAAAGGGCAGCCCCTTATTCTAAGATTATGCCCCCTAGTTCTAGTCTCGCCCTAGTTCTAATCTCACCCATCAGTGGAAACATCCTCACCGCATCCACCCGATCAAGCCCCCTCACAATCTTATATGTTTCGATAAGATCTTTTCTTAAATATGGAAATCAGAGCAACTTGGGGTGGACAATAAATGTCAACCTTGCCAGTAACGCCCAGGATGAATAAGGAAAAATGCCACTAACTAGTCGGCTGAAATTGACTGCACCAGTTGCCATTCTACCTATTGGCACAACACGGTTGAATTTTACTTTTCCATACATTGCAGCCATAAAAATGGTGGACCCAAAAGGTTTGCCTGAACGTCAGGTTGTGATTTGTCAAGATGACTGCCTTTGAACTGAGCACTGCAGCTGGCTGTTAGTACTGCAAGTTCGGGAATACTTGAATTCTCTCACTTTTTCATTACTTTTTATATTAAAATAACAGATTTATAATTATCAAGATTATCCAAAGCTGATATGGCATGCCCCTATGGTATTATTTAATTACATTTCCTGTGAATAGTGCTGTATCATTTTGTACTAACACATCCCTTCTGTTGAGGCATGTTTTATGATTTCATTCTGATGGGTCTGTAAAATTGTACAACTGTTCTATCAATTGATGTGAATATATCTTGTAGATGATGGGACCCATATGAAAAAGGCAGTAAGGTGCATTATTTAATTAAATTATTATTTTACCACAAGGTAACAATTTTTATATATGAGAAATGAAATGATTGCCATGACAGCTTTGAGCTTCTCGCTTCAGCTACTTGTGTTCTGGAGAGACTGGAGAATCTGGTGTTCTCCTTAAAGCACAGAAGGTTAAGGGGAGATTCAATAGAGGTGTTCAAAATCATGAAGGGTTTTGATAGAGCAAATAGGGAGAAACTCTATCCATTGGCAGGAGGGTCAGCAACCAGAGGACACAGATTTAAGGTATTTGGCAAAAGAACCAGAGGGGAGATGATTTTTTTTTTTACGCAGCGAGTCGTTGTGATCTGGAATGCGCTGCCTGAAAGGGCGGTGGAAGCAGATTCAATAGTAACTTTCAAAAGGGGAATTGGATAAATACTTGAAGGGGAAAAATTTGCAGGGCTATGGGGAAAGAGCTGGAGAGAGTGGGACTAATTGGATCACTCCTTCAAAGAGCCGGCACAGGCATGATGGGCTGAATGGCCTCCTTCCGTGCTGTATCATTCTATGATTCTGTGATACCTCTGCTTTTGACAGAGCCAATCCAAGGGAAAAGCATTAGCAGTATGGGCACTGCACATATGAGCCTTTTCAGGTTTGAGCCCACTGAGTGCGTGGTCAGTAGCTTAACAAGTGGCTCAGCAGCATTAGTGCCGGTGTGTTCTGAATCGCTCCTCGGTTGTACATTAGTTGTAATGCATCTCTTCTCGCAGCGCACGGGGTAAATTAGCACACTCTTGTGAATGTGACTAAAAGTGCCTTTAGCACACTCTCAATGCACTAAGGGTAAACGCACCCTCTGTGTATATTAACCAGGAAAGTGGTCTGGTGTTAACAGTACTTTGTCTTAATTTCCCATCCTCAAGACCTCCGAACAGGAGCTCCCCTAGCCTCCTTTCGTCATCTTTCCCTCCTACAATCTACAAGCTTCTAAGGCCCAAATTGGCCTCCCTTCTTCCTGATTTACCTTGGTGTCCCTCCTAATCTTTCCTACGGCCTTGGGCCTCATGTAGATTTCTCAATAATTTTAAGGACAAATTTAAATTGCGTTGTGGGCTAGATTTATTTCTTTGTAAATGTTATCGGCGTTCTGAGATTTTATTTTTTGGGGTGGGAATAAGGAGGGAAATTAATGTTTTCTATTTGTTTGAGACGGTGAGGCTTCAGCCAATGTTGCTTGGCGGGTAGTGTCTAGAGAGTGTAAGAGAGCAGCCTGACTCCTCATCAGATTCCCCCACATCCCTGTGAAAAAGTACTTCCTTCTGTTTGGCATCTCCACTAGTGGCATAGCCAAGGTTGCGAACACACCAGTTTTTTTTTTAAACTTTTCTCTCTGCACTATTTTTAGTGCAGCCATTAACACAAACTCCTCTCTGTACTACTTTAATGTCGTTGTTAACCCATTAAAATTTTATAAGAACGCCTGCAAACACATGAAACGGGGACAGGAGTAGGCCATTGACCCTCTCAGGCCTGGTTTCCTGGTTACAATACACTGAAAGGGTGAGTTTACCCTTAGTGCATAGAGAGTGTGCTAAAGGCACTTTAAGTCACATTCACAGAATGAGCTAATTTATTCACTGGTCCCTTTGAGCATCTGCATTCCCCAATTTTTCACCATTTAGGAAATACTCTGCCTTTCTGTTTTTTCTACCAAAGTGGATAACTTCACATTTATCCACATTATATTCCATCTGCCATGTTCTCGCCCACTCACTGAGCCTACTTTGGACGCAAGTTGAATTTCTCGGCCGTTGTTGTTCCACGCCCACTTTTTTTTTCTGGATTTAGATTTCATTGCCTGATGGTGCTAATTCCGCAATGTATTAAAAAAAAAATGCAGCAAATGTAGAGATGCTGACTCGAGGTGGAACTGACTTTTGATGGTGGAGATGTGTAAATATTTTCTGTGAGCAAAGTCATACTGGAGCCTGAAGCAGAGATTCCAATGTCGCACGCATTTCAACAGAGATTTGGCTGTGTTCGGCCAAGTCCAATTGGAAATAGTTGCAGCTTGACGTGAAGCCCAAAGGAAAGCATCAAGAAAGTTGAGCAAACCTGACTCATTTCCTGCACATAGTGTCTGTCTTACTTTCGCAACTGAGAACAATCACAGAACTGGAAATGAAACAAACCAGAATAAAAAGGTGAAAATAATCTTTTATGCTCTCCAAATAAATTCTGGGCTATTTCATATTTTTTTTTTAAGAAGTAACTCGGACAACCTCCACTAGGAAACACTTGAGAATAAACTGAGGGCTTATGCTCAGAAAAAGGGTGTGGAAGGATTATAATCCATGGGCTGGATATTCCGCCTGGAGGCGGGATGGTGGGGGGTTCGCGGTCCCACTCCCGGTTGCAGCCGCTCTCCATTGATGATTTTCCCGAGATTGGCCTCATTGGGCCGGCTAGCGCGCACGTCTGCTTTAATCGGTGGGTGCGGAACGGCTGCTCGCGCTTGATGATGCGCTGGGAGCCTGGATATTTAAGGGGGCCGTGTCCCCTTGGATTTTCACTTGCTTTCTTCTGCTTGCGAATTCTGGTTGCTGCAGGCATGGCAGCTCAACGGTCCAAGGCTGCTCCCCGGTGTGGTGATGATTCCCTCCATGCTCTTGTGGATGGAGTAAGAGGACGCAAGGAGGTCCTCTTCCCTTCCGATGGACGGAGGAAGTCTCCTCAGCACACAAAGGCAGCCTGGCTGCAAATTGCTGAAGAGGTCAATGCAAGGTCGGTCTGTGTACACACACACACACCTGGGTGCAGTGTAGAAAAAGATTCAATGATCTGCGCCCAGCAAAAGTGAGTATAACATCACACTTACCTTCAATCTGTTCCCCATCTCTTCTCATCCCCCCATCACTTTGCATTGGCAACCTACTCCTGCACATCCCAACTTAACCTAACATTCCTTGCACCGTCACCCATCCCTCTCTGCACAGAATCACCTCACCATCCCACTATGCACCCTTCACACTTGATCTCACTGTTATGCAATGACAACAACTAACGACACACAGGGAGGGACCTTGGTATTGGCACCTCACTCCATTTTTGTCTCCCTCTAAACATCTATGTTATCCATTCTTTACACTCACTCCATCAATCTTGCTGAAACTCCACCTGTGTCCCTCATTGCAGGAAAAGAGAGCCCACAATAAGAGGGAGAGGGGGAGGACAGGAGGAGGCCCACCATCCATGGCACATCTAACGAACGCTGGGAAGGCAGCTCTGGAGATTGTCAGAAGGGCAGAGGAGCTGGAAGTGGGGGACGGAGAGACGGGCACAGTACAGCAAGCTGGTGACAGAATTGAGTTGCAACCCTGTGATTTTTGCTTTCCTGAGTGACTGAAATGGCATCTGATGCTCATAGAAATTGAATTCTGATCATCTGCACACTGGGATGTGTCTGCTACCTAAATATCACATGTCTAACTCATGCCTTTACTCCCCCACAGGACCATCGAGAGCCCCCCTCCCCACTGTTCAAGAGGAAGAGCCGGAGGACTCCTCAGAGGAAACTGCAGCCTCTGAGGGAGCAGCGTCAGCAGAAATGAGCGCATCCAGCACCAGTGCAGAGACTCACACCTCGGTGGGTAGTTTGTGAGATAGAGTAGTGTTGTCACCTGGTGTATCACAGCTCACAAATGAGCATCAGCAGATGGTGGAGACAGGGACAGCAGAGGAGAGTCCTCGTCAGAGGGTGCGGGATGCTCCTAGCTCTGCTCAGCTGCATGTCGACCCTGTGCCTCGGGCCATCCAGAAAGAGAGCAGTGCTGGAGCTTCAGGAACAAGTGCAGGAGTCTCTGACTGGGTTTGCAACCATGGTAACTGCAAGTGTGCAGAGAATGGAGGAGTCCATCTCGAACATGAGCAATGCCATGGTGCACGCATTGGAGAATGTAGCTGTCACTGGAAAGGATGGCAACCTCCATGGAGGACATAAATTGGCAGACTCAGGAGAACGTGGTAACACTTCTAAATAGATGGTCATCTATGGAGGTTTAGATAGATGGGCATCTATTGAGGAGAGAAACCAGAGGTTCGTGGACTTCCTTGTTTTGAGGAATGTCAGCACAGAAATGGGTCCTCATGGCCCCACTGGTGTGCAGCAAGGTTTTCTCCAGCTACTTGCTAGCAGTGAAGTGTGCGTGACCCATGAGCAGGATGGTGGTGGTCGATAACAAGCAAGTGTGGGCTCTTCTCCAAACGCTCACATTCCCATGCCATTGCAGAGCCCCAGATGTCTCACCCAAATGAAATGGCCGTCTCTGCCCCTGCACAGCCACAGGAGGAGCAGACTTTTGCGGAGCCCTCCAAGGCTTCCAAACCCAGAGGACGACCACCAAAGGTGTCTAAGCAGGGAAGTAAGCAAGCTGCCTCTACATCTGCTGAAGCCACAGGGGAAGCACCACGTAAAAGCACGCATAAGAGAAAGCTAAAACACACACAGTCACAAAGGGTCATCACTTGGGTGATTTCATATTATACCAATTTACGTTTGTGATCTTTATTTCTAGTGTATTAAAGTTATGCAATGTCAATGATTCAATGCGTTGCCCTATGTGTGCTCAGAATTGGAACTGGCACGCTGAGGGTGCCTTTCATCTGCAGTGATGGTGGGGAGAGTGATAGGAATGCACAGTTCATTATTCAGATGCTGTGTTGTGTGGAATGGAGGTCCTGCCAACCCTCAAGTGCATGTGCCAGCCATATGTATGTGCAGTGTAAAGTTACGCGAATCTGGCATGGATTAGTCCATCCCTTGCCTCACTGCCAGCAATGAGCTCGCGTGCTGGTAGCACTGGGACAGCCGCTTCCGCCAGGTGTTCCTCATCTGCAGCCTCATTCGGTTCTTCCTCCTCTTCTGCGGAGGCTGTGCGATGAGCCACTTGTTCCTCGGGCAGCGGTAAGCCACGCTGCAGTGCGATGTTGTGCGGGGCACAGCAGACCATGATGATTCTGGACACCCTGGCTGGTGCGTGCTGCAGGGCTCCACCAGATCTGTCCAGGTATCCGAAGCGCATTTTGGGCAAGCCTATGGTTTGCTCTATGATGCTTCTGGTGGAAATGTGGCTTTCACTGTAACGCTCCTCAGCTTCGTTTGATGGCCTGCTCATCGGTGTCATCAGCCACATCGTCAGGGGATAACCCTTGTCTCCAAGTAACCATCCGGAAAGTTGGGTTGGTGGATTGAAGAGCTGAGGTACAGTGGACTGCCGCAGGATGTACGAGTCATGGCAGCTGCTAGGGAACTTTGCACACACATGCCATAATAATGTTTTTCCTATGGTTATATACCAGCGGCACGTTAAGGGAGTGGAAGCCCTTGCGGTTGACAAATACTGCTGGGTTCTGATGGGGTGCCCTGAAGGCCACGTGTGCAGTTGATGAGGCCCTGCACCCTTGGGAACCGCCGTACATGGTATCGGTGACCTGCGTTATGCATCAGTGTGCGGCCAACTGGGAGATGGCGCTGATGTCTGCAGATGATCCCTGGAATGACCCTGACGCAAAGAAGTTGAGGGCGGTGGTGACTTTGACGGCCACTGGTAAGGGGTGTCCACCCGCTCCTCTGGGCTCCAGGTGTTGGTGCAGCGAAGTTGAGGGCGGTGGTGACTTTGACGGCCACTGGTAAGGGGTGTCCACCCGCTCCTCTGGGCTCCAGGTGTTGGTGCAGCATTGTGCAGATGTCTGCGACTATCTCTCGCGAAAGTCTCAGCCTCCTTTGTCACTGCTGCTCAGTCATGTTGAGTAAGCTCATCCTCTGCCTGTAAGCCCTGTGTTGGGGGTATCTCCTGGGGCACAGTGCATCCCTGCACTGATACCCTCTGCCCTGTGCAGCATCAGGTGGCTCAGGAGAAGGTTGGCGCTGGTGTGCCTGGTTCTGCTGTTGCCGTGGCTGCTCGTCCTCTGATTCTGAGGACCAGGGTGAGAGAGTATAAACGGTTCCCATTCTGCTGGTAAAAATTCACTTGAGGATGAAATGTTATAAGTGCTCAGTCAATGTGGAGAGAACTTATTCCAAGGCGGTCACAGTGTACATAGATCTCACAACACACACTTACAACCTCAATACACCTGAAAAATGTCTTCCAAATCCTGAAATCGGAAAGTTCTGGCTTTTGAAATTGAACTGATGTGGCAGGTTAGCTTTAATGCTGCACTTGCAGCTGTGAACTATTCAGCTTGTTGGAACACCCGACACAATCAGCTGGCGTGTTTCTGGAACGCCGTGGAACACGCTGAAAATGTGGCAAAATTGAAAAGCCCTCTCAAAATCCCATTGAACAGGTAGTTAACAAGCTGTTAATTACCTTAACTGCCTCTCCCGCTGCTTGGTGTCGGGTCTGATCAGGAGTTGCAGACCCGACACTTTGGAAAGTTGCGTGGAGGTGGGTTCGCGGCGGGTCTGCAACCCACCGTCTATCATTTTGGATTTAACTCCTGACCCACCCCCAAACCCGCCTTCTGAGCACCGGCAAAATCGCGGCCCTTGTGTTTTAAAAGTACATTTCTCTGACTAAGATCCCTTAGAGGCACGACAATAGTATTTCAAGCACAAAAGGGTTAGACTCATTCCCCAGGGGACAGGCTGTAGCTCAGTTGGTTAGCCCAGTTCATGCTGAACAGGACCACCATGTCCACAAAATACATTGGCCCGTAATTTCCGATAGGAGGCTTCCTGCGTGCGAATGCCTCCGATCGGGGAAAAATCTACGCCCTTACCTGAGGGCTCCCGAGGTCTGGCCGTTTCCGATTCTGGGCCTCTCCATAGTCAAAATGCGCAAGGCCCACATATCCCAGGGGCGCAAGCAGTTCGCAAGCGTCCCTGGGATCACGTGGGCCAGGCGAGCCGATGGGAGAAGGGAATCCCCCTTCATACTTTTGACAGGTAGATAGACCTGTCAAAAGTATGAATGGGGATCACTGAAAAAAGACATGACAACATTAAATAAAAAAAATTTAAATCTCATTTTTTAAATGAGTTAAAATTACATTAAATATTTTAAACAAAAATTAAATTTTTTGAAAAAAATAATTAATTTTTTTATGGGGCTAAAAATAAACTTACCTATTTTAAAAGTATTTTAAAATTATAAATGAGAGAACTTTTTTTTAACTTTTTTAAACTCTTATGCTGGTAAAAGTAGGCCTTACGCCTTACTGCTTTTACCAGGCGTAAGATTTCTAAGGGTTTTCAGCGGGCGGAGGTTCTGCAGAAAGTGGAACTCTCCACCGGAGAGGCCCTTCTCCAGGGCAGGCGTGTGATCTGTCAAGAGGATTCTTGACAGATCGGAAATGCCGGTTTTCAACGCATGCGCTTCACATGCCTGAGACCGGCATTTCCGATGTCCCTGTGGGTGTGTACACAGCCCGTACCCACCCGTAGGGATCGGAAAATACGGGCCATAGAATCATAAATAGTACCTCCCAGAAGGAGGCCATTTGGTTCATTGAGTCTGCGCCGGCTGTTTACAAAGAGTAGTCCAGTTAGTCCCACTCCCTTTTGAAGGCTACTATTGAATCTGTATCCACCGCCCTATCAGGCAGTGTATTCCAAATCCTGACGACTCGTTGCGTAAAAAAGTTCTTCCTCATGTCACCTCTGGTTCTTTTGCCAATCACCTTAAATCTGGGCCCTCTGGTTATCGACCCTTCAGCCATTGGAAACAGTTTCTCTCTATTTACTCTATCTAAACCCTTCATGATTTTAAACACCTCTATTATATCTCCTCTTAGCCTTCTCTGCCCTAAGTAGAACAACCCCAGCTTCTCCAGTCTATTGGGGTTTAAGAAAACTATAGGACTCTTTCCCCCACCCCCCCCCGCCCCAATGGCCCAAGTGCTTCAGACCTATGCCGTACAAACTAGAAAAGATCCAACTTCATTCCCTGATGAGTGCCGAGTTAGCTCATCACTGAAGGGCACAGAAGTATCCCCAGGTAATGTGGGCCAAATAAGAAAATCAGCCAGGTTTCCCAGTCTTGATCGCTAGCCAGTGAAACTCAGTGGAGAAGGCAGGTGTGGGGGCATTGGGTAAGGACTACTGTGACGCTCCATGGTGTTAATGCTCACACACGAACAATGGGTGAGACACCAGCAGCATGTATCTGTGGAGCCACATCCTGTGAGAGTCAGTGCTCACAGGAGAGGTTTAGGGATTGAACCTTCTCAAGAAATCTCCTTATAACAACAGCAACTTGCAATTATTTAGTGCGTTTAACATGGGAAACGTCCCAAGACACTCCTGTAGACACTTGCTCACATGGGATATGATTCCATAGGTGCAAGCTACCTAGAGGCATGGAAAGCAGACTTGAAGCTTGGTCAAAGATGGGTTTAAGGAAATTTATAATGGAGGAGGGAAGGTTGGGGGACTAGAGGGAGGGGGTTTCCAGAGATTGGAAGCCAGGTGGCTGGTGACGACCCTCCCTGACCAAGCTTTGAACAAGCCTTTGGTCAGCTCTTCTAATCTCTCCTTTCCCACTAAGGTGTCTGCTTTCCATACATCTAAAGAGTCAGAGAAGCGGTGATGGCTGGTGACATTTCGGATTAGTGTTGTCTAATCAAGGCAGCGGGGCCTTTGCTCATGCACTTATATCCTGTGCCACTGTCCAGGACACAAGCCAGTAATCTGTCTGCCATTTTCAGGTAGTTGTCACAATGAAATGACAAAAAAGAAGGATCCGATTGAACTGGGAGTTACCTGACCATCAAACTGTCAGCCAGTCTGACTGAGACACAACCACAACTTCTGCACTCCAAGTCTAGGTCAGTGCTGTGCAATAGTAATCTCTGACTGGCCACAGGTATGGCTATGGCAACGCTGAGTTAGCCACAAGCACTGATTTTAGTAGAAAACGCCTTAGGCATACTCACGCAATACAGGTAAATGTACTTCAGGTGTGTATGTTTATGTAACAAACATTTATCACCATTCAGTAACCAAGGAATGAAAGCACTCGAGCATCAAAAAACATGCACACACTCTGCTTTTCATTTTACCAGCAAACACACAAATAGGGTAAAGTTCATATGCACACGTCGTGCGACTGAGTATTGAAATCACATGCCCAACAACAGTGTCTATTATTCATTTTTCATTTGGGAATCAGAACTGCAATGAGTCGCATCTGGTTTTTTGAGTATTGGGCCACACTGGTCGAGGTGAGGCGGTGTTTCCTCTGTTGAACCTCCTCTGCGGATAAGCAGTCTGGCGGTGCGGAGGCATTTGAGGGATCTGGAGCAGTGGTTCTCAAAATTCTCTGGTTGAAGGACCCCTTTTCAACTGGATTAGTAATCACGGACCCCCATCTAAATTATAATCCTCATAATATGAAAGTGCTGTGAAGTGTTTTAATAATGCTGTTAAGAAAACCGGTATTTACTTACAGATATCAGGGTGTGCCACGCTACCATCGATCAACTTCTTGGCGCCCACCACCAGCCTTGGTAACTGCGAATCTACCTGGCGCTCTCGGCGCTCCTCCATGCACAGAGCCCTCCTAGGTGAGACAGCCAGCCCACTCTCCGCTGCACATGTTGCAGCCGCACACTGCTCCTGCAACAAGCCCACCTCCGGCCACCGCTCATTCGCTTACTCTTGACCCCCCCCCCCCCATTAAGGCCAGCCCTGCTTGGTACACTCATTATTTTGTGGACCCCCTGGAAAGTCTCTACGGACCACTGATCTATAGCGGTGTACCTGTAAAAGCTCACCCAGTGTCTGCGGAAGATGTCGCCGAGGAGCAGCCTATAGACGTGAAAGATTAGAAGGCTAGGATAGAGCGCTGGGGGAATCTGGCGGTGGCAAGGTAGGCGTCGGGAAGAAAAGCCATTGTTCTGTCTACATTCGAATCGGTACGAATGGAACCATGCAAGGGCAGTCCCATGGAGCTGGACAATGGAGAAGAGGTGTTGGAGGAGGACGGAGAGGGACAAAGCACCATGGTCACAGTCACAGAGGATGTAGTTGCTGACATTAGTTAGCGTTTGGTTACTCCTTTCGTTTGTCCCTCTAATTTCCAGTTTGATTTTTCTCCCCTTATCCGCCCCCTCCTGCAGGGATTGACTCATATTGAGGTTTGCTTCCTTGGGTACTAGTGGCTCACCCATAACTTGCCCAAGTAGTGAGAACCTAGGTGTTATAAATCTCATCATTCATCAAGAAACTTACCGTGAAATAACGCTGGACGGCCAACTCGGGCGTGGGCCCAGCTTGCCAGGGACATTTTGTAAGACAAGGAACTAGTGAAGTACAACTAGACCTCCATGTTCTGAAACAAGCTGATTAAAGCCTTGCTTTATGCTCAAACCAAGTGCGTAGTGAGTTTTATTACGTCACTAGGATTGGCAGGATATTTGATTGTGAAGAGAAATTCAGCCAAGTTCATCATCCTGCCCTCACCCAAAGGCCCCTGTCATGTTTTGGGATTTCTGACCATGCTGCTGCGGAAGGACCCTGTGTTTTTTTTATTCATTCACGGGATGTGGGCGTCGCTGGCAAAGCCAGCATTTGTTGCCCATCCCTAATTGCCCTTGAGAAGGTGGTGGTATACAACTGAGCAGCTTGCTGCGGATCTGGAGTCACACATACCGGCCCAACCAGGAAAGGACGGCAGATTTCCTTCCCTAAAGAACATTTAGTGAACCAGATGGGTTTTTACGACAATCCGACAGTTTCATGGTCACCGTTACTGACACTAGCTTTTTATTCCAGATTTATTTAATTAACTGAAATTAAATTCCCCAGCCGCCGTGGTGGGATTTGAAGTCACGGCTCGGGATCATTAGTCCAGTAACATAACCACTATGCTAATATACCCAAAGTATGTTAAAAATGCGACTATTGAGTTACGCTTAGCTCTCGAGGGGTTAAATTTACAGTAAAGCATGGCTGGGAGATGTAGATCAGAGTATACACATAGAATCTACAGCACAGAAACAGGCCATTCGGCCCAACTAGCCTGTGCCAGTGTTTATGCTCCTCCATGGGTCTCCTCCCATTCTATCTGCCTCATCTCGGCCTGTTAGCTTATCTTTCTATTCCTTTTTCTCTCATGTACTCATCTAGTTTCCTTTTTGATAGGGTGTTTGCTTCGACAATGAAAGTTAATTTTGCCATTTCAACGATCATTGGCGCTTATTCCGGTTGAGATGACTCTATTCAAGTGAGCTCTGCAGGGGTAGTTGCCAGGGTAGTCTGGTGATGTCTGGTAAGCATGCAGGTGCAGCAGGCGGTTAAGAAGGCAAATGGTATGTTGGCCTTCGTAGCAAGAGGGTTCGAGTACAGGAACAAGGATGTCTTGCTACAGTTGTACAGGGCCTTGGTGAGACCGCACCTTGAGTATTGTGTGCAGTTTTGGTCGCCTTGTGGCGTACCGATCACAGAAAAAAGGACACAATCCGCTTTCCGGTCCGTAGACTATAAATCAGGCGTCATGCCTTTAAGAAGGATGACACCTTTAAGAAACTCGATCTGCAACATAGTTAAGCCCAGAGCGGGGGAAGGGCAGTCGAAGCTGTGCACTGATGAAAGGCAGTCGTACTTTGTGTAGTCTCTGACTCCATTTTGTGTTCAGCATGCAGCCTCAACAATTAAACCTTTTCTGTTGAACCTCTCCGAGTTCAGTATTTTTTGCTAGGAGTACGTAGACTCCTACATTGGTGACCCCGACGCTCAGGACGACTCCTAAGCGTCACCATGGCTGACACAAACGCAGTTTCTGTGAAGCTGCCGGAGTTCTGGGAGAACCTGGCCACGGCCTGGTTCCTTCAAGCCGAATTGCAATTCCGACTCCGCGGCATCACCGCCGACGCAACGATGTACGACTACCTCCTCGCCTCCCTGGGCAGCTCCACAATCACGAAAGTCTGGACAACACTACAAAACCCTCCGGAGGAAGGCAAGTACGCACATCCAAGGCCGCGCTCATTTAAAACATTCACAGCCTCCCAATTCTTGCGCAACTGCCACCTCCTCGACCTCCCGGGCCTCGGTGACTCCACGCCGTCAGACTTGCTCTCACACATGCTTGCTCTGACCGACGAGAAACCGCCCGGCTCCCTCTTCTGCACGCTCTTTATCCGTCAACTACCTCCCAGCATCCGCCCAGCGATCGTGGCATCCACCCTCACGGACCTCTCGGCCCTGGCCGATGAAGCCGATACGCTCCTGTCCGCCAGCTCCAACCACGCCGTCACCCCCGACCTGGCCTCCGCAGCGTCGGCGCGCGCTCAACCCTCTATCGCGCGGCCATACAGCTCGGCCACGAGGCCCCCCAGGTCCCCCAAGCCCTCCGACCCAGGGCTACTGCTACTTCCATACCCGGTTCGGCGCACGGGCACGCCGCTGCAGCCATCCCTGCACATTTCCAACCGTCCCCACACCGGCCTACACGATGGCCGTGGGGCAAGCAGGCGCGCTGCTGTACGTTACGGACAGCGCCTCCGGACGCTGTTTCCTATGCGACACGGGCGCGCAGCGCAGCATCTTCCCCGCGTCCACCCTCGAGATCCAGCGAGGCGGCCGCGGCCCTGTGCTGGCTGCCGCCAACGGCACCGACATCCGGATGTACGGCACCCGCACCGTCACCATCGACCTCGCAGGCCGCCGCTACCACTGGGAGTTTATCACCGCCAAGGTGCTCTCCCCGCTCCTCGGTGCAGATTTCCTGTGCGCCCACGGCCTGTTGGTCGACATGCCTCGGCGCCGCCTCGTGGACATGAACACCATGTCACCTATCCCGAGCGCCATGGACCCCCCCAACCCGCCGAAATGGCGTGGTAGTGCCGCGCCCACTCAATGGACGACTACTCAGCAGTCCTGGCTGAGTTCCCAGCCCTCACCAACCCGACCTTCTCCGCGAAGGTTGCTAAGCATGGGGTAGAACACTTCATCCCCACCACAGGCCCACCGGTGTACGCCCACACCCGCAGGCTGGACCCGGCCAAGCTGGAGATCGCGCGGGCCGAGTTCGCCACAATGGAACAGCTTGGCATCATCCGCCGCTCCAACAGCCCCTGGGCCTCCCCACTCCACATCGTCACCAAACCCGACGGGGGATGGCGCCCCTGCGGGGACTACCGGCGCCTAAACGACGCCACCACGCTGGATCGGTACCCCATACCGCACATTCAAGACTTCTCGGCTAGACTGGCCGGCCGCTCAGTCTTCTCCAAAGTCGACCTGGTGCGCGGTTACCATCAGGTGCCAGTCCACCCCACGGACGTTCCCAAAACAGCCATAATCACCCTTTTTGGGCTATTCGAGTTCCTCCGAATGCCCTTCGGCCTCAAAAATGCGGCCCAGGCCTTCCAGCGGCTCATGGACTCGGTCCTCCGGGACCTGAAGTTCCTCTTTGTCTACCTGGATGACATCCTGGTAGCTAGTTCCTCCAAGCAGGAACACATCGAGCACCTCCGCACCCTGTTCCAGCGGCTCAGTGAGCATGGGCTCATCATCAGCCCAGCCAGGTGCCAATTCGGCCTCAGCAGGATCAAATTCCTCGGCCACCACATCACGCAGGACGGAGCCATTCCCCTGCCCGCCAAGGTGCAAGTCGTCCAGCAGTTCCCCCGGCCTACCACCATCAAAGGCCTCCAGGAGTTCTTGGGGATGATCAACTTTTACAACCGCTTCATTCCCGGAGTGGCCTCCCTCATGCAGCCCCTATACGAAGCCCTCCGGGGTAAGAAAGACAGAATGGCGATCGAGTGGTCGGCGGACATGTTGACCGCTTTCGACTCGACAAAAAGGCGCTCACCCACAGCCCAACACCAGGGTGGCCCTCACCATGGACGCCTCCGACCACGCGATCGGCGCCGTGTACGAACAGTGGGTCGACGGGGCCTGGCAACTGCTGGCCTTTTTCAGCCGCCAACTGCACCCCCCCGGAGGCCAAATACAGCACCTTTGACCGCGAGCTCCTCGCACTGTACCTGGCAGTCCGCCATTTTAGATTTCTTCTGGAGGGCCGCCCCTTCACCGTGTTTGTCGACCACAAACCCCTGACATTCGCGATGGCGAAATCTGCGGACCCGTGGTCAGCCAGGCAACAACGGCAGCTCGCCGCGGTGTCCGAATTCACCACGGACATCCGGCACGTTTCCGGTCGAGACAACGTTGTGGCCGACTGCCTATCCCGCCCCGCCGTCCACGGCGCCCACCTGGCAGTGGACTATGCTCAACTGGCAGCGGAGCAACGCACCGACCCCGATCTGCTCTCCGCGCCCACAACCCTCCCAGGGCTGCGACTGACCGACGTCGCCTGTGGCCCGTCCGCCGTCACAGTCAAATGCGACACCGCCTTGGCGCAACCCCGTCCTGGCGAAAACGGGTGTTCGACATCGTCCACGGCCTCTCACACCCCGGCACCTGCGCATCCATTAGACTGGTGGCCAACCGATTTGTCTGGCGCGGCCTGCGCAAAGATGTGCGCGTCTGGTCCAGATCCTGCATAGCTTGCCAGCGTGCCAAAATCCACCAGCACGTCAAAGCCCCACTCGAGGAGTTCACCGTGCCAGAAAGAAGGTTCGACCACGTCCACATCGACCTCGTCGGCCCCCTGCTGCCATCACAAGGTCACACGCACCTGCTGACAATCGTGGACCGTACCACCCGCTGGCCCGAGGCCATTCCACTGACGTCCACCACCACCGCCGACATCGCGAGGGCGTTCATCGGTACCTGGGTCGCTCGGTTCGGCGTCCCCTCCGACATGACGTCGGATAGAGGCCCGCAGTTCACCTCTGATCTGTGGGCCGCCATCGCCCGAAACCTCGGGGTGGCAGTTCACCGCACCACGGCTTACCACCCCCAAGCCAACGGACTGTGCGAGCGATTCCACAGGTCCATGAAGGCGTCCCTCCGCACCAGCCTCGAGGACGAGGCTTGGATCGACCGCCTCCCGTGGGTGCTACTCGGCCTACGCTCCGCGGTCAAGGAAGACCTGCAAGCCTCGGCGGCGGAACTCGTGTACGGCCAGCTGCTGCGCGTACCCGGAGAGTTCCTGCCCACTGCCACGACCCCCTGGTCGGATGACCAGCAACGCCGCGCTTTCGCCAACCGAGCACAACAGTTCGCTCCGGTACCCACCAGCCGGCACGGCGAACCAGCAACCCGCGTACCACATAGCCTGCACATGGCCAAATTTGTTTTCGTGCACCACGACGCCCACCGAGGACCTCTACGGCCCCCATATGACGGACCCTACAAGGTGCTCCAGACGGGGAACAAGTTATTCCTCCTCGAAGTGGGCGGCAGAACTGACAAGGTGTCGGTCGACCGGCTCAAGCTGGCGCACCTAGAGCCCGACGAACCCGTTCAAGTCGGCCAACCCCCACCGCGGGGCAGACCGCCTAAGAGCCCGACGCGTCCGACCGCCCTGCTCCCAACACCAACCACCAAGAGCCGTTTCGGCCGTGCCATCAAGCCGCCACACTGGTTCGTACACTCCCTACTAGCGGATTCTGGGGGGAGCTGTGTGGCGTACCGATCACAGAAAGGACACAATCCGCTTTCAGGTCCGTAGACTATAAATCAGGCGTCATGCCTTTAAGAAGGATGACACCTTTAAGAAACTCGATCTGCAACATAGTTAAGCCCAGAGCGGGGGAAGGGCAGTCGAAGCTGTGCACTGATGAAAGGCAGTCGTACTTTGTGTAGTCTCTGACTCCATTTTGTGTTCAGCATGCAGCCTCAACAATTAAACCTTTTCTGTTGAACCTCTCCGAGTTCAGTATTTTTTGCTAGGAGTACGTAGACTCCGACAGCCTTACCTGAGGAAGGACGTTCTTGCCATGGAAGGAGTGCAGCGAAGATTCACCAGGCTGATACCTGGGATGGCAGGAATGACGTATGAGGAGAGATTGTGTCGATTGGGCTTATACTCACTGGAGTTTAGAAGATTGAGAGGGGATCTCATCGAAACCTATAAAAATCTGTCAGGCCTGGACAGACTAGATGCAGGAAGGATGTTTCTGATGGCCGGCGAGTCCAGAACCAGGGGTCATAGTCTAAGGATAAGGGGTAAGCCATTTAGGACTGAAATGAGGAATTTCTTCACCCAGAGAGTGGTGAACCTGTGGAATTCTCTGCCACAGAGGGCGGTGGAGGCCAGTTCATTAAATATATTCAAGAAAGAGTTGGATATATTTCTTAAGGCTAAAGGGATCAAGGGCTATGGGGAGAAGGCAGGGACAAGGTACTGAATTTGGATGATCAGCCATGATCTCATTGAATGGCGGAGCAGGCTCGAAGGGCCTACTCCTGCTCCTATCTTCTATGTCTATGTTTCTATGTTCTATTTCGGGGAGGTCACAATTAACAATGAGAGGAAAAGCCTCTGTTTGGGGTCATTTGGGTCAAAGGTTGCGAGAATGGAAGGTCAAGGCTTGAGCTGAGAATTAAGGTAAAGCAGGTGGGGTTTTTTTTCCCCAGATAGAAGCTGACGCAAGAGGAAATAAAACGACAAGTGACTATTCAGTGAGCCGGATAACGCAACGTGTTTTTCTGTTATGGGACGTGCTGTCGGAGAAGACTAGAGCTGCATATATTCTGCAAAATAAACCAGCTTGCTGGATTTGTCATTGCCCTTACCAGACTGTTCATCAGTACTGCCTGTTGAAAGGTTGGAGAAGCACATGTGGGAGTTTGTGGCCTCCCGTTCATATGGCAAGGGGAACGGATTGTTACAACCCCTGGGTTACACTGTTGTTAAAAAGTAGATATTGGGCAGTGCAAGTTAACTGAGGAATGTAGGATGGGTGATGTCTCCCACTGAGCCTGTGAGAATATCTACAGTAGACCCGAAATTTGCAACAGCCACGGACGCACAATTTCCAAATGACCAGTTTTCACCATATAATCAGTACAAGACAAAATGGCTCAATAGTTAAGTGCAGTGCCCAGTGCGGTACGGAACCATACAAACCAGAGATTCACCAGTTCAGTTCAAGCTGTGTTAAGTCAGCTGATCTCAGCAGGGTGGCAGTAGTCAGTGGGTGCTTAACACCACCGGGCTAGAGTGGGGGGAAAAAAAACAGCCCGCTTTATGAATGCTCTCCAATCATCCCTGTTGGAAAAGGCATGCATGCGCCAAAGCAGGATGGCCATTACAGGTGACTGTCTACTACGGTGACTGTCTATCTTTAATCCAAATCTCAGTGGGAATAACTCAATAAAGAAAAAAAACTTTTATTTCTGAAGTGCCTTTGACAACTCAAGCATCCCAAAGCGCTTTACAGCCAATGAAGTACTTTTTGAAGTGTTGTCACCATTGTAATGTGGGAAACGCGGCAGCCTATTTGCGCACAGCAAGCTCTCACAAACAGCAATGCGATAATGACCCAGATAATCTGCTTTTTTAGTGATGTTGGTTGAGGGATAAATAGTAGCCAGGACACCGGGGATAACTCCTCTGCTCTTCGCTATAGTGGCCATGGGATCTTTTATGTCCACCTGAGGGAGAAGACGGGGCCTCGGTTTAATGTCTCATCTGTAAGATGGTACCTTCGACAGTGCAGCAGAGGCCTCAGCACCGCACTGGGAGTGTCAGCCTAGATTTTGTGCTTAAAGCCTCTGGAGTGAACCAAGAACCTTCTGAGTCGTCTTTCGTGTGGTAGTAGCAAATCAAATGTCAGTATCAGTCCGAGGTGAGAGTGCTATCCACTGATACCTATGTGTAAAAAACTGGCATTAGATTAGCAATTTCACTCGGAGCCACTGGATGGCTGGTATGGGAAATACCATACTGGTGCAGAGGGAGCTCTCCTCTGAGGCTTGGGCTGAAGGCTATTGTTGGACAGAGTTGCAGTTTTACTCTGTATCTAATCACAATATAGTTGACCTTGATGTTAACAGCGGTTTCCGATTATTTTAAAGTGTCCCATACTTGCATCACTCACTGAGATAAACATAAATTTCATTAAAAAGTTATAATATAAACCTAGAATTTGTTGAAAGACTTAATAAATAAACAAGTTATGTGCCTTATTTGTTAAAAATGTAATGAACCCACGTCAGTTTTAAGAGAACAACACCCAAAGATGAGTCACCAAACTTCCCCTGGGGTTTTGTTCCATATTTCTGTGGGAAGAAATAATATTGACTGGTGAACCTTAACTGAAGCAAGTTGCTTAGTGATAGGTGAAACAACTAAAGAAACAGTTGTAAATAGTGGGGAAACGTCAGGTGTGTGACTATATACATAAGACAGGCAATGAGTCAGTCATTATTATGGTTGGCTGCCAAACACCAGGTCTGGAGCCTAAGGCCCCAAGGGACAACTGCAAGGGGATGAATTTCACCGAATACTTTAGGAGGTAAAGAGGTGGCCAAGGTGGGATCTTAAATTGAAACACTGGCTTAGCCCGCGTTTAGCGCAAGACACCATCTTGGTAAAGGAGTTGAAGGCAGCGCTAGGAGGCAGGCTTGTTAAACAGCCGATTGCCACTTAAAATGCCTGCTAGAGCTAATTAAAGAGGCTGCAAGACATTTTGGTGGCTAGTTGATGTCAATTTCAAGCACCACTTAAAGGGGTACTCAGAACTTAAAGGGATACTCACCATTTCACAATCATTGCCGCTGGAGCTGTGCAGAGGACCTCTGAAACGCAGTGGGAGATTTTCTGGGAAAATTTGTCAAGACTTCAACATTCGAGCAAAATTTATTCCATAAATTCTGAAAACTTCATCTAAAATGTGTAAGTACTGTGCTACTCCACCTTATTGGACACCTTTATAGGAGTCATCAGGAGAAAGGGAGTGCTTGGTCATAGGCATCCCCCTCGTCGGGGTCCCCCTTGGTCTGGACGAGGAATGGGACGAGGACATGAGGTCAAGCAGAGCAGCACCAGCTGCTGCAGGAGAGGGGGACAGGAGGGGGGCAAGGTGGCATCCTTTCCCCCCCCCCCCCCCCTGTGGGTACAGGCCATCTCTCCTCCTGTGGACCTCCTCCATCAGGACCTCCAGTGCCGCATCTGAGAACCTGTATGCCCTCTCACTCAGTCCCTGAGCCATGCTGCAACGTGCCACTGTGTGCCAGCCAGAGTTCTAACATTTTTGCTCCAAAGAGTGGCCAAGATGGAAGTTTGTAGCAACGATTCACCATACGTCGAGTTCCCTATCTCAACCAGGCTGCAGTGGGGAGGAGTCAAATGGAAGCCAATTGCTTCCCCAATAAAAGAAAGAACTTGCATTTATAATGGCACCTTTCACACCTTCAGGACATCCCAAAGTGCTTTACTGTCAATGAAGTACTTTTGAAGTGTAGTCATTGTAGTAACGTAGGGACCTTGGTTAAATGCTTACTCCGAAAGGCAGCACCACCAGCAGTGCCGAAGTTCTGACTCAGAGGCAAGAGGGTCAGTTGAGATTATGTGCTTAAATCGCAGGTGGGGCTTGAACCCATGCCCTTCTGTCTCCGAGGCAAGGGTGCTACCACTGAGCCAAGGCTGACTCCCTAAGAAAGGGGGGGATATAAAGGGCGATAGCAAAATACTGCAGATGCTGGAAATCCGAAATAACAACAGAAAATGCTGGAAAAACTCAGCAGGCCAGGCAACATCCGTGGAGAGAAAATAGAGTCAACGTTTCGGGTGAAAACCCTTTGTCAAGACTAAAGAAGCACAGGAAATGAAATAGATTAAGAGGCCAGGCTGGGAGAGAACAAAAGAGAAGAGGCATTGAGGTATTCAAAACGAGACGAGATGGTGATAGGACTAGTGGAGACAAAAGACGGCTCTAGATTAGGTGTGAAATGCGCTGGCAGAATGGGAGACAGCTGCCATGTGGGAGAGAAAAAAAGCAGGGGGGAAAAGGGCCAAAACAAAGGTGTGGATAAAAAATATAAGTAAAAATGTAATAAGGGCCGAGGTTATGATCTGAAATTGTTGAACTCGATATTGAGTCCGGAAGGCTGTAAAGTGCCTAATCGGAAGATGAGGTGCTGTTCCTAATAAAGGATATAAAGAGCAGTTGATTCTAAAGGGCACTTGATTCATACACCTTTAAGCAATAAGGCATGTAGCAGAATTAGTTTTAGACTGATAGCTGATCTCTCATCTTATCAGAAACTACTTAGTGCAGGGGGAAATAGGGGAGACGAAGAAAATGAATTATCCTCCCTCAAAAGAAAATTGTCAAGACTGGGCCCAATGCATTAGACGTGGCTGTGACAAATAAGGAGTGTTGGTCACATATACAAGTCTACGGGGGTGAAATTATTCTTCCGTGGTAGCGCTAAACAGGTGATAGCGAATCCACAGGCCGTTTTACACCGCCGCACCCCCCCACCCCCGATTTTCAAAAGAAAGCTGCCTCTGGGGTGGAGAAATTATGGATATCAAGAATTATAAATGGCATCAAATCTACATGGAGTCAAGAGGTAAAAGAGTTCAACCCACTGCACTGATCGTCTGATGGCCCTTAAACACTCGCACAAGAATTTTCAGGAAGCATGCTGGTCTCTGTTTTTCATGAAGAGATGATCTAGCATACACAAGCCAGAACTCATCCAGCAAGTTCACTGAATAATAGTTTCTGCATCCAACCAATTCTTTAAATCTCTATTCAACTCATTTATCATCGCCGGAGAACGAATTGGACCAACAATTTGAAACAAACTCTTGTAGCCCTCAAAAGATGTAAGGATAGGATGGAAAGCTTCTTTGCTTTGATCAAGGTAACCGTGGTGAGTCAGGCAATGCAACTGGGGAAAAATGTCAGGCTTCCTAAATTTTTTAAATACAGAATCCCATCGAATCCACATTTAAACCTGAGGACCCTATACATCAATGATGGGAAACTGGACACAGGGTGTCATCTACATCAAACTCAATGTAAAAGGATGCCTCAAGGCTCTCGCTATCACCTTTCTCTTCCATTGACTGTGACACCAATGTGTTGACCAAAAGATGTGAGGACAACACCTGTGAATCTTTTCCGTCTGGATCAAACTGAGTTTATCAAGGGAATAAAATCAGTAGATCATTTCAGGAGGCCTTTGAAGGGAGGATCGTGTGCTCTGATTGGATGACGGAAAGACTTTTGGCGATTTTTGTCCTTCAAGGGATTTGGATTTGTGGAGAGTTTTTTGACGCTGGCTTCTGTTCTTTATTCAAACGTGTAATTGGAACAATAGTACATCATTGTCTTTATGTGCGGGCAATAGTTAGGGGACTCTTCTGCCCTTTAAGTTGCTTTCATATTGGTCTTTTTTTGGATTCCAAAAGTCAGGAATCCTGGAATCCAAATTTAGAAAGTCCAATATAAAAGGCTTTTAAATTACTGCCTGAGCCTTTAGTAATGGAAGCGTGTTGCAACCAATGTTCCCTCTAAGCTGCGCACGTGCACGGCCGCGCAGTAATCTGCACGGTACCGCGCAGGCCACTCAAGCTTTTCCATTTGAAATACAGCGCATGCGCAGAAATTTAAAGGGACCGCGTTGAAATAAACAGGCCACGCACAACAAAGACAATTTAGATGGAACATTGGTTCCGACCTGAACATTGTCGGAGGGAGACACGTACGGACAAAAGTATGAAGTACCTGACGATCAGTGCTACCGATTTTATGGGGAGAGAATGAGTTAAATTCCCTTTTTGCTGCATGGGATTCTGGGAGTTTTACCAGTGTTTCGGTGATCCCATTCCACCAATTCCATTAATTTATAATTAGGTCCACTGGTTTAGAGTGACTAAATAAATGAGATTATTCTGTAATCCAGACCATTTTTCTGTGGAAAATTATAAATCAGTGGCCTTGCTGATGATATTCTACTTAATATCCGCAAGCCTATGGCCTAACTACCCAATGATGGATGAATATGGCAGAAATATTTATTACAAATTTAAATAAAACCTTTAATGTAAAACATATGGGGCGGGGGGAGGGTAATTTTTAACAGGTGGCAGTGTGTTCCTCGACCAGCAGTTAATAATATTGGGGGAAACACCTCAGGTGACCCACTCACGCCCAAGGCCCGTCGGACACAATTTTCAGGTGGGCATGTAAATGGGTAAACAGCACGCCTGCCTGACTTGGGCTGTAGGCTGACAACAACATCATCCTGCATTTATATAGTGCCTTTAACGTAGTAAAACATCCCAAGGCGTTATCGAACAAAATTTGACACTGAGCCATGTAAGGAGATATTAGGGCAGATGACCAAAAGCTTGGTCAAAGAGGTAGGCTTTAAGGAGCATCTTAAAAGAGGAAAGAGAGGTAGAGAGGTTTAGGGAGGGAATTCCAGAGCTTGGGGCCCAGGCAGCTGAAGGCACAGCCGCCAATGTTGGAGTGATTAAGGTCGGGGATGTGCAAGAGGCCAGGATTTGGGCTGGAGGAGGTTACAGAGATAGGGAGGGGCGAGGCCATGGAGGGCTTTGGAAACAAGGATGAGAATTTTAAAATCAAGGTGTTGTTGGACCGGGAGCCAATGTAGGTCAGCGAGCACGGGGTGATGGGTGAACAGGATTTGGTGTGAGTTAGGATACGAGCAGTAGAGTTTTGGATGAGCTTACGTTTATGGAGGTTGGAAGATGGGAGTCTGGCCAGGAGAACATTGGAATAGACAAGTCTGGAGGTAACAAAAGCATGGATGAGGGTTTCAGCAGCATATAAGCTGGGCAGCTTGTGTTCTAAGCACACTGCGCTCATTCATACCAGGTAGTGAGCAGACTAATCAGCCTGTCCTTAAAGGGAATGTGCTGTTGGCACCACAAAAAAGATTGTGAAGGGGTTGGATCGGGTGGATGCGGGGAGGATGTTCCCGATGATGGGTGAAACTAGAACTAGGGGGCATAGTCTTAGAATAAGGGGCTGCTCTTTCAAAACTGAGATGAGGAGGAACTACTTCACTCAGGGAGGGTGGTAGGTCCATGGAATATGCTGCCCCAAAAAGCTGTAGAAGCTACATCATTACATAAATTTAAAACAGAAATAGACAGTGTTAAGTCTGTGTGTTCCAGTTATATTTAAGGTCAATTACTGACACAGACTACAAGAATAACTTTTCAATAGGTCTTTACTATTCGGAGGTTAGGGCTGTACTACCCAGCAAATTACTACACAGCACTTATATACCGGTGTGGTCACCACCGGTATTACCGTATACAGCAGCCAGAGAAAGTAGTACATCTCTTAAGGTGGAACAAGTTACATACACCACAATCCTCCCTTTTTAGCTTAACAGTTATATCCCCATTTAACATAACATAATAACATATATACATATACAACTTCATGTAGAAACAGTTCAAAGGTTCAGTCTCTCAGGAGGCCTCCTGATTCGAGTTGGATAACGCCTTTCAGGGGTCTCTGATTCTTGTTGCTGAGGTGACTCCTCTAGTTGGTCTCTTATGTCTTGGATATCATCATCAGGTACATTCACTGCCGAGGTAGATGCTTCAGGTTCACTAACTTCTTCCACGGTTGTCTCTGCCGTAACCATGGGTTTGACCCTTGTTCTCGATTCTACCAGTTGGTCAGCATGACGCCGTATTACATTTTTACCAACATCTACCGTGTACATCAGGGGTCCTTGTCTGGCCCGAATTGTTCCGGATTGCCATTTCTCGTTTCCATAGTCCCTGGCCAACACTGGTTGTCCTACCTCGAAACTCCGAGTGGTCTTGTTATTTATATGCTGGAACTGTTTGTTTTCAACTTCCCTCCGCACATTTGGTTTTAACAAGTCCAACCTGGACCGCAACCTCCTGTTATAAAACATCATGGCAGAACTTTGGTTTGTCACTGCATGAGCGGCGTTTCAATATGCCAGTAGAAACTTGTCCACCTTATGTTGTAGTGGAATCTGATCTTCGCTCATGGCCTTTATTGCCTTTTTGAATGCTTGTACAAATCTCTCGGCCAACCCATTTGTAGCCGGATGATATGGGGCAGAGGTATAATGTTTCACCCCATTCTTCTTTAAGAATTTTTTGAATTCTTCTGACACGAACTGTGGTCCGTTGTCGGAACATATTTGTTCTGGCAATCCGTTCCTTGCGAATATCGTTCTTAACACCGCAATTGTCTTTTCTGAAGTAGTGGTAGTCATCTTGATCACTTCTGGCCATTTAGAATGTGCGTCCACCGCAATTAGAAACATGGAGTCCATGAATGGACCAGCAAAGTCAATATGTACGCGTTGCCATGGGGCTGAAGGCCATTCCCATGGATGCAGCGGTGCAATCGGAGGTGCATTTTGCACTTTTTGGCACCCTGAGCAGCTTTTCGTCAGCTCCTCTATCTGTTGGTCGATACCCGGCCACCACACATAAGCCCTAGCAAGGCTTTTCATCTTGACTCCCCCCAGATGACCTTCATGCAGTTCCTTTAGAACTCTTTCCCTTAACTTAGGAGGAATAATCACTCTCGTTCCATACATCAATGTTCCTTGACAGACGGACAGCTGGTCTCGTCTTGCCGAGAATGCCGGTAACAGAGAATCACCATGTGCTGGCCATCCCTTCACTGTCACCTCGTAGACTCGGGACAGTGTCGGGTCGTTCCTGGTTTCTCTTTCAATACTTGCATTGGTGACTGGTAAACACTCGATGATGGTCGAGTGAAATAACTCAACAGGGTCAACCTTCGTTGTCTCCTCTTCTTCAGGTAGTGGCAGGCGCGACAGCCCATCAGCATTACCATGCTGCTTTGTACCTTTGAATTCTATCTGATATTGATGTGCCCCTAGGAAAAGGGACCATCTCTGGAGTCTCTGTGCTGTCATCACCGACACACCCTTCTTAGGGTTAAAAATGGATACCAACGGCTGATGGTCTGTCAGAAGCGTAAACTTTTGGCCCTGCAGGTAATGATTAAACTTCTTTACTCCCCACACAAGGCTGAGAGCCTCCCTATCTATCTGAGCATAGTTGCGCTCAGCGGAGGTCAATGATCTGGATGCGAACGCGACTGGCCTCTCCGTGCCATTTGGCAACTTGTGTGAGAGTACTGCCCCAATACCATATGGAGAAGCATCACAAGCCAAACGAATAGGCAGTGTTGGGTTGAAGTAAGCCAACACTTCCTCTGAGGTTATCAATTCCTTGCTTTTGTGAAAGGCCTTCTTACAGTCCTCGCTCCACTCCCATGGTACTCCCTTCTGCAAAAGAGCGTTCAGCGGGTGCAGTACCGTGGATAAATTTGGCAGAAACTTATGGTAATAGTTAATCAATCCTAGGAACGACCTCAACTGAGATACATTAACCGGAGCGGGAGCCTTCACAACCGCTTCGATCTTGTCAGGAGACTTATGAAGTCCCTCCTGGTCAATGACATGGCCACAGTACGAGATCCGCTTCTGAAAGAACTCACATTTCTGCCGATTAACTCGAAGTCCATATTCTTTCAATCTGATGAGCACCAGTTCCAAATTTGCGAGGTGTTCCTCGTCACCATCTCCTGTAATCAGAATATCGTCCAGGTAACATTGTGTGCCTGGAATTCCCTGTAATACCTGCTCCATGGCCCTCTGCCAAATTGCTGGAGCCGATGCCACTCCAAAAACCAGTCTATTACACCGGTACAAGCCTCTATGCGTGTTGATCGTGAGGTACTGGCGTGACTCTTCCTCAACTTCCATCTGTAAGTACGCCTGCGCCAGGTCTATCTTGGTGAAGTGTTTCCCGCCCGACAATGAAGCGAAGATATCCTCAATCCGCGGAAGCGGATACTGCACCGTGTGAAGCACCGGATTAACAGTGATCTTGAAATCTCCACAGATGCGAACCTTCCCTGGTTCTCCCGGCTTGTTGCTCGAAGGACATTTCATCACGGGAACAATGGGCGTAGCCCACTCACTCCAGTCTACCTTAGACAGTACTCCTGAACATTCTAGCGCTTCCAGCTCCGCTTCCACAGCAGGTCGTATCGCATAGGGTACCGGTCTGGCTTTGAAAAATTTTGGTTGTGCATGTTCTTCAATCTTGATGTTTGCCGTAATTCCTCTGTGTTCCCAGTCCCTGCTGGAACACCTCTTTAGCATCATCCAATATTCTGGACAATCGTTTAGGTTTGACATCTGTTTCCCTGGCATCTACCGTTAGTGCTTTTAAGGAATGCCAGTCCATATTCATTTTTCTAATCCACTCCCGTCCCAGTAGTGGTGGACCTCCTTCAGGTAGCACATATAAGTCCATTCCTCGGCTTTCTTTGCCCTTGTGGACCACCTTTACCTCTATCTTTCCGATGGGGTATACTCTTTGCCCCGTGTATGTTTTCAATACAATCTCCGTATCCCGTAGGGGAATATGTTGGAATAACCTTTTGTAATCTTTCTTATTCATGACCGTCAATGCCGATCCAGTGTCCAATTCCATCTTCACTTGGACTCCTGCTATCTGAAGTGTGACACAAATTGTCTGGAGGTCTGCTTCCTTACCAACGTTGTGTACTCTTAAGCTACCCAGTTCATTACTGCTGGCGTCTGAATCTGACTTCTGTTCGTTCGAACTGTTCTCTGTCACCTTGTGTGCCTTTCTGTACTTTCCCTGCGGTGACTTTTTGTTGCTGGTCTTCTCTCCTGACCGGCATACTTTAGCTATGTGACCAAGCCTGCCACATTTTCTGCATTCCTTATTTTTGAACCAGCACTGGTTCTGATCATGCGTTGTCTTTCCACAATGATAACATTTTACTGTACCCAAGACCATTTGATTTGTGCTGAGTTCCGGTGACCGTAGCTGCATTACCGCCGTGCCTCTCGCTGCGGCTTCGTGCGATGCTGCCATAGCGACAGCTTTATCAAGCGTCAGCTCATTCTCCTCAAGCAGTCGCTTTTGTGTCTCTTTTAACAATCCACACACAAATTTATCTCTTAGCGCATCTGTTAGTCCTGTTCCAAACTGACAGTACTTTGCTAGCTTACGCAATTCAATTAAAAATTCAGCATTGCTTTCATCTTTCAGCTGCTTTCTGCTATAAAATTTAAATCGTTCCGCTAGCATCAGCGGCGTGGGGCTTAAATGATTTTTCAGGACGGTAACAATATCCGCGAAAGTCTTATCCGCCGGTTTCTCTGGTGATAGAAGGTGTTTCAATTGCCCGTATGTCTTCGCACCCATTAAGTTTAACAAGGTTAGTGCTTTCTCCCCATCTGGTATCTTATTTGCTCTACAATAAACTTCTATGCGTTCTACATACGTGGTCCAATCTTCGATGTCGCTATCAAAAGTATTAATGTTCCCATGTTTAGGCATCTTTGCAATTTTTTTTTTCCAAAATGGTGGCTTCCCGCGCTTGGCGGTCTTTCCCGCGCTCGTCTTCTTCACCCGCTGGCTGCAATGGCGATTGCTGTGCTGCTGCCGGTCTCGCCTCCCCAGTGGTTAACAACTCCCCCGACGCTGTTTCTACTCCACCGCGGTTCCCGTGGGCATTCGCGCTTCCCTGCCGTCGCGCCTCGCAGCCCTTCTTGCAGCCCGGTTATGTGCACCCGCTGCGTTCGAATTCACCGCGGCTCTCGCGCCTTCAGCTGCCCCAGTCGCTGCGCCTTTCGGCCCGAATGCGGCCCGGCCCTTTTCACCGGCCGCGGTCGATTTCACCGCCCTCTTTCCTCTGTCTTCCCTCCCCTTCGCTACAGCCAACGCGGCCGACTTTCGCTGATTGGCTTACCCACCACCGTGGTAGAAGGAAGATAGCTGTCTGCCGCTGATGGGGGCTTCGAGTTCAGAATTTCTCTTCTTCACTCCGGGTCCTCGATGCCTCCCGCGCGACGTGCTGTTCAGCAGGATGATGAGGGTGGATGCCTCTTCTCGACGCCCGTTCTGAGGACGAAGCTGCCGTGGATGTAAACTGCCGCAGGGTAAGATCAGAATCGTCGCCACTGTTAAGTCTGTGTGTTCCAGTTATATTTAAGGTCAATTACTGACACAGACTACAAGAATAACTTTTCAATAGGTCTTTACTATTCGGAGGTTAGGGCTGTACTACCCAGCAAATTACTACACAGCACTTATATACCGGTGTGGTCACCACCGGTATTACCGTATACAGCAGCCAGAGAAAGTAGTACATCTCTTAAGGTGGAACAGGTTTAAGTTCTCTTAAGGTGGAACAAGTTACATACACCACAGACAGTTTCCTAGAAGTAAAGGGAATTAAGGGTTACGGGGAGCGGGCAGGAATTTGGACATGAGTCTAGGTTCGGATCGGTCATGGCCCTGTGGGTAGCGGAGCGGGCCCAGGGGCCGTGTAGCCTGATCCTGCTCCTATTTCGTGTGTCTAATTCTGTTAGATTCAGGAGATGGTTCTGTGATAGTGGATTGGCGGTTAGGATCAGATCAGCCATGATCTTATTGAATGGCGGAGCAGGCTCGAGGGGCCGATTGGCCTACTCCTGCTCCTATTTCTTATGTTCTTATACTGCAGCCAACTTCCGGCCTGTGCTCGACACCTGACTTGACACTTGCCTTGGGGGCGTTGCGGGGGCGTTACCAAGCCAAAAACCTGCCAGTTAGCTCAGCCTGAAAGTCGGCTGATCGCCCACCCTCCCACAATTGCCGAGCTGCAATGGAGCCGGCTACATTCAAATAGGGCCCGAAAATGGTTCGGGCCTCCTGACGTGGGCTTTGGGCGGGAAGCCTAGCTGCTCCGCGACTTCAGTCCTGTTTATGGGCGGAAGTCAAGAATCTGCCCTGTAGAGTTCTGACCAGTTTTTATATCAGATCGCTGATTTCCCCAACCCCACCTCCACAAGCACAATTTTCAGGCTCGCTGAAGTTTTCCGTAGGACTGTATTTTTGTTTTTAATACTTTCTAATTATATGTTGATTTGTTCCAAAGTACTGGATAGATACAGCTCACAAATAATGCAGTTTGTTCATCTTTATTAGATACATCAATCTCCTCATCAGCTAACAGGAAGGAAACTTTATATTTCTGCCCGCAAGCACTATTCGATAGGTCATAGTAAACCATCCTACTTGCATCAGCAGGAAGTTTAAATCATGCAAGTGAACGGTGCCCATTTAAGGTTTCCTGCTGGCAGATACTAGTTCCATTTCCTCTTACTGTTGACTATTAAAAGGCTTCAATTACCCAGGAGTTGATAGCGCCCCAATACATCATCCAGAAAAAAGGTCTTTCTCAAGTTAAACCTACCTTGCCGGCCTGTATCGACATGAGCAACTATCATAGCCAGGATTTATGACTTTTTAGTGTCAGCTGTAGCTCAGTTGGTAGCACCCTCGCCGCTGAGTCAGAAGGTTGTGGGTTCAAGCCCCACTCCAGAGACTTGAGCACAAAATCTAGGCTGACACTCCAGTGCTGCACTGTCGGAGGTGCCGTCTTTCAGATGAGATGGTAAACCAAGGCGCCCCATCTGTGGTGGATATAAAATGGCCCTATTTCAAAGAAGAGCAGGGGCGTTATCATTGGTGTCCTGGCCAATAATTAATCCCTCAATCAACATCACTAAAACAGATGATCTGGTCATTATCAGATTGCTGTTTGTGGGAGCTTGCTGTGTGCAAATTGGCTGCTGTGTTTCCTACATTACAACAGTGACTACACTTCAAAACGTACTTAATTGGCTGTAAAGCGCTTTGGGACGTCCGGTGGTTGTGAAAGGTGCTGTATAAAGGCAAGTCTTTTTTCTTTAAATGTTCTCCCTCTAATGTACTCCCCTTCTCTCCGATGCAGGGATGCACTTCAGCACACGTGGCCCAGTCCCACACCCGCGAGGCCATTCATGCATCAGCCTAAACAGCGAATGTTGGTGCACTATTTTACCATACCGGATAATATACCGGACTGGTGCGCAAGGACACCCAGGTCTCATTGCATTTCCCCTTCTCCCAATCTATTGCCGTTCAGATAACAATCTGCCTTCCTGTTTTTGCCACCAAAGTGGATAACCTCGCATTTATCCACATTATACTGCATCTGCCATGCATCTGCCCAATCACCCAACCTGTCCAAATCATACTGGAGTTTCTTGGCATCCTCCTCACAGCACACACGCCCACCCAGCTTTGTGTCGTCTGCATACTTGGAGATAGTACATCTAGTTCCCTCGTCTAGATCATTAATATATATTGTGAATAGCTGGGGTCCTAGGACCGATCCTTGCGGTACCCCACTAGTCACTGCCTGCCACTTGGAAAAAGACCCATTTATTCCAACTCTTTGCTTCCTGTCTGCCAACCAGTTCTCTATCCAAGTCCGTGCCTTGCCCCCAATCCCTTGTGCTTTAACTTTACACGCTAAGCTCTTATGCGGGACCTTATCGAAAGCCTTCTGAAAGTCTAAATACACCACATCCACTGGTTCTCCCTTATCTATTCTACCAGTTACATCCTCAAAAAATTCCAGTAGATTAGTCAAGCATGATTTACCTTTTGTAAATCCATGTTGACTTTGTCCGATCCTGTCACTGTTTTCCAAGTGCTCTGCTATTACATCTTTTATAATGGACTCTAGCATTTTCCCCACTACCGATGTCAGGCTTACCGGTCTATAATTCCCTGTTTTCTCTCTCACCTTTTTTGAATAGTGGGGTAACATTAGCTACCCTCCAATCCATGGAAACCATCCGGGAAGGCACCGAACATCTCGTGTCTCTTCGCCGGGAGCAAGCAGAAGCCAAGTGCAAGTCAACCCAAGCACCCCACCCACCCGCCCCTTCAACCACCGTCTGCCCCACCTGTGACAGAGACTGTAGGTCCCGCATTGGATTCATCAGTCACCTGAGAACTCATTTTTAATGTGGAAGCAAGTCATCTTTGGTTCTGAGGGACTGCCTAAGACGACGACGATGACTATTTTACCATACTGGATAATATCCTCACCCGATATTCCCACACATCCCCTATCCAGCAGGGGTCACAGGACAGCAATTAAGAGCGGGAACTCTGGCAGATTTTTCTCTCCCTAAACCAGGTGAGCTGGGGCCAATTGTAGCACAGTTGTGCGCAGTATAGTTCAGCACACCAATGTCAGTGTTCTCGCTCAGGCCAACTTGCCCAGTGTCGAAGTTTTATCCACACTTGATCAGCTCCAATGGACAGGCCACATCGTCCGCATGCCCGATACGAGACTCCCAAAGCAAGCGCTCTACTCGGAGCTCCGACATGGCAAGAGAGCCCCAGGTGGGCAGAGGAAATGCTTCAAGGCCACTATCAAAGCCTCCTTGAAAAAGTGCAACATCCCCACCGACACCTGGGAATCCCTGGCCCAAGACAGCACAAAGTGGGGGAGAAGCATCCGGGAAGGCGCCGAACACATCGAGTCTCTTCACCGGGAGCAAGCGAAAGCCAAGTGCAAACAGCGGAAGGAGCGCACGTCAACCTAAGCACCCCACCCACCCGCCCCCTCACCTGTGACAGAGACTGTAGGTCCCGCATTGGACTCATCAGTCACCTGCGAACTCATTTTTAGTGCGGAAGCAAGTCATCCTCGGTTCCAAGGGACTGACTAAGATAGAAGTATAGTTCAGCTACATATCGGCCCCAAAATTCCATGTGGTGAATTGCATCAATGAATCATGAGTTGCCCCTGCCGATACTCTACAGAGCTGCATCTGCCAGAATTTTGTGGGGCTGCTCAATTGCATATCCATTGGAGGATCCATTGATGTAAGACGGGAGCAAAGTGCTGGGGGTGCTTGGAAATTAGAGTGCAACCTTTAAACAGCTAATTCTGTCTCCAGATTGCAGCAGCTGGTAAGAAGCAATGTGTTCAGATCACAGACTTCACTGTCAGCTAGCTACACTGGGTTGCTTGTTTTGTTCCCACATTTATCAAGAATGTCTATCCAGGAGCAAAGGTTCGGTTTGGAGCCCCTACATCGATAAAATTGAGATCGTTAAACTTATAACTCGATCCGCTGACTGACTTGAGGCCCTGTGCAATTGTACGGGTTCCATGGTCCTAACTCCGCCCCTGTGTCTATCAATGGAGAATCTGGCACAGGCAGCCACAAAAGGGCATGCCAAGGAGAAACAGAGCTCATAATTTCAGTGTGCCTAACCTTCAAACCCTTTCTTGAGGAGGTAGCACAGAGGAGAGACAGACTGCTGGGTCCTGCACTGGATGAAACCTCAAAAGGAATGTCGTCGTACCAGGTGGAGGGAAATGCTAATCGTATTGAGTAACAGCTGTTTCAGCCCCAGACCAAAACTCCACAAGAAGTTCAATGACCTGACCAGAGCAGGTAAGGTAGCACAGTGGTGGATCCCAGGCCTTAGCCATGGAATCTCCCAACCTGGGAGTCTTTGCTACCGGGTACCAACCGCTCTGATGCAGTGGAGCATGTCTGGAGCGAGTGGAATGCAGCAGTGTAAACTTGGACTTTGTGTATACAGTTCCAGACAAACTTGCTTTTCTATCTTGGGCACCAGTAAACCTTTCACCCTCTAAAATTAAGAGCTGTACAACTGACATAATGAAGGTGGCAGGACATAGAAACATAGAAGAAACATAGAAACATAGAAGATAGGAGCAGGAGTAGGCCATTCGGCCCCTCGAGCCTGCTCCGCCATTCAATGCGATCATGACTGATCATTCAAGTTCAGTACCCTGTTCCTGCCTTCTCCCCATATCCCTTGATCCCTTTAGCCTTAAGAAATATATCCAACTCTTGAATATATTTAATGAACTGGCCTCCACCGCCCTCTGTGGTAGAGAATTCCACAGGTTCACCACTCTCTGGGTGAAGAAATTCCTCCTCACCTCTGTCCTAAATGGCTTACCCCTTATCCTTAGACTGTGCCCCTGGTTCTGGACTCCCCGGCCATCGGGAACATCCTTCCTGCATCTAGTCTATCTAGTCCTGTTAGTATTTTATAAGTTTCAATGAGATCCCCTCTCATTCTTCTAAACTCCAGCGAGTATAAGCCCAATCGACCCAATCTCTCCTCATACATCATTCCTGCTATCCCAGGTATCAGTCTGGTGAATCTTCGCTGCACTCCCTCCATGGCAAGAACATCCTCAGATAAGACGACCAAAACTGCACACAATACCCAAAGAGCCGGCAAAGGCACGGTGGGCCAAATGGCCTCTCTCTGTGTTGTAGGATTCTATGATTTTACTATTCCAGTAAGGGTTATTTACTATGGTTATCTGTGCTGCCCCCCTCCTCATTCTCTCCAATGCATCGGGGGAATCTATTATTTTATGTGGCTCATATGGTGCTTAAGAAAAAAGGGCTTGCATTTGTATAACATCTTATCATGTTTCCCAGAAACATCTCAAAGTACTTCACATACAATGATTTACTTTGAAGTGCAGTTACTGTTGTTGAGTACAGAATGCTAATGCTTAATATATTTCATACATATTAGCCACATCTTCCTTTCAACACACAAGTTTCAGTAGGCCTTGCGCTCATCATTAGTAATGGCCTGGCTCCCATCCATTTTCTAAGCTTCCTGTGTTCTCAGCCTTGGCTCAGTGACAGCACCTCTTGCGTCTGAGTCGAGAGGTTGTGGGTTCTAAGCCTCACTCGAGAAACTTGAGCACATAATCAAGGCCAGGGATATCGAACTCAATTTACAGGGTGGGCCTGCTTCCGACAACCTGGCATTTGGCCTGGGCCACATTCGGACACACTGGGGTAGAAATTGGTATGCGGTCCGTCTGTTTTTTGGGTATAAAAAAAACAGGCGCTATCTATACCGATTTCTGGGCGCGAGGTCCTGTGCCGGCGGTATAGCTGCCATCATGTTGGTCCTCACTGTTTTTAGGCGTCCCTTGTGGCTGCCTGAAATTAGCGTTGGATCAATTTAAATATGTAAGACGGGTCCTGCGCCTGTTTCAAGACCCATCTGCATATTGCGCGAAATACTAGGATGGAGCATGCGCTGACTAGTTTTTCCTGTTTGACAGCTGGAGGCTGCTGAAGAAATGGTAGGGAAAGTTTTTCTTTTAATATCCCCTTCTTATTTACCAAACTGTCACTGAAACATATTTTCTGTCTGCTGGAACTCCCTTGTGATAATTTCCCAGAAACAAGGGGAAGTGATTAGTCAATGTTTTCATTCACCTAGCAAAGCGTCATCCTTCACTGACTCTAGAAAAAAACAAGCTCTGTATATTGGTGAAGCTTATAGAGGAAAGGTTAGGCCTTGGGGGGAAAAAAATCAGGGATGCCCTTCGTCTGTGCCTAGTCCTCTCTGAAAAGGTGTATCTAGTTCTTTTGGTTGTCACGCCAGGAAGTGAAAATATTAAGCACCTGGCCTGGTATTTGCTGTACCTGCTCAGAAACATTTTCTACCTCTGTAATTCAGATTATGTGCAACATATCAATGGCAATTAAGCTGGTGATAATCATGCACAATGTATGCTGTGAAATTTCCATCTTTTTATGCTGTGACTTGACCGCCTCTCTCTCTCTCTCTCTCTCTCTCCTCCGTTAAGGCGCCCCTTGAAACCTACCTCTTTGACCAAGTTTTTGGTCCTATTATCTTCTTATGTGGCTCGGTGTCAAATTTTGTTTGATAGCGCTCCTGTGAAGCGCCTTGGGACATTTTACTACATTAAAGGCGCTATATAAATGCAAGTCGTTGTTGATTCTCTACAAAAATAAGACCAAACCAATACTGCAAAGCTTTCAAAAAACAATGGATTAGATTTTGACTTTGCGCGATAGTGTAAAATGGGGGATAGCGGGTCGGCAGCCCATTTTACATAACCCCAATTTTATTTCCATGGACTTGAATGGAAGTAAAAATCGGGAGAGACGTGAAACGAGCTATCGATACACTATCACACAAAGTCAAAATCTACCCCAATGACTTTAGCCCTAACAAAGGTCTGCAGTTTCCCTAGTCTGATTTCAACAAGCTTGAGACTCTTTATGGACCTGCTCATTACACAAAAATCACAAGACAATTACGGATGAGGAAGGCCATTCAGTCCATCTTAATTCGGCCATCTGGGACAGATCCTAAGGTTCTCCCTCCCCCATTGTAGGTTTCACTTATTTCTTAAGTTTTTTGTCTGCACTATTCTGTCTGGAAGTCCACTCCACACGTTGAAATATGTTCAGGAAGCTCTTAGTTGGATGATCTCTTTTCCAAACAATTATACTCAAGAGGTTCTCCAGCCAGTCCTTATTTACCTGTACTCAGGTGTACAACTCGAATCCACTGTAACTGCAGAAACAAATCAGTTTTACAAGAAAATCAATTAATATTTATTTACACCAACTCGCCAAACCGTTTGTGGTGGATTATTTTCAAACACAAACATTTTTTTGGCTCCCAGAATAATGAATTCAGAGGGCTAGAAATTCTGCTTCTGTTCTCACCAGCCTGTGATCTTCCCTCCAATAAAGTGAATAGGTAGAAAACTGTGAGCTGGCAAGTTCAGAAGCAGAATGTCTACCCTGTGCATCATACGTGTATTTGATAATGGCAGCGCTTTACATGGTCCTCCATCGCACCAATTATTAAGAGTGGTTCACTGAAGGTCACACTGTAAAAGCTCCTCTGGTCAATGTTCTCTCTCATTCCCATCTTTCTCTGTCAATCCACAATGACAGAAGCATTTCCCAATGCTTTCTGATGCAAGAATCACCAGCCCATCTCAACAACTGCAAGATGGTCTGCATCACAATGCAGCAACTCTCTTCCCCCATGAGAAGTCCCCACATAATAAAGCTATTACGTTCTACTGAGGTTTCTTTTTTTCCATCCTCCGGAACCAACTCCCCCCACCCTCCCAGTTTTCTCCCCTCTTCTCCTGAAATCACCGATTCATTTTGGGCACAGTTCCGCAGGCAGCAATGGCCCTCAGCCAAGTGATGTCATATTGTTGGGTGCAGGCAGTTCAGTTTTGATTAGACACTTTACAACCTTCCAGACTCAATACTGAGTTCAGCAATTTCAGACCATAACCACTGCTCCCATTTTTTTCAGACAGCAGGTGCTGGTAATAATTCTGCTGTTCATTAAATCCCTCCTGCCTTCCACCCAATCACAGACCTTCCCTTTGTTCTTTTCTCCCCTACGCCATTTCCGTCTCTGCACTTGCTTAAAACCTGTTCCATCTGTAACATTGTCCAGTTCTGACGAAAGGTCACAGACCTGAAATGTTAATACTATTTCTCCCTCCACAGATGCTGCCTGGCCTGCTAAGTGTTTCCAGCACTTTTTGTTTATTTTTCAGATTTTCAGCAGCTGTGGTATTTTGCCTTTGGTATCATTCTAGTAAATCTCCACTGCACCCTCTCCAAGGCCTTAACATCCTTCCTGCAGTGTGGTGCCGAGAACTGAACAGAATCTAAACAGAGGAAACTACAAGGGTATGAGGGACAAGTTGGCCATGGTAGATTGAGAGACTACACTGAAAGGTATGACGGTGGACATACAATGGCTAACATTCAAGGAAATAATGCATCATTTGCAACAAACATATATTCCTCTAGGGCATAAAAACTGTAGTGTATGTAACCTGTACCACCTTAAGAGACTACCTTAAGGTGATGAACTACTTTCTGATGGCTCCTGTATATTGTAGTACCGGTGGTGACCACACCGGTATATAAACCCTGTGGAGCAGTTTGTATTTCAGTTCAGCCCTGACCCTCAATTACTAAAGACCTGTTTAAGTATTCTGTTGTCTGTGTACAGTTATTCAGCATAACTACATTTGGAAAAACACAGACTCAACAGTGGCGATGAGTCTGATCGTACCTAGCGGCAGTTGTGCATCCAAGGAAGCTTCGTCCTCAGAACGGGCGTCGAAAAGGGGCATCCGCCCTCATCATCCTGCTGAGCACCGCATCGCACGGGAGGCATCGAGAACCCGGTTTGGATTTGCTGGCCATGAAGTCCACCATCAGCGCCAGGCAGTGATCATCCCTTCTACGACAGCGGCGGGTAAGCCCTCTCTAGCGACACGGAGAGAAAGTCGGCTGAGTTGTCAGTGGGAGAAGGGGAGGGAAACCGAAGAAAAGGGCGGAGAACACGACCGCAGCCGGTGTAAGGGGCCGGACTGCAATCGGGCAGAGACGCGCAGCAGCCAGAGAAGCGTTAATGGCCACGAGGACCTCGGGAGCGGCGGGGGAAATAAAGGACTGCTGGGAGGCGAGATCGGCAACAGCGCGGTAATCGCCATTTTAGTCGGCGGGGGAAGAAGACAAGCGCGGGAAAAGCCGCCAAGCGTGGGAAGCCGCCATTTTGGAAAATAAATAAATTAAAGGAAACTCAACAAGATGCCAAAAACGGGCAACATCACTGCTTTTGATAGCGATGTAGAAGATTGGGCCACTTATGTGGAACGCGTTGAAGTTTACTGTACAGCGAATGAGGTACCGGCGGATAAGAAAGCACTAACCATATTAAACTCGATGGGTGCGAAGACGTACGGGTTAGTAAGGCACCTTGTAACACCAGATAAACCGGTAGGAAAGAGTTTTGCGGAGATTGTTACTATCCTGCAAGAGCATTTAAACCCCACGCCGCTGCTGATAGCGGAACGATTTAAATTTTACAAAAGAATTCAGCTTAAAGAGGAAAGCAACGCTGAATTCTTAATCGAACTGCGCAAGTTATCAAAGTACTGTCAGTTCGGTACAGGACTAGCAGACGCTCTGAAAGATAAGTTCGTGTGTGGGCTACTAAAGGAAGGAACCCAGAAGCGACTGCTGGAGGAAAAGGATCTTACGCTGGACAAAGCTTTCAGCATTGCAGCATCGCACGAGGCAGCAGCACGAGGCACTGCGGAAATGCAGCAAAGGCCATTGGAATTCAGCACCAATGAAATGGCATTGGGTGCAGTAAGGTGTTATCGTTGCGGAAGGACAACGCATGATCAGAACCAGTGCTGGTTCAAAGATAAAGAATGCAGGAAATGTGGCAGACTTGGTCACATAGCGAAAGTATGCCGGTCAGGAAAGAAGACCAGCAACAAAAAGTCGCCGCAGGACAAGTACAAGAAAGTACACAAGGTGACAGAGAACAGTTCGGATGAACAAAAGACGGATTCAGACTCCAGCAGTAAGGAACTGGGTTGTCTAAAAATACATAATGTGGGTAACACAGCAGACCACCAAACTATCTGGGTCATGCTTCGGATAGCAGGAGTCCAAGTGAAGATGGAATTGGACACTGGATCGGCATTGACGGTCATGAATAAGCAAGAGTACAAAAGGTTATTCTCACACATTCCCCTGAGGGATACGGAGATTGTACTGAAAACATACACGGGGCAAAGAGTATACCCCATCGGAAAGATAAAGGTAAAGGTGGTCTACAATGGTAAAGAAAGTCAGGGAATGGACTTGTATGTGTTACCTGAGGGAGGTCCACCACTACTGGGACGGGAATGGATCCGGAGAATAAATATGGACTGGCATTCCTTACAAGCACTAACTGTAGATTCCTGTAAAGAGGACGACGTCAAACCTAAACGACTGTCCAAAATATTGGACGATGCTAAGGAGGTGTTCCAACAGGGACTGGGAACACTGAAAGGAATTACGGCAAACATCAAGGTTGAAGAACATGCAAACCCAAAATTTTTCAAAGCCAGACCGGTACCTTATGCGATACGACCTGCTGTGGAAGCAGAGCTGGAAGGGCTAGAACGTTCTGGAGTACTGTCAAAGGTGGACTGGAGCGAATGGGCCACGCCCATTGTTCCCGTCATGAAGCGTTCATTGAGCAACAAGCCGGGGGAACCTGGGAAGGTTCGCATCTGTGGCGATTTCAAGATCACTGTTAATCCAGTTCTTCACACGGTGCAATATCCGCTTCCGCGGATTGAGGATATCTTCGCTTCGCTGTCTGGCGGGAAACACTTCACCAAGATAGACCTGGCGCAGGCGTACTTACAGATGGAAGTTGATGAAGCGTCACGCCAGTATCTCACGATCAACACACATAAGGGCTTATATCGGTACAATAGACTGGTTTTTGGAGTGGCATCGGCTCCAGCGATTTGGCAAAGGGCCATGGAGCAGGTATTACAGGGAATTCCAGGCACACAATGCTACCTGGATGACATTCTGATTACAGGAGATGATGATAAGGAACACCTCGCGAATTTGGAGCAGGTGCTCACCAGATTGAAAGAATATGGACTCAGAGTTAATCGCCAGAAATGTGAGTTCTTTCAGAAGCGAATCTCGTACTGCGGTCACGTCATTGACCAGGAGGGGCTTCATAAGTCACCTGACAAGATCGAAGCTGTTGTGAAAGCTCCCGCTCCGGAGAATGTATCCCAGTTGAGGTCGTTCCTTGGGTTAACTATTACAAGTTTCTTCCAAATTTATCCACGGTGTTACACCCGCTGAACACTCTTTTGCAAATAGGAGTACCATGGAAGTGGAGCGAGGACTGTAAGCGGGCTTTTCAAAAAAAGCAAGGCACTGATCACCTCTAAGGAAGTGTTGGCTCACTTTAACCCAACGCTGCCTATTCGTTTAGCTTGTGATGCTTCTCCATATGGTATCGGGGCAGTGCTCTCACATAAGTTGCCAAATGGCTTGGAAAGGCCAGTCGCGTTCGCATCCAGATCATTGACCTCCGCTGAGCGCAACTATGCTCAGATAGATAGGGAGGCTCTCAGCCTCGTGTGGGGAGTTAAGAAATTTAATCATTACCTGCAAGGCCAAAGGTTTACGCTGCTGACAGATCATCAGCCGTTGGTTTCCATTTTTAACCCTAAGAAGGGTGTTCCAGTTATGACGGCGCAGAGGCTTCAGAGATGGTCCCTTTTCCTAGGGGCACATCAATATGATATCGAATTCAAAGGTACAAAGCAACATGGTAATGCTGATGGGCTGTCGCGCCTGCCACTACCTACAGCGGAAGAGGCACCGGCAGTTGACCCTGTCGAGATATTTCACTCGACCGTCATCGAATGCTTACCAGTCACCAATGCGAGTATTGAGAGAGAGACCAGAAACGACCCGACACTGTCTCGGGGCTACGATTTGACAGTGAAGGGATGGCCAACACATGGCGAACCACTGTTACCGGCATTCTCAGCCAGACGAGAGCAGCTGTCCGTCTGTCAAGGAACATTGATGTATGGAACAAGGGTGATTATTTCTCCTAAATTAAGGGAGAGAGTTCTGAAGGAACTGCATGAAGGTCATCTGGGGGGAGTCAAGATGAAAGGCCTTGCTAGAGCTTATGTGTGGTGGCCAGGTATCGACAAACAAATAGAGGATCTGACTAAAAGCTGCTCAGGGTGCCAAAAAGTTCAAAATGCACCTCCGATTGCACCGCTGCATCCGTGGGAATGGCCTTCAACCCCATGGCAACGTGTGCATATCGACTTTGCAGGTCCATTCATGGATTCCATGTTTTTGATAGCGGTAGACGCACATTCTAAATGGCCAGAAGTGATTAAGATGTCAACCACTACCTCTGAAAAGACGATCGCAGTTCTAAGAACCATATTTGCAAGGAATGGGTTACCGGAACAAATATGTTCAGACAACGGACCACAGTTCGTGTCAGAAGAATTCCAGAAATTCATGAAGAAGAATGGGGTGAAACACTATACATCTGCCCCATATCATCCGGCTACAAATGGGTAGGCCGAGAGATTTGTACAAACGTTCAAAAAGGCGATAAAGGCCATGAGCGAAGACCATATTCCACTACAACACAAGGTGGACAATTTCCTGATGGCATATCAAAACGCCACGCATGCAGTGACAAATCAAAGCCCTGCCATAATGTTCTATAACAGGAGGTTGCGGTCCCGGTTGGATTTGTTAAAACCCAATGTGCGTAGGGAAGTCGAAAACAAACAATTCCAGCACGTAAATAACAAGGGCACTCGGAGTTTCGAAATAGGACAACCAGTGTTGGCCAGGGACTATAGGAATGATAAATGGCAATCCGGAACAATTCGTGCCCGACAAGGACCCTTGATGTACACGGTAGACGTTGGTGAGAATGTAATATGACGTTAAGCTGACCAACTTGTGGAATCGAGAACAAGGGTCGACCCCATGTCTACGGCAGAGACACCAGTAGAAGAAGTTATTGAGCCTGTAGCATCTACTTCAGATTCGAACGTACATGATGATGTTCAATCCGTAAGAGATCAAATGGATGAGTCACCCCAGCAACGAGAACCAGAGACCCCTGAAAGGCGTTATCCGGCCCGGATCAGGAGGCCTCCTCAGAGACTGAATCTTTGAACAGTTTTTGTATGAAAGTTGTATATATGTTATCCATGTTATGTTTAAATTGGGGTGTACACTGTTAAGCTAAAAGGGGAGGAATTGTAGTGTATGTAACCTGTACCACCTTAAGAGACTACCTTAAGGTGATGAACTACTTTCTGATGGCTCCTGTATATTGTAGTACCGGTGGTGACCACACCGGTATATAAACCCTGTGGAGCAGTTTGTATTTCAGTTCAGCCCTGACCCTCAATTACTAAAGACCTGTTTAAGTATTCTGTTGTCTGTGTACAGTTATTCAGCATAACTACATTTGGAAAAACACAGACTCAACAAAAACCCAAAAGGAAAAGTGATCCAACCATGGCTAACAGAAGAAATTAAAGCTAGTATTAAGTCAAAGGAGGAAGCTTATAAAGTTGCCAGAAAAAGCAGTCAGCCTGAGGATTGGGATCTTTTTAGAAATCAGCAAAGGGGGACAAAGAAATTGATAAAGAAAGGAAAAATGGAATATGAGCACAAACTAGCGAAAAATATAAAAACGGATTGTAAAAGCTTCTATAAATATGTGAAAAGGAAAAGACTGGCGAAGGTAAATGTAGGTCCTTTACAGTCAGAGACGGGAGAATTTATAATGGGGACTGAGGAAATGGCAGAGAAATTAAATAAATACTTTGGGGCCGATTTTCCCGCAGGTGCTGGGAATTGTCGGGTTTCGACACAAATCTAAATGGGTCTGCCACATCGATGCAATTTTCCCTCAATTGGCCAATTCATTTCCAGCGTGTGGGAACCCTTGCTAATTGACTATTTCCAGTCAGAAAGCCCCACAGTATGATGTCATCATTTGTGGTACTTTCAAGGCCCAAAGCAAGCACTGCATCCTCTGAAGGCTTCCAAACGATCCATACAGGATGGCAGAGGAGCCTGCAGCAGCTGTGGCCAGTGCCAGACCTCGAGCTGCCTCCAAATCCAACGAGGCTTCACTGCAGGCATTATTGGATGGGGTTAGGGCTCACAGGGAGGTCCTCTTCCCTAGGTCAGGGAGGAAGAGGCCTCCCACTGAGACCAAGGCTGCATGGATGCAGGTGTCAGCAGATGTCAACTCGCTGGGAGTCACCAGAAGAACCTTGGCATAACATCTCTAACTCCTTCCTTTACTCCCCCACAGTACCATCCAGAGCCCCCGTCCCCACTGTGGAGGAGGAAGAGGCTGTGCAGCCAGACTCCTCAGAGGAAGCTCCAACCTCTGAAGGCGCAGCATCAGCAGAAGTAAGCACACCCAGCACCAGCGCAGACACTCACACCTCGGGGGGACCTTCGGGACATAGAGTAGTGTTGTCACCTGGTGTTTCACAGCTCACAAGTGAGCATCAGCAGATTGTGGAGACAGGGACAGCAGTGGAGAGTCCTCGTCAGAGGGCGCAGGACTCTGCCAGCTCAGCTCAGCTGCATGTCGACCCTCTGCCTCTGGGTCCATCCGCAAGAGAAGAGGTGATGGATCTCCATGCACAGATGCAGGAGTCTCTGGCAGGTTTTGTCTCCAGGGTCGCTGCGAGTGTGGAGCGAATGGAGGAGTCCATAGCGAAGATGAGCTGAGCCTTTGTGTAGTCATTGGCGCATGAACGCATCACCATGGAAAGATTGGCACCCTCCATGGAGGAGATAAGTCGCCAGGGTATGGAAAACATGGTGAGTGTTCATAATAGAATGACATCTCTTGAGAAGCGATGGGCATCTACTGAACAGAGAAACCAGACCTTCATGGAAGTCCTTCTGAGTAGGACTGCCAGTGCAGATACGGGTCTCCATGGCCCCCTGATGCGCAGCAAGGTGCTCTCAAGCCACATCCAAACGCTGGCCCCTTCTGGCCTGTGCAGCTTCAGGTGCGTGAGCAGCAGCCTGGCGCTCCTGCAGCTGATGCTGCTGTTCCTGGTTCTGCTGCTGATGTTTCTGCTGCTGGAGATCCTCTAATGGGATGAAGGGAAGGGAAAAAAGGCCTCCCATACTTCTGGTAGATGCCTCCGTTGAGGAAGCGCTGAGTGAGGGTGCCGAGAGGTGCTTCCCAGGAGCGCACACTGGAGAAGTGTGTGAGGCTCCAACCTTCCACAGCTGTGCCTAAGCCTGGAACAAGTTGCCCCAAGCCTGAAACAACAAGGTCCTGCAACCTACAAATGTTGTCTGATTAAATCTCTTCTTTCCTGATTGACCTGCAGCTGATAGTAAGCAAGCCGATATTGTTCACACCAGGTTTCATCAGCGGGGTTCCCACCAGGCGTGTTTAGCATAGGAAAAGGCTGAAAATAGCAAGGGCCCCTTAAAATGGCATTATAGATGCCAATTATTGGTGATTAGGCTCCAGACGACCAGACCCGCCTGCTGCGGGCGGGACTGAGTCGGGTCGGATTGAAACACCGGGGTGAAAGTCAGACGGGGCGGGGAATCAGATGGGGGGGGGGGCGGGGGGGTTGCGACCCCCTGTTTTTGCGATTTTTATTTTTTTATTTCCCACCCCCCCCACATGCCTGAAAACCTGCCTGATGGCTCCAGGAAAATCGACCCCTTTGTTTCTGTCTTCACGGAGGAAGACACAAAAAACCTCCCAGAAATATGAGAAAACCAAGGGTGTGGCGAGAATGAGGAACTTAAAGAAATTATTATTAGTAAAACAACAGTACTAGCGAAATTAATGAGACTAAAAGTCGATAAATCTCAAGGACCGGATGACCTACATCCTAGGGTTTTGAAAGAGATGGCCATTGGGATAGTGAACGCATTGGTTGTCATCTTCCAAAATTCTATAGATTCTGGAACGGTTCCTGCAGATTGGAGGATAGCAAATGTAACCCCGCTATTTAAGAAAGGAGGGAGAGAGAAAACGGGAAACTACAGACCTGTTAGCCTCACATCAGTAGTTGGGAAAATGCTGGAATCTATTATAAAGGATGCAATAACTGAGCACTTAGAAACTAATAAGATTGGGCAGAGTCAACATGGATTTATAGAAACATAGAAGATAGGAGCAGGAGTCGGCCATTCGGCCCCTTGAGCCTGCTCCGCCATTCAATGAGATCATGGCTGATCATCCAAATTCAGTACCCTGTCCCTGCCTTCTCCCCATATCCCTTGATCCCTTTAGCCTTAAGAAATATATCCAACTCCTTCTTGAATATATTTAATGAACTGGCCTCTACTGCCTTCTGTGGTAGAGAATTCCACAGGTTCACCACTCTCTGGGTGAAGAAATTCCTCCTCATCTCAGTCCTAAATGGCTTACCCCTTATCCTTAGGCTATGACCCCTGGTTCTGGACTCCCCGGCCATCGGAAACATCCTTCCTGCATCTAGTCTTTCCAGGCCTGACAGAATTGTATAGGTTTCGATGAGATCCCCTCTCAATCTTCTAAACTCCAGTGAGTATAAGCCCAATCGACACAATCTCTCCTCATACGTCATTCCTGCCATCCCAGGTATCAGCCTGGTGAATCTTCGCTGCACTCCTTCCATGGCAAGAACGTCCTTGCTCAGATAAGGCGACCAAAACTGCACACAATACTCAAGGTGTGGTCTCACCAAGGCCCTGTACAACTGCAGCAAGACATCCTTGTTCCTGTACTAGAACCCTCTTGCTACGAAGGCCAACATACCATTTGCCTTCTTAACCGCCTGCTGCACCTGCATGCTTACCTTCAGCGACTGGTGCACAAGAACACCCAGGTCTCTTTGTACTTCCCCTTCTCCCAATCTATTGCCATTCAAATAATAATCTGCCTTCCTGTTTTTGCCACCAAAGTGGATAACCTCACATTTATCCACATTATAGTGCATTTGCCATGTTTCTGCCCAATCACCCAACCTGTCCAAATCGTACTGGAGTTTCACGACATCCTCCTCACAGCATACCCTCCCACCTAGCTTTGTGTCGTCTACAAATTTGGAGATATTACATCCAATTCCCTCGTCCAGATCATTAATATATATTGTGAACAGTTGGGGTCCTAGGACCGATCCTTGCGGTACCCCACTAGTCACTGCCTGCCACTCGGAAAACGACCCATTTATTCCAACTCTTTGCTTTCTATCCGCCAACCAGTTCTCTATCCAAGTCAATACCTTGCCCCCAATCCCATGTGCCTTAATTTTGCACGCTAATCTCTTATGCGGGACTTTATCGAAAGCCTTCTGAAAGTCCAAATGCACCACATCCACTGGTTCTCCCTTATCTATTTTACCAGTTACATCCTCAAAAAATTCCAGTAGATTAGTCAAGCACGATTTACCTTTTGTAAATCCATGTTGACTTTGTCCGATCCTGTCACTGCTTTCCAAGTGAAAGGGAAATTCTGTTTGACAAACCTATTGGAGTTCTTTGAGGATGTAACTAGTGGAGTAGATGAAGGGGAACTGGTAGATGTGGTGTATTTGGATTTTCAGAAGGCCTTCGATAAGGTCCCACACAAGAGGTTGGTGAACAAAATTAGGGCACATGGAATTGGGGGTAATATACTAGCATGGATTGAGAATTGGTTAACAGACAGAAAACAAAGAGTAGGGATAAACGGGTCTTTCAGGATGGCAGGCTGTGACTAGTGGGGTACCGCAAGGATCGGTGCTTGGGCCCAAGCTATTCACAATCTATATCAATAATTTGGAGGGAACTAAATGTAACATTTCCAAATTTGCTGATGATACAAAGCTAGGTGGCAGTGTCAGTTGTGAAGAGGATATGACGAGGCTTCAGGGGGATCTCGACAGGCTCAGTGAGTGGGCGAGAACATGGCAGATGGATTATAATGTGGATAAATGTGAAGTTATCCACTTTGGTAGAAAAAACAGAAAGGCAGAGTATTTCCTAAATGGTGAAAGATTGGGGAATGCAGATGCTCAAATGGACCTGGGTGTCCTTGTACATGAGTCAATGAAAGTGAATGAGCAGGTGCAGCAAGCCATTAGGAAGGCAAATGGTATGCTGACCTTCATTACAAGAGGATTTGAGTACAGGAGTAAAGAAGTCTTACTCCAATTATATAGGGCCTTGGTGAGACCACACCTGGAGTACTGTGTACAATTTTGGTCTCCTTACCTAAGGAAGGATATACTTGCCATAGAGGGAGTGCAACGAAGGTTCACGAGATTGATTCCTGGGATGGCGGGACTGTCGTATGAGAAGAGATTGAGTAAACTAGGCCTGTATTCTGTTGAATTCAGAAGAATGAGAGGGGATCTCATTGAAGCATACAAAATTATTACAGGGCTTGATAGGGTGGATGCTAGGAGAATGTTTCCTTTGGCTGGGGAGTCTAGAACCAGGGGCTACAGCCTCAGGATAAAGGGTAGGCCATTCAGGACTGAGATAGAAACATAGAAGATAGGAGCAGGAGTAGGCCATTCAGCCCTTCGAGCCTGCTCCGCCATTCAACGAGATCATGGCTGATCATCCAAACCCTAGCACCCGGTCCCTACACCGACAGCCATCCCACCCAAGCCCTATCCCCGTAACCCCACGTATTTAATCCCCCTAACACTAAGGGTCAATTTTTATCATGGCCAATCAACCTAACCTGCACATCTTTGGACTGTGGGAGGAAACCAGAGCACCCGGAGGAAACCCACGCAAACACGGGGAGAATGTGCAAACTCCACACAGACAGTCACCCGAGGCCGGATTTGAACCCGGGTCCCTGGCGCTGTGAGGCAACAGTGCTAACCACTATGCCACCGTGCTGCGGTGAGAAGAAATTTCTTCACACAGAGGGTGGTGAATCTTTGGAATTCTCTACCCCAGAGGGCTGTGGAGGCTCAGTCATTGGGTATATTCAAAACAGGTCGATAGATTTCTGACTAGTAAGGACATAAAGGGATATGGCGATAGGGCTGGTGAATGGAGTTGAGGCAGAAGATCAGCCATGATCTGATTGAATGGCGGAGCAGGCTCGAAGGGCCAAATGGCCTACTCCTGCTCCTATTTCTTCTGTTCTTACTCCAACTGAGGCCTAACCAGAGAGTTATATAGGTTTAGCATAACTTTCTTGCTTTTGTACCCTATGCCTCTATTTAAAAAGCCTAGGATCCCATATGCTTTTTTAACAACCTTATCAACTTATCCTGCCGCCTTGAAAGATTTGTGTATGTGAACCCCCAGGTCTCTCTGTTCCTGCACCCCCTTTAAATATTAACAACACTGTAAAACTGGAAATGAAAAAACCTCCGCCCTCCTTACAGCGCATTTGCATTCGGTGCATCTTCAGGCACAGCTCCAGATGGGTCAAAGGAGTGCCCAATGCGATACCATCATAGGCAGACAAAAAACAGCATTATGCTCAATTTTCATGTATTATATTTAAATTAAGCTCTTGTCTATTTAGGGTGACGGCACCTTGGGCGGACTAGAATATTGCACTTGTATGCAAAAATGGTGCAGAGCTGGCTTTAAGGAGATGTGTCTGATTCTTTGTCCCCCAACCCCCTATTCCACTCCAAACCATGATGACCAGGGAAAAACCCTACATAAACATGACAGACAGAAATCGAACGACCCTGTGGACACCCCCCCCCCCCCCCCACCCCGTCTTTCCAGATGCCCTGTGAACCTCGGTTCTAAAACCTATGCTCCCTTTTGGGTCTCAGACCTTCCCCCAGTTCTAAAACCTATGTTCCCCCTAGGATCTCAGACCCTGGGGAATGAGGTGGGCCAGGTTGACCAACTGTCTGTGGGAGAACACTTGGGTACGAGTGATCATCGTATCATAAGTTTTAGATTAGCAATGGAGAGGAGCAAGGAACAATCTAGAGTGGAACTTCTAAACTGGAATAGGGCTAACTTCACTGGGATGCGAAAGGGTCTAGCCAGGGTAAAATGGAACCAAAGACTGACAGGAAAAACTGTAACGGAACAATGGGAGATCTTTAAGGAGGAGATGTTCCAAGTACAGGCTAGGTACATTCCAACAAGAGGGAAGGGTAAGGGAACCAAAGCAAGGGCTCCTTGGATGACGAGGGAGATAGAAAAGATGATGAAACAAAAAAAGAGGGTGTATGATGCATGTCAGGTGAATTCTTCAAGGGAGAACCAGACCAAATACAATAAGTTGAGAGGGATAGTGAAGATGAAAATAAGATGGGCAAAGAGAGAATATGAGAGTAGAATGGCGGTTAACATAAAAGAGAACCCAAAAATCTTGTACCGGCATGTAAACAGTAAGCGGGTAGTAAGAGGCAGGGTAGGGCCTATTGGAGACAAAGAAGGTGATATATGCTCAGAGGCGCAGGGCAAGGCTAGAATACTCAATGAGTACTTTGTATCGGTGTTTACTAAGGAGGTGGATGTTGACAAAATATCGGTAGAAGTGGAAAAGGTAGAAGCAATGGAAGGGGTGAAAATTGATGGACAGGATGTACTAGAAAGGCTGGGTATGCCTGGTCCAGATGACTTGCATCCCAGGTTGCTAAGGGAATTGGGGGAGGAGATAGCGGAAGGGCTTGCCATAATTTTCCAATCTTCCCTGGATGTGGGGGAGGTGCCTGAGGATTGGAAAGTGGCAAATGTGACACCATTGTTCAAGAAAGGGTGCAAGGACAATCCTAGGGACTACAGGCCGGTCAGCTTAACATCAGTGGTGGGTAAAGTTTTAGAAACGATAATCAAGGAAAAAATTAACAGGTTAGCACTGTTGCCTCACAGCGCCAGGGACCCGGGTTCAAATCCGGCCTCGGGTGACTGTGTGGAGTTTGCACATTCTCCCCGTGTTTGCGTGGGTTTCCTCCGGGTGCTACGGTTTCCTCCCACAGTCCAAAGATGTGCGGGTTAGGTTGATTGGCCATGATAAAAATTGGCCCTTAGTGTCAGGGGGGATTAAATACGTGGGGTTACGGGGTTACGGCTTGGGTGGGATGGCTGTCGGTGTAGGGACCGGGTGCTAGGGTTTGGATGATCAGCCATGATCTCGTTGAATGGCCTACTCCTGTTCCTATCTTCTATGTTTCTATGTTTAGGGAGAGCCAACACGGATTTGTAAAAGGCAGATCGTGTTTGACTAATCGAATTGAATTTTTTGCTGAAGTAACAGAGAGGATTGATGAAGGGACTGCAATGGATTTTAGGAAGGCATTGACCACATAGAAGGCTGGTTAATAAAATTGAGGCTCATGGAATAAGTGGGTCAGTGGCAGCTTGGATAAAGAGTTGGCTTAAGGACAGAAAACAGCGAGTTGTGGTAAATGGCTGTTTTTCAGACTGGAGGATGGTAGACAGTGGTGTTCCCCAAGGGTCAGTGTTGGGGCCACTGCTTTTTTTGATATATATGAATGACCTGGATATTGGAATACAAAGTAGAATTTCTAAATTTGTTGATGACACCAAACATGGGGGTGTAAACAGTGAGGATGATATCAATCGACTGCAACAGGACATAGAAAGGCTAGCAGAATGGGCAGACAAGTGGCAGATGGAATTTAATACAGAGAAGTGTGAGGTGATGCATTTTGGCAGAAGGAACAGGGAGAGGTAATATACACTTAATGGCACAGTTTTAAAGAGTGTGCTGGGACAGAGGGACCTGGGAGTTAATGTGCATAGGTCCCTGAAGGTGGCAGGACATATTGAGAGAGTGGTTAACAAAGCATATGGGATCTTGGGCTTCATAAATAGAGGTATTGAGTACAAAAGTAGAGAAGTTATGCTGAACCTTTATAAAGTGCTGGTTAGGCCACACTGGAGTATTGCGTCCAGTTCTGGTCACCACATTTTAGGAAGGATGTGAAGGCCCTTGAGAATGTGCAGAGGAGATTTACCAGAATGGTTACAGGGTGGGGGATCTTAGCTACAAGGACAGGTTGGAGAAGCTGGATTTGTTTTCATTACAGCAAAGGAGGTTGAGGGGTGATTTGATAGAGGTGTACAAGATTATGACGGGTTTGGGTAGGCTAGACGGGGAAAGGCTGTTCCCACTAGTTGATGGTACAAGGACTAGGGGACACAGATTTAAGGTTTTGGGCAAGAAATGCAGGGGGGAGGTGAGGAAAAACTCTTTTACGCAGCGAGTGGTGAGGACCTGGAACTCGCTGCCGACGGAAGTGGTGGAAGCGGAGACACTCATTGTTTTCAAGGGGAGACTGGATAGGCACTTGAGGGAAATAAACTTGCAGGGCTACGGGGATAGAGCGGGGGAATGGGACTGACTGGATTGCTCTGCAGAGAGCTGGCACGGATTTGATGGGCCAAATGGCATCCTTCTGTGCCGTTATGACTCTATGACCAGCCACCCCCCCCTCAGTTCTAAAACCTATGTTCCCCCTAGGATCCCAGACCTCCCCACCCACCCCAGTTCTAAACCCTATGTTCCCCCGAGAATCCCAACCACCCTTCTCTACCCCAGTTCTGAAATCTCTGCTCCGCCTAGAATCCTAGTTCTGAAACCTATGTTTGCCCTAGGATCTCACTCCCCCCCCCCCGCCCAGTTCTAAAACCTATTGGACCTTTTAACTCTAGAACATTGTACATGGTTTGCATTTGTCAAGTGCACTTTAACCTTTAGGGGCAATTCATGGGCAATATTCTCGAAATTGATTTTACTTTTGTCCTTCCACGAACAGTGGAAATATTCCTGGCGATCGATAAAAAAAACGAGTCGTGGGCTCAATAAGAACGTAAAACAAAGAGAATTAAAGCAGGAGAAACGGAAGAGACGGCGATTTATGGGAAACGTTCCCGATAAGAAATCCAAGCAGTGATGTGTTATCGACTGCTTTAACACCAGAGCCCGCCTAGAATTGCACAATAGCTTTGATGAAACCCTGCAACAGTGAGCCTTTGGGTTGGGTGCGTTAAGAGAAAAAAGAAAACCCCAATTCGTTTCCAACAAATCTTTGAAAAAGAAAATTGCCAAGGAGAGAGGGAAAAAAATAAAACGGTGAGAAGTTTTATGAGCCATTCAATAAAACTTGCCAGGCGAAAACTGGTGTATCCGAGCAGGAAATGACTCACAGTCTTTTTTTCTCTCTGTGTTGTGTGTGTGTGTGTGTTAATATCCGCTTCGTCATTTTCGGGACTCATTGAAAGCAGCCTGTCCCCTCACCCCTGAAATAGAGAAATGATCAATTTTTGCATATCGCAAGGAAACACTGCCTCATTGCTCACTGACTTAAGAGTGTTTAATCGTTCTTTAATGTAATTGCTGTGCAATTTGATCGCACGATATTGTGCGTTTTAGAGGGATTGTTGAAATTGCATTCATTATGCACCTATCTTAATATTTATTACTGCATATAACTACTGGAAATATACAAAATATTTAGAGGGCATGTTGTTACGTACTATATTTATTTATAGTGATTATTATGGGCGTCCTAACAATCACAATCTAGACAAAACAAATAGGAGCTCAAACCGCCTTATATGAAGACAAAATTTTTACTTAATATTCAGGAAGGGGGGTCAAATAAACTTGCGAGTTGTAAAGATTAATAATTTAAAGAGGGGGGAGTTGGGATTTCAGGTTACAGAAGCTTAGCAGACACTGCAGCTGAGTAATGGGCGGTGATAGGGAATGGCAAGGCAGTCCTTCCTCAGACTGGCTGTGGTGGGTCCCATAAATACCACCAACCTTGCGGACACGCTTCTGGATTCAGTTACAAGATTGGGATTGTAGCTCCGTTTCAAAATGTTTCTTTCTTTTGTTACAAAAAGCACGTTTATTCATTGGATTGATTCAAAAATTGTGATTTTTTTTTAGAGCCAAACTTGGGGAAATATTAAAAACATTTTTGTTTCTGAAATATTTTAAATCCCTATGTAAAAGTCTTCAAGTCTACATTCTCGTGAGGACCACTAAACGCGCATCAGATTGTGTACAAACAGTTAAAAAAATATATATATACTTGCTCTTGCAAGCGTACAAAATAATTATGTCCTTTTTTGGGGGGGAGGAATGTCCATTAAAAAATGTACATTTTCCACTTTAATAATCTTGACAATGTTTTAAACTCGTTAAAATGTAAACAGACGTTTTAAAAAACGGTTCGAATAATTTAATAATAGCACCAATTTACTTCTTTTAAATCTCTCGTCTGAATACAAAATATATATTTTTTAAAGTGTCCTTAAAAGAAAGAATTATCGCTTCAACTTTTAGCAGGTATTTCCTATTTAATTGCAGATGGCTTATCCTACTGTGTATATATAATATATAAAAAAAGTGAATTAGCACATGACGAACAAAAAGGGGGAGCTAAACTCCATTTGGGCAGTGCGTTGGATTTTTATTCTGATGATAAGGCCAGACCGGTTTTTTTTTTCCATCGCCTCCTCCTCCTTTTAACTCCCCCTCTCCCTTACACCTCTTCCTGCGTATGATTGAGGAAGCTTGTGGTCCATTACTGGAGGATCAATGCCTTATTTCTGATTTTGTGCATGTGTTTTTTTTTATATATATATATAAAAGAAACCTTTTTAATATAAATGCACACTTTAAAATACGAAGGAGGAAAAAAATAGAGACAAGAAGAAAGCAAGATGGCTGCAAACTGATTTGTGTGTGTGTTAGATCTGGATTTAATGTTGATGAAAGCCAGCAGCAGATTGGATTTTCGCCTCTTCTGAGCGTGTTTTTTTTGTGGCTTTATTTAGGACTTGTGAGGAGGAGAGTCGAACAGTTTGGAGTTGACAGAAGAGGGTGGTGCTCGTCTGTGGAAAAAAAAACTGAAAAGGAAAGGGGGGTGGGGGGAAACAAGAAAAAATGTGCCATAAATATAAATGATTTAAAATCCTTGGAGGAGGAGGAGGAAGAAGAGAAAGAGAAAGAAAATAAGCACCCAGTTTTTTTTAAAAAAGAGACTTGCTCAATCAAGATGGCTGTAAATGAGTGCATGTGTTGGATTTGAAACCAAAAGGAACATTTTGTGTGCTGTTAAGCTTAAATGGTGCCAAGAAGATTGGAATTTCCCTTTTAAATCTTTTTTTTTGGAAGAGAGAGAGAGAGGAGAGGCTTTTATGAGCTGGATGGCAGTGAGGAAGTCAGACAGTTGAAAGCTGGGGCTGTGAAGAAGAAAGGAAAGAGAGACAGAGAGAGGAGGGTGTGTGTGTGTTGGTTGGAGGCTAAAATAGATTCATTTTTGGTTGCTTTCCGTCTCTCTGAGGAAAAATTTTCCCTCATATATTTTTGGCAAGGGAGAGAGTTGGGCCGTTTTTTTTGAATTTAAAAAAAATAACGACTTTTTTTCAAGATGGCTGAAAACTGGAAGAGCTGCTTCGAGGAGGAACTTCTCTGCCCCATCTGCCTGCAGGTTTTCGTCGAGCCGGTGCAGCTGCCGTGCAAGCACAACTTCTGCCGGGCGTGCATCGGCGAGGCGTGGGGCAAGGAGTCGGTCACCCGCTGCCCCGAGTGCAACAACGTTTACCCGCAGAAACCGGTGCTGGAGAAGAACCTCAAGCTCAGCAACATCGTGGAGAAGTTCAACTCCTTCACGGCCGACGCCGCCGCCGTGGCCGCCGCTTCTTCCACCGCCGACTCGGCCGCCGCCGCCCCTTACAGCCCGCTCTGCTGCCGCTACTGCCGCAGCTCGCCCGCCCAGAAGGTCTGCCTGCGCTGCGACACCGGCTGCTGCCAGTCGCACGTCGGCGCCCACCTGCAGGCCGCCTCGGTCAGCGGCAGCCACTTGCTGATCGAGGCCGGCGACGCGCGGGCCTGGAGCTGCACGCAGCACGACGCTTACCGCCTGCTGCACTGCGAGACCGACCAGGTGGCCGTGTGCCGCTACTGCTACTACATGGGCAGCCACCACGGCCATAGCATCTGCGACCTGGAGGTCAGGAGGAACGAGATACGGGTAAGGAAGCTGCACCTGCAACCACATTGCATTATAACTACATCATTAATCTGTAATCTATCTTCCTCTCATATATTTCTAGCTATCTATATTTCTATATCTATCTAGCTATCTTTCTATCTATCTATCCTAGCTATCTTTCTATCTAGCTATCTATATTTCTATCTATCTAGCTATCTATATTTCTATTTATCTAGCTATCTATATTTCTATCTATCTAGCTATCTATATTTCTATCTATCTAGCTATCTATATTTCTAGCTATCTCGCTATCTAGTCCTATATATCTAGCTATATTTCTATCTATCTATTTATCTATCTATATTTTTAGCTGTCTATATTTCTAGCTATCTATATTTCTAGCTAGCTATCTATATATTTCTAGCTATCTATATTTCTATCTAGTTATCTATATTTCTATCTATCTATTTCTATCTAGCTATCTATATTTCTGTCTATCTACCTAGCTATCTTTCTATCTATTTCTTTCTATCTCTTTAATGGGTGAGGACTAAATCATAATTGTCTCTTATCTTTGAGGGAGTCAGTTTGAGAGGAAAAAGTAAAACTTACAAATTTGAAAGAAAAACTGGAAATGCACAGCAAGTCAAGTCAGCATCTGAAAATGCTCATTTTTTTTGGTGGGGGTAGACTAGAGGCCCTTCAGAAGGACCCTACACTTGTGTTCCCTTGAGTATAGAAGATTTGAGGGGCGATCTGATCGGGGTGTTTAAAATGTTAAAAGGATTCAATAGGGATAGATACAGAGAGAAACTATTTCCTCTGGTGGGGAATCAAGGAGGAGGGAAAATGATCTTAAAATTAGAGCCAGGCCCTTTAGGAGGGAAATCAGGAAGCATTTCTCGCCCATTCCCCCCCCCCCCCTCTTCCCCCCCCCCCCCCCCCCCCCCCTAAAAGGGTAGTAGAAATCTGGAATTCTCTTTTCCCCCAAAAAGGCTGTGAATGGTGAGACAATTGCAGCTTTCAAGACTAAGATCCATAATTTTTTTCAGGCAAGGGTATCAAGGGATATGGAGTTGAGGTGATCAGCCATGATCTCATTGAATGGCGGAGCTGGCCTGAGGGGCTGAATGGCCTACTCCTGTTCCTGTGTCTTTTCAGGTGCTGGCTGATCTGTGTAGTTCCAGCATTTTTCTCACTCTTTTTATATCTTTGAAATTATAATCTGACCATTTTCTGTGAATGTTTTATTTTGCATGTCTAACTTATTTCATGTTTTTTCTTTAGCCTTTTAAAAAAAAAAAAAAAAAAAAAAATTAAGGGTTGTATAGGACACTTTTTGCATTATAAATGACATTTCTGGCGCAATAGTCAAAGATCAGTAACTTGGTAGGAATGAGTTTTCGGCGTCTTTTTAAAAAAAAAAAAAAAATTCATGCAGTGAGAGGTTCTTGGCTTCTTCATCAGTGCTGTATATTTCTTTCCTCCTCAGCTATAGAATGATGAGGTGTTAAGCTAAGAGAGGCTATAGTGTGAGGGAGTAGGTGATGCATTAGGTTATAAAACTGAAAAATGAGAGCTCTGTCATGAGCAGATGTCTTCTTGAGACTTTGCCTTCACAGAATGTTAGCATGGAGTTCTGTGATGGGCAGAGGGAAAATGCGACTCTGGAGACTCCCTCTCAAAGCTGTAGAACTGAAAGCTTATAGATGGGGAATTCTGTAATTGCACGGGTTAGAACGGAGAGGCTACGCCTCCCATAAGAACAGCTGACATTTGTAGGCTTGCAAATATCTTCTGTTGGGGGAGGGAAGGGTAAATGGGATTTTCTTGCAGTAGAGTTAAATTCTGGCAGGGCCTAAACTGCCTGGGATTAACTGAGGGTGGAGGAGGCAGGGGGGGTTATCCACGTGGAAGCAATTCTGATTTATAGTGCAGCATTCTTCATGTTCCTCTGCAATTCAGTCTTGGTGGTATCTGCAATCCTGACAGGTTAGGGATAGTGTTCTAATTTACAAGCTGTAAAAAAAGCACTTTTTTTTTTAGTTTTTATATATTTTAATTTTATTAGTGGTCAGATTGTAAGTGAAATCTTAGTCTGATACCTTCTTGAAATTGTGGATCTGACAGACTGGCACCACAATATACTGGAGTGAGACTTTTGGTCACTGATTGCATGTATATAAGAGCAATGATTTCCTCATGTACTGGAATGTTTTAAAGCCAGACTCTGAATGAACAAGAGTTGTTGGTTGCGCTATAGATGAAGTACACCCATCTTTTGAAAGAAAAGCTGTGGCTAGTTGGCTGGTTTTTAGTATCTGAAGGGATTTGTCCTTCTTGCAAGACTTTGAATCGTTAGATCAAGTGCCTCGATTTTAAACAATTTGAGTAGGAGACTTTGTTTTAATTATTTCAGCTCTTTTCACTTCTGTTACTAAATTCATCCTTCCCACTTTTTTAATGTTTTATTCGCTTCACTTTTATTTGCCCCCCCCCCCATAAAAATACTCAAAACAGTTGGACAGCTGATTCTAGAGAGGTAAGTTTGTTAATTTAGAAGCCCAAAGTGATCATCCAGTAGTTTCATCTGCCCTGAATATCTCTGCACTCTTGGCAACTGTTTGGGAGCCAGTGTTTGATGCCAGCATTTAAGTGAAGTTGGGAATGGCATTTAAGATTTTGGGCCTGTACCCGTGTTCATCAGTGTAAATCTATTACAGCTTAGTTTGGAGGTCACAGAGAGCGCTCCATTAGCTAAATGTTAGCATTTTTCACAATGTGCTAATGGTAGTGCCAGCCTTGTGTGGACAGACAGGGATGCAGGCGTGGAAAGGGAGGAGAGGTCAGATTAAGTTAAAAAATGCAGAGTCACTGCTGCGATTTTCCTGAATTTATGAAGTCATCAATGCCATCAACAAAAGCTTGCTGCTGGAAGTCATGAGATGGCTTGGGAAGTGTTTTACTCCCATTCATTGTGGGATCACAGAACTAATTAAATCTGACTTTTATGGGGACATATTCTTTTGATGTTGGTTCTGAACTTCTTTTTCTTTTAATTAAATGTAAAAATAAAAGCATTTTCAATTGCACAAAAAAAACGGGTTACTTTGCAGTACTGTGTTCTTGTTGGATTTATTTTTAATTTCTTTGAGACCTTTAAAGAGGCACAGCCCACCCCGAGGTCTGTAGATGATGAGGGTTTGGGAAGTATTTGCTTTCCGTTCCTTGTTCTGCTTGTGCTCTGAACAGACAACATAACAATTGTGACAATCTCTGGCGTTTCCACGATTTCTGTAACTATGGATAAGATCAGGCGGCCATTTTGAAGACAGGTGCTGCTTCTCTATCAGGGAGCCACAGTGTGTATAATGACTGCAACAAGGAGTCTGGATCCAAATGAGAAGCTTAAGCTATTGAATGAAGACTCAATTCTATCCATCCAGCTTCAGTAGAATGGAATGTAAGGTGGCCATATCCAAATGCTGTGCAGTTCCCCTTTTTTTTGTTTTGCTAAGTTTCCTCAAATTGTTTTGTCAGCAACCAGTGTAACTTGTCTATTTTTAAATCCATCAATTATGCTTGTTCCTGGACCAAACAATTTAAGGAAACTTGGACTAAATTTACCTACAAAAACAAAAAAAAATCTCTTAACAGCCAAGGCTGTTTCCGGGTCACTTCAACTGTGAGGCAAAGTGGATCAGTTCCAGCTAGGTCCTAAAAGTTCATTGACCTAAATCTATCAGTCACCTTGGATCAAAAGGCCAGGGGAGAGGGGGTTGGGGAATCTACTTACCAAGTAGATATTTTATTGGCATGTTTCATAAGTGGTTTGCAGCAGTCCTAGCTGACGCAGGCTGGGTTGGTCAGTGTATTTAAAATCTCTTAATCATTTGTCAAATTTGAAGTGACTGAAATGTAAACGATTGATTAATCACCAGAGCTAGTCCGTGTGGCCATGGTTCTCTCGGTGCATAGTTGGTTTGACGTGATCATTCAGCTCCTGCTCTGCAGTGCAGCAGTGCCATTGTTGCTGTAACAAATGTCATTTCTGTTGCGTGAGATGGGCCCGCCAGCATTTGTATTGGCTGGGGAGGGAAAAAGAATGCAGCTTGGCTAGGCTTGGGTTTGCAAGATGTGTTTTTTTAACTCGGAAACTGTCGTGAGGCCTGTGAAGACTCGCTTCTGTAATGGCCCTGGTCTTTGGTGTGTCTTTGTCTGGAGCTGAAACTGAAAACCATCTTTATCTCTTGCCCAAATGAAATTCAGCAAAGTGTTTAAAATGGAAACAAGAGACCACTTTGAATTTTGGAGACTTTTGACAGTCAAAATAAAACTGCCATTTTTGTTTTTTCTTCATTGGCCTCCAGTCTGACAGCCTGAGGTCCTTGTCACGCCCATGTGGTTAACTGAATGCTCGACTCGAAAGGTTATTCTATGCACCAGCTTTGTTATCTCAATAGTTTTAAGGGAATAGAACCTGATTTATTGCTGTTCACTTGGCATTATTTCAGAAATGTGTTTGATGTCCCCCATCCAGTTTTCTCCTCCCTTAAGGGTGGGGTGACCCACGTTTAATTCCACTGGTGCTGACGGCCCTTCCGGCACTAGGAGAGTTGCACAATCTATTCACAGTGGGGGCATCCTGGCCAAGCCCGGATTTATCCTCTCTTGACATTTGCACTTTCCATAAAATTCAGTTTTCAGTGGAGGTCACTGGATGGTGAAAGGAGCAGGAATTCTGTCTTCCTTCCTCCCTGCCCCAACTGAGGCCAGTTAAAGTGCTCCCCACTAACTCAGTATAGGCCAGGGTTTACAGTGGGGATATGTCTGATTTGTATTCCTCCTTCACACCATTTCTGCTGCACTTTATTCCTTCTTTAAGCCCCCCCCTCATTGTTCCCACCTTCCGCCCCCCCCCTTCCTCTGTATTGAAGAGTGGAGGGAGAGGGCAGGAGAAATGGAATATGTACTCGTGAATGTGTTTTCTAAAGTGCAGGGGTTCTGTTTATTGGCATAGCTATAAATGAATTTCCAGGAATGGCTTGTTTAGCTATCTCTGCTCTGCAGCATGTAGTTACGACTGATGCATTCCGGATTAGACAACACCCCACTGAAACATCAGTCCCGTGTCTCTTGACTGCTGGAAACTGCTTAAATCTGGGTAATGGTGAGGGCTCTCGGCAGTGGGATAGCAGCTGATGTTTGGAGTGCTTTGCTGTCTGAACTAGACTGCAATGCCAAAAAAAAATGCATCAAAATGAAGGATGACTACTTGCACCGATCTGACTAATGGATTAAGGTCGCTTGGCTAAAAGATCAAGAGAAGCATAAGCCAACCAGAAATGTTGTCAGTATTTTGTTTAATTGGCTAGTGGAAAGTAGCCAACTTAAAGCTGTTTGTGCTGCCAAAGTCAATACTTCCCGATCCAATTAGCTACCAATGGGAGGGTCTCGGTTTGCCATCTGTGACCACGCCAGTTAGTTTCAGCCGTGTTCATGCATCTCTGTCGCTCATTATGATGGTGTGATGTATTGCTTAACCAGGTAGAGGACAGCCAGAGCTTGCAGTGTTATTTTCTGTGGAAGGTATAGTTTTTAACCAGGATTGTACAGAGAATTGGGGAAGTTGGATATTTGCGAGGTACTGCATCTTTTCCTCCTTCTCCCTCTTTCTACTCTTGGTAATTTTACATTTTTTTAAATGTATTCATTCACGGCATATGGGCGTCGCTGGCGAGGCCAGCATTTATTGCCCTTGAGAAGGGGCTGGTGAGCCGCCGTCTTGAACCGCTGCAGTCCCGGAGGTGAAGGTGCTCCCACAGTGCTGTCAGGGAGGGAGTTCCAGGATTTTGACCCGGCGACGATGAAAGAACGGCCGATATATTTCCAAGTCAGGATGGTGCATGACTTGGAGGCAGTGGTATTCCCATGCGCCTGCTGCCCTTGTTCTTCTAGGTATTGAAGGTTGTGGCGTTTGGGAGGTGCTGTCGGAGAAGCCTTGGCGAGTTGCTGCAGTGTATCTTGTAGATGGTACACACTGCAGCCATGTTGTGCCGGTGGTGAAGGAAGTGAATGTTTACGGTGGTGGAGGGGTGCCAATCAAGCGGGCTGCTTTGTCTTGGATGGTGTCGAGCTTCTTGTGTTGTTGGAGCTGCACTCATCCAGGCAAGTGGAGAGTATTCCATCACACTCCTGCCTTGTGCCTTGTAGATGGTGGAAAGGCTTTGGGGAGTCAGGAGGTGAGACACTCGCCACAGAATGCCCAGCCTCCGACCTGCTCTTGTTGCCACAGAATCCAAGTGGCTGGTCCAGTTAAATTTCTGGTCAGTGGTGACCCCCATGATAATGGTGGGGAATTCAGCGATGGTAATGCCGTTGAATGTCAAGGGGAGGTGGTTGGACTCTCTTGTTGAGAGATGGTCATTGCCTGGCACTTGTTACTCCTGTGAAACATTTCTCATCTAACATGGGTGTATTTGGCAGTTCAGCACCCCTAGATGAACGGTTTTTGCATTCATTGTGAGCTCCTTCTCCAGAGGTTAGGATCAACTCGCAAACTTTAATGCACAGCTATGGACAGCACTAAATAACATCCACAGTAAATTCATCTAAAAATTGGAGTACATTGTTTTACCTACTCTTATCAATGTCTCCCTGTGACTATCTACTTGTGGGCTCACAGGAGTGGGAGGGTGACTTTCCCTCCAATCCCACTAGTTAGCTTACTCTCTCCCCTGCCCCCCCCCCCCCCCGCCCCAACAAGCTCACTGGTTTGTTTACCCCCTCCCTGAAGAAATACATTGCCTCTTCACTGCCTTTTTTTTGACGACCCACTGAGATGAGGAACTTGTCACGTGATGTGGGGATTCTAAATGTGAGCTTACATCTATTATTGATGCAAGAAACAGCAAACTGACCTGTTCTAAAATGTTTTTGTAGGCATTGACGCATGGCTAGTACTTCATGTTGAATTTAATGCTGCTCATAGCTTGGGCACACTTTAGAAAACACCATCTCCTGGCTCATAATTCTAAAGGGGAGCTAAAATATAAACGAGAGGCCATAGATGCCCCTTGCTGGTCTCCAGCACTAGATCTTCGGTTTAAACACTAACCGACTCTTATAGCAAACTAATTAAGAGATTTGCTTTACATCCATCTGGTCATCTTAGAAGGCAAGAGAGTGTTGATTCTTGTCCATCTATCTTGTGTACGTTCCTCTTAGATAAATTCTAAATGCTCACATTTACCTTATTTGAGGTACAAGCACACCATGTCAACGAGTTTGTTTGAGGGCAGGGAAGGGGCTGGTTACTATGCTGCTTTCCTGTCACCAACCTGGGGCAGTGTAAATACTTCAGTGAGAGTCTTCCTCCTTTTTTCTATAGTAATCTCTTACTCTTTGCTGTATCTGAGGCTACACCCAGGGAACAAAACTGGTTTAAAATCAAGAATCTACAGCTTCGATCTGAAGCCTTTGTGTACAGGGCGCACATTGCTTAATGACCAAGAATGTGGGGAGGGAAAAGATCGTAGAAGGGAGAAAAGCTTTCATTTTATATTTTCTTTAACCAAAGCTGGATTAGCACCTGGCTGTATTGAGGGTTATATGACACTGCTATGGGCAAACCGTAACCCTGCAGGTTGTATGTGCGCATTGTACTTGTGCTAACACCCCACCCACTCTATTGTGTTTCCATTGCACAAGTTTGACTTTTTACATTGCTGTTGCTAGAATGATGTAAAAGGAAACAGACTTCTTTTCTCTCTTTTTCTCTACCTCCCCCCCCCCCCCCCCCCCCCCCCACCCACCCAAACTCCCTATTCTGAATATTTCACTGTGTTTCATTAATGTAGGTGAGAGATTTTGGCCAATCGGTCACATTGTGATGGTGAAGCCATTCAACACCTAATTTAAAAAAAAATGAGACCCGGCTGGTCTGAGGTCCTGGTTTTGTGGGTGGGTATTTAACCGTAATAAAGGTTGGTGAGAAATTTGTATATTTTTGCAGAAACTACTGAATCCCTCACTCTTCACGCACTCAACGACTTGATTTCTTTTTTCCTGCACGATTGCTGTTTTTCCTCTTTGAACCATGGCACTAACAAAAATGGCATTTCCCTTGTGCCAGAACCGCATCGACTCTTCGTATAAACCCTGTATAGAGAATACATTGTCTTGTATGAAATTAGTCATCTGGTCAAAAGACTCGAGTGCAAGACAAACTGTCTCCTTGAAAATTCTGATGAGGTAAGCCCCTGAAAAACTGGAGATTAATTGAATTTGGGCCAAAAAAATAATAAAGCCCTGAAAATAGAGCCTATCCATAAATCCCCCAGCACAAGATGTCAGCATGTAGCAATATAGTGATCGAGATAGCGAGGGAATATACTGATGTGTATAGTTGAGGACGGTATCCAGTTATAATTTGACTCGGCAGCAATGATCTAATCACATCAAAAACCACAAGAGTGAACAGCTTAAGCTGCTAATATGGACATTGAACCCCCAAAATTGAATTGCCTCCCTGGTTTCTCTTTCTCAGTGTTTCACAAGGGGTCTAAACTAAAATTCATATCTCTCTCTCTGACCTTTTGGGGCAGGTTTCTTGAGCTAGTTTTACCAGTAGTGTTGAAGGGCATTGTGCTTGGAGACATGGGTGCAAGGATAATAAAATGTTGGGGTGTTTGACCTCTGGTAATTCTAATCACATGGCAGGCACTGCAGTCTAATCACTTTCTTTTCTGCAGCAATTTACTGCTTTATGTCCCTGCAGCATATATTGTATCACAATTTTTAAGATTGGTGACTGTTGCACCATCTGTTCTGTTTATAATACGTGAATGCCCGTGTAATTGTGATCGGGCAAAAACGACTGGCCTCTCGTAGTTTGTGACTTGGAAATCTATTGGTGGTGTGGTTTGGAAGATCTGTAGCAAGAGAAAGAAAGTGACTAAGGTTAATTTAAGTGCTGGAGCCTCACTAGGCTTCCATGTCAAATTGCCACCAGCTGTTTTTAAAGTTTAAGGCAGTTTTCCTTAATCGTGTTTTTTGGGATGATTATAAATTTTATGTTAAAGCACCAGGAATTTAAACCTTTATGCTTAAACAGAGGTGCTTTCCTGCAGGGTGTAATTGTGCAGGAGTGTAGCAATGTTTTGGAAAATCCTATCTGCCTCTAGTACAAGCGCTGGGGAAACATTCAACTGCCTCAGACATGCAGGATAATTTCATCTCAGCTTAACTTGTTTCTCTGTTTATTCCCACCTCCACCCAGAGTTGGAATTGAGCAGAGTAATTCTGGCTTTGGTTGTACGTTTTGAAGCAGAATAATGCCAAGCTGATCGACCTCTTTCAGGGCTCAGAAGGAAATAAATCTCTCCTTGTCCAGGTAGAGTTCTTCTACTCTTGCACCTGCAGCAGAGCGGGGAAGAGGAAGGGTGCGCGCTAGTTATTTCCATCCCAGTTTTCATGACGTTAACAATATAAAACAGTGCGATAACGTAAAACAGTTTTACCCGCTCCATCATTACACCTTCCTAACACAAGGGGACAACCAGGTGGTCTTTGCTACCTAAACCCCTAGGAAGTATGTCAGAGTGACCTGTGTTGAACCTTTTTTTCCTCATCTGCCCCCGCCACAACTTCACAACTCCATTTTTGGCATGACCCCATCACCGATCATCTGAAACTTGGAACTCAATATAGAAGAATAGAAACATAGAAGATAGGAGCAGGAGTAGGCCATTCGGCCCTCGAGCCTGCTCCGCCATTCGATGAGATCATGGCTGATCATCCAAACTCAGTACCCCGTACCTGCCTTCTCCCCATATCCCTTGATACCTTTAGCTCTAAGAAATATATCTAACTCCTTCTTGAATATATTTAAAGACTTGGCCTCAACTGCCTTCTGTGGTAGAGAATTCCACAGGTTCACCACTCTCTGGGTGAAGAAATTTCTCCTCATCTCTGTTCTAAATGGCTTACCCCTTATCCTTAGACTATGACCCCTGGTTCTGGACACTCCGACCATCGGGAACATTCTACCTGCATCTAGTTTGTCCAGACCTGTCAGAATTTTATAAGTTTCGATGAGATCCCCTCTCATTCTTCTGAACTCCAGTGAGTATAAGCCCAATCGACCCAATCTCTCCTCATACGTCATTCCTGCCATCCCAGGGATCAGCCTTGTGAATCTTCGCTGAACTCCTTCCATGGCAAGAATCTGAAGAACAAGCCTGCAGCTCTGCCAATTGACAATGCAGTACTTTGGTAACCAATATACCACGCCACCTGGTTTCCCTGACAATCCTGTCAAAAATAAGTTTTCTGCCACTGTTGCTTGCGGGAAGCACCATAGGCAAAATACCCCACAAGGCAAAATACTGCAGATGCTGGAAATCTGGAATAAAAACAGAAAATGCGGCAACGCGCTGCAGGTCTGATGGGTTCTGCAGAAAGGTCATCGAGCCGAAACGTTAACTCTGTTCCTCTCTCCACAGATGCTGCTGAGTGTTTCCAGCATTTTCTGTTTTTATTACCATGGACAAGGCCATTGGTTTATGGACTCCGATTCTGTCTGTTGTACACGGACTCTTGCCACTGTACTGAGGATTGTATTCTGGAGTTCTTTCCATGGCTAATTAGGTCCGTGGTGACTGTTAAACTCCATTTTTATCATGTGGGATTACAAGTTCTTCTCAACATTTTGGGGATTATGTTTGGTGATTTCTGTCCTATTTTTGTGAAAACCACAAAGCATTGGCTTTGACTATAGGGTGTTTTTTGATTTTGATACAAATTGAATTCTCTTTTGAATCCCATTTGCACATAAAAGCCTGAAAAATTTCCAGTGTTTTCTGAGCAGCCTTGTAGATTCACCAGAATGTCCCTTCAAATAAAACAGTCAAGTTCTTGCGTAGAAGAGAACAGCAAACGCTGGAAGTACACGGCTGATGGGTCAGCATTGGTAATGGGAAAAGACTAGTTATGAAAGGTACCCTTCATTAGACTGAATGCTAAGGGATTTGGGGAAATAGAAAAGAGGGGGAGAGAACCAACCGATGCAGCGAGGCAGTTAATGTATTAAATGACCTGCAAATTGCTTAATAGAAAAAAGATACCAAAACTCGTCAGTGGAAAATTGCAGACCTATAGAAAGGACAAAAGAATTTGCAAATTGTGGTGGGGGAGACCATGTTCAACAAGAACTTTAAAGTAAAGAAATAGTGGAGTAGAAAAGCTGCAAATGCAGCAGTTGTGAAATTAAAACAGAAAATACAAGTGTACCGCAGTGGATCTGCCAATGGTAAGAGCAGCAAAAGAACCGCTCCAGACTGGGCCAGATCCCCACCTGAGCTGTGCTCTGGCCAAGGGTCTCTGGAATGGCCCAAATATTAACCAGCCTTCCCTCCCCCTGGGCACAGACTGACCCTCTCCACATGACACGCACTCGCTGCTGTGACGAAATTGGAGTATACGGTGCATTTTACTAGTACTAGATAAACATTTTATGTGGTCAGTAAAAGTCTCATCTCTACAAGTCAGCTACCCATAATATGGGGTGTACTTAATGCTTTTTAACTCTGCAGGGAGTTTTTTGTTTTGTTTGGGAAGTGTTTGTATGTATGTGTCAATCATCATGATTTTACATATACAGTAAATTATTCCACTATTTCCCTTGCTGAAAGGTTTAATAAAATGCTTTATTTTCTCCAGTACGAAAAAAAGCCACGCCTCCAGATGCCTTTCCGTGCTGTTTACCAGTCCATCTCTTTTTTTTTAAAGAAGTCAGTCAGTAGCATTGTGGGAGTTGCTGGAGCTCGGTGTTGATTGCAATTTTCAGTTCTTTCAACCTAAATCTTTGAAACAAATATAAAACTACCTGGACGGCCCTGGGGACTAAGGAACCTCTGGCCCCCTCAGTCCAATTGTTAAAGCGCGCACTGGTTCTGAAGTACTGGGGTCTTTTAGGTTGCATTCTGTCCTGAACACGGTCACCCTATTTTTCAGTACTTGAAATAATTGTTGCAGTGACTCCCACCATTGCCCTGTAGGCACTGTGGTGCACCTATGGCTGGTTGTCCAGTGGACTAGAGATTGCATTCATTTCTAATACAGAATAATTGTTCTGGACATTCCGTTTCATGGTCTGTTGGTAACCCTGGAAGAAGATTGTCTTAAATTGCAGTGGATTGTATATTGGATTCCATATGGTTTTGAAGTTGTGTTTCCCATCATTGAATAGAGGGCTTTTGATATTGAAGGTTCATTTATATAACTGAAATATCATGTGCACACCTACTTCGAGTTAATGTGTCAGCTGTCTCATTGCACTTGTTCTATTGGTAGCCAGGGATTTGAGTGTGGCAGTACCGTTGCATTTGTATACACAATTATAACCTAAGCTAAGATGGCGTTAATTTGTAATGAAGTGACAGTGTTTCAACTCTTCTGTTTCCGCCTTGTAATGTGTGTGTCGCATGTGGTATATACGGGCTGTACTTGGTACCCTGTGGGATGGGCTCCCTAGCGGAGATGGGTGCAATAAAGTCCTGGATAGAAAACGGTGGACTAGTTGGCTTTGTGTTCAACTATTAATGCGCTGTTACAGAATAGAAGAAAATCTAATTGTGGATGAAACTAAACCTGACCACTCTTGAGCGCTGCCTCCAAGCAAATGGTTGGGAATTAGCAAAGACCCCGGAGTGGGGTGCCTGCTTGCTTTTATCATTAGGGCATGCAAGGAGGGGTGGACGTGCTGCAAAGTAGGCAGTGGTGTTGTAGCCCATTACATTTTATCCTGCTGTATTAATGTAAATGTTCTTTATTAAAACGGAACTGTGAGCATTGCAAGGTCTTTATTCCAAAGTAAAACTAGTTTCCTGCAGCAGCCATTGCTGGGAGGCGTGGCTCCCTACAGCGCTGTTCAAATGAAGATGTTAGGCTGAGACCCCTGCTTGGAGATCAGGGGCTTGTTTTCCACCCAGCTGTTGATTTTAATGCCTCCTGACTATCCGGTCGGGTAGTGTTTTAATAAACTCTTCGGTGTATTTGAAACTTCAAGTTGTGCACTATTTAAATGAGCCCCGTAACTTCCTTTCTAAAAATATTTTCACTGCACATGGGTTTTAAAGACAGTGCTCCAAATATAGTTGTCCAAGTCTAAATCTTAATCTCCCATCGTGTGGTCAATTTTGTGGAATCCACGCTCGCACCAGCTTGAAAATGTGACTGTTGAAACTTGCTGCGTACTTTTTAAAATTGAAGCAGAGCTAAAAATCTTTCTAAGATCTTCAGTATGTGGTCAAGCTTAAAAACCCAAGCACCACACCTCGACTTGACAGTTGAAACCTGCTCTGAGCTGTGATATCTGGGTAGCCAGCACAAGTTCCTACAGAAAGCTAGAAAGACGGGCATTTCAACAGTAAACTCATTCAGTTCAGAATACTAATTTATTTTCAATCTTTTAACAATTTTTTTTTTGGCTAGGCCTTACAGACTGGAATAAGTAAAAAGTGCATCTCTTATAAAGTGTATTTCCTTATGCTGCTTTTGAACCAGCTGCTAGGAGATGAGAGCAGTTTGGGATTACTGATTTTTTTTTTGTTTGTTTTTCTTGCTGTTCCTTCAGGAAAGAGCCTGACCTCGGCTCTGTGCCTCTCCAGAAAGCACAGCTAAGATTGGAAAACAAACTGCTTGGGTAACTGTGGCCTCAAACTTTCTGTGGTTGGCACTGAGCAAAATTCCAATGAGTAGCGCGCGGAGTGGTTTATTTAAACCTTTAGGCCTAGAAATTCAGTTGTTTGCGCCAGCCGCTAGCGCCTTAGGAGGAGGAGATGTGGGGCGCTAGGCGGCTAGCGGCCGGGCGCAGCGCGATCTGCGCCTCTCCCCAACTTCAGTAAAGATTTAGCGGCGGCGCAAAGCCTTTGCGCGCGCTCAGCTGCGCGCGCAGATCCTGACGTCATTTCATCGTGCAACGCCCTTTGTGCGCCCCAAACCGGAAATTCAGTGGCGCCGGCCTATTGTGCGCCTGGCGCCCCTCGCGACTGGTAGAGGGGAATGGTTCCCAGTCGCTGCGGGGCGAGGGGGGCGCAAATTAAAGGGCACTCCTCCTGCAGTAGAAATGGCAGCCATTTTGCAACACTCCTTCTTTGTGAGAGACGGATCTTTGCAGAGAGACAAAAGTAGAGAGCTTTCTGGTTTGGCTCAACACTTGCACAGGTACTTGTGGCTTCAGGCCACAGCTTTGCACTTGTCTTTAACTTCAGAGCCATAGCATTGATTGGGAACATATAATGGGGGCTGCAATGGGTGCAAACGTTGGCCTTCTCCATAGTCCTGGGCGTTGTACAGATCAAGCAGCAGTGGTCAGGCCTTGCTGCAGGGTGTGGCAGGCAAACAAATCCACCCTCCCCCTTTAAGAGCTCACCGGCGCCAGAGTGTCTGCCGTCAATCAGCAACTCGCCGCCGCTGCGCCCGCCCTCGGGGGTATCGCCCCGGGCCGCCGGCTTAGCGCCTAATGATAGTCGTGCATCGCCTGTTTTAGCGCAGCAGCAACCTCTTGGGGCGATGCCACTGAATATCGGCGAAGGTGGCGCGAAGTTGCGCCGGGCGCAAACTTTAGCGGCCGCCCGGCTGTAGCGCCCCAAACGTGGCTATGCTGAATTTCTAGGCCTTAATGTTGGGTACAAGTTGCTTTGTTCATTTCTATCTTTTTAGGGAAGAATATAAGATAAGACTAGGTAAATCAAAGTAGTGACTAGATGATGCCAATCTTGGGTTTTAAAAGACTGTAGATTGTAGGGAGGAATGGAGTCTGTGGGAGATAAGGAGTTGCTTGGTTAGGATATCGTGGGAAAGGACGAGGAACAGAGGAGGCGATCAGTCAGTCTTGATGTCAACACTATGACGTAGGGAGGAGGAAGAACATGTTCATCATATTGATGTTTAGGTGGAACAGGAGAGGAAAGTAAGGTAGAGCACGGATCATTTAGTATCAACTTTTAAAAAGGGAGAAATGCACAAGGAGGCTGCGGGAGAGAACTTGAATTCCAGAGGTGAGTGAGAGAGAAACTATCGCAGCAGCTTTTTCTTGTAACCGGTACTGCAGTGCAAGATAGCTGCCAGGAGCAGCTTCCAAGATATGGGAAGCAATATTGAAATCTTGGACTGACTTGTGTTTGAGATTTGTTGCGGGGAAGAAAAGGAAGTATTTGCTATGAAAGAGGAAGTTGAGCTTCTTGGAGGCAGCGTTCCTGATGGAGGAAATCTATTTTGGCTCCGAGGAGATACAGAGGCCAAGAATTTTGCTAAGTGAAGAAGGACTAGAGGTGGATCCATCAAAAGTAAGAGGTGATGGTTAGAACATAAGGAATAGGAGCAGGAGTAGGCCGTTCGGCCCTTCGAGCTTGCTCCGCCTTGTGGCAAAAGATATGGCAAGCATCTGAGTCCATAAATAATTTTAAAAGGGAGCTGGACAGGGACTCGTGGATAAGGAACTTGCAGGGTTATGGACAAAAAGGGGAGCGGGGTGGGACGCATCACGACTGCTCTGCTCTTTCCAAGAGCCAGCTCAGGCACGACCAGCAGAATAGCCTCCTGTGCTGTACATTTCTGAGATTCTAAAACTGTCTTTTAAAGGCACGCAAGAGATCAAGGTGTGCTTGAACCATTGGACTGTGAAGGCCATAGGTTGTGTGTACGGAGGGCACAGGATCTGAAGGAAGGTTGATGAACGTAGAATGGAATTATCAGCAAAGTAATGGAGAGAGTTATGATGAGTGGAGGTTGTTGATATTGAAAAGGAACCCAACAGGGGAGAGGACCAATGCCTTGGGGATCCATGAGTCAATAGAAAAAGTCAGAGGGTGAGCCATTAAATAAAGGACAGTGCTTTGAGAAACCAGATGTACATGATCAAAGCTTTGGTGGGGGGGACTTCTGACTGAAATTTATTTAGGTGCAAATACCAGTCCCTGTCCAAGGCTTTGGCGATGTCCAGGGCAGTGAGTCTGTGTGGTTATAATTGGTTGTTTAGAAGTCCACAGTACCAGACCCTATCAAAGGCTTTGGATATGTCCAAGATAATGACTTGCTTAACAGTGATTGTGTTCCAGAGCAGAGTTTCAGAAGTGCATATTGCAGTCGACAAGACTTCAGACTGATCAAGGTGCCAGGTGCGATGGGAAGAATTTGAGACCCAGCAGAATGCAGCCATTTTTGAACTGAGAGGCAGTACCAGAGATCTGATAACACGGGATGAGGATTAAACCTTCCATGCCAGCTGAAATAACATTGATTAGTCCAGTGGCACAGACAGACTGACCGACACAGATGGACGGACGGCTCAGAAGAGTGAAATCAACAGTTGGACCAATGAATAATAGCAAAGAATTCTCAAAGATTGCTCCAGTTTGCTGACTTACAATACCAAGCAAGGCAGGACTAGTTTGCACAATTGCAAGCTACTCGAGGCAGATCTGAGATGATAGCGAGGAGACAGGTACAGGATTTGACTGCATATAATTCTACATGCAGGCAGGCAGGCCTTTTAATTGTTTCCCTCCCATCTGACTGCAGCCCTTCAGTTTTCAGGCAGGCAGGCTGGCTTGGCAGTAATCCCAAGGCAATTCTTGGTTAGCAGTCTGGATGCACAGACATTTGTTCTAGCTGTGGCATGATGTATTGAAGCTATCCAGAAATATTTCAGTAATCATAATGCAGAAAACCACAGCATTAACATTTCCATTCTGTCCCCACCAGCAATACCTGGGTGTAGACTGTTCCAGTTGATTCTGGTAGCTGTTTTTGCTGGTTGCTTTGTTTTGTGACACAAGCCCTCTAATTTAGCACCTACTTATTCGTGCTTTATATTAAAATGTATATCGATGGTGCTTGTGAAATTTGAAATGATCTGTGCTGAAACTATGCATAGTAGACTGGGAGCATCATGAATTTTACAGGTATTTTTAATCTTAAACCCAAGATGCTTGAGGTTGTTCTTGACATTTAAAGGGCAGCTAAATGTGAATCAAGTTTGGTATTTGGTTTTAAATTCTCCCTGGCTTTTTCTTAAACTCCATTAGTTTTTATTTTACAAAATAATGCAGATAGTGTTAGATGATGTAGGGTGGGCAGAGGCTCATGTGGAGCACGAACACCGGCACAGACCAGTTGGGCCGAATGGCCTGTTTCTGTGCTATAAATTCTATGTTTGAGAATAAAAAGCTGCTTTTTTTTTATTCAAGGTGACTTTCCTTGGGGAAAGCCAAATCACTGCCTTGTATTTTCACATTGCACTTACAAAACTATTCAGACTCAATGGGGTTAGAAAGTTAACTTGTGGGAGCGAAGCGGTGCTTCACTGGTTTAGTGAGCTAAAAGTCAAAGTCACTTAGCGTTGCTTGAAAATCACTCTTTTGTGCATTTACCCCCCATAGTACAGGAAACTCTCGATTTACCGGCACCTAAATAACCGGAAATCTCTGTTAACCGGCAAAATTCAAGAGTAGGTTCAGGTAAGTTTTACTTCATATTAGTGGCAGTTCCTGGATCTGTGGCTGTGTAACCAGGGTTCCTGCACTTGTTGCTAAGCAACAGAGACTTGGTCTGTGACTGGGGTTCCTGCACCTGTTGCTAAGCAACAGGGAAGCCTGGATTTGTTGCTGTGTATGGAGCTCTTGTACCTTTTACTATACCTCTAATCCGGACTTTTTGATAAACCGGCACCACGCCGGTCCTGTCCATTGGTGCCGGATAAAAGTGTTTCCTGTATTCTGTGCCTTGGTTATTTCTCTGGTTCTTATTTTGTGGTGTTGTGCGCTGGCTGATCTTTCAGCTCTTTCCCTACTTTGCTCTTTGTATTTAATGTTTCAGAAATTTTCTTCTAGTTACAGTTCATGATTCTAAATTGGACTTGAATAATTTTTAACTTCATTAACAATCTTGATGTGCATTTAATTTAAAAAATGGCAGTTTTTAAAATGACTCTTCAGTGTAGTTATTAGCTCCTGTGCAGCCAAGTGTTGCAGGTCAGCCAGTACAGATTCAAAGGGAAACCTTTCAACTTGTAAAACTGATGTGCTATTCCAGTATTCTGTTAAATATCAAACCAAAATGAATGAAATGTTAATTTTCTAAAGCTCTAGTTCTTCAAATGTGATTTATTGATCAGATATTGACTTTCATCTCCAAGTGCGTATTGACCTAGACCAGCTGGATCCTGATGCATAACTGGTTTGTTAGGGAGCAATCGCTGTATCAGGATTTCTCCATGATGGGAGTGAATGGTAAAGTGGGGTTTTCAGCTTGGGCCAGAATGTTATTTGGATTATGTTTGCCTTTATTTGGACTGGATACGTAATGCGGCCGAGTGTCATAGTTTGAAAAGCAGAGATCTGATCTTTCAGAGAAGGGGATTGTGGTTTAGTGTTTGCTTGAACAGCTCTTGAAACGTGTGGTTCATGTATACCGTTTTATCTGCTTGGATGCCATTGTAGGGTTGGAGAATTAGTGCATTACGTGTAATATTTTGTGATGCTAGGCACCTTTTTTGGGGGCTTGCGACTGATGTCCAGGGGCACTTGTCCATTGGTTTTCTATAAAGCATGTTGAAACTGATTAATATTCACCTGAGCTTGTGTTCTGCATCTCCCCAGCCTGCCAGGTGGGTGTGCAGACTGTCTGCTTCTGTGCATTCGGCAGCACTGCTCTTGACTTTCTTGTCCCAAAGTATGCAAAGGTGACTCACAATGAACTGTGTTCTTTATCCCCTGGAGTTTGAGGACCCATAAAAGATACCAAGAAAACTGAAAATAGTGAAATACACAAGTCCATCAGATAGCAGGGACAAAAGAGAGGCTAGCGCTTAGGATGGGAGCCTTGCTCTTTCAGAGGAACAAGAACATAAGGTCAAGAATGAGGAATAACATTTGGCCCATCAACATTCATCCATATACTGCATTAACACTCATTATGGGATCTAATTGTATTGAGTAACCCCAATGTTTGCCTCTTGCCTTGCCTGGTAGATTATTAGAAACGTCCATTTCAGTTTAAGACCCCCCCGTCCCCCATGGTTTCTATTCTAAAGTTCCTTTTTCACTAATTTTCATTTTATACTCTGATTTTTTTTTTTTGCCTTACTTTGAAGTAATCTGGGTTGATCTTAACTATGCCATTTAATATTTTATGTACTTTGAAGTTTTCCCTTTAACTGCCTTCCTGATTAGACTGTTAAGCTTCAGAATTTCTTGCCCTTTTTCCTCATAGCTTATGATCATTTACTTGGGATCAGTCCTGTTACTCTTTTCCGCACTCTTCTAATGCAAGTCTGGTTTTTCTTTTTGTGTGGTCACTGTAGTTGAACACTGATACCAAGTGACCGCAAATGTATTTCCAAAATGTTCTCTTTTTTTTCTCCCGCTTGAAGAGCTGCGAGTGCGAGACAGTGTCATCCTAACCTGAGGCACAGTGCAATGGTGCATCAACACGAGTAACACCCGGTCCAATTGCTTTGATTCTGTGCCTCCTACAGCTTCTGGTAGCCAAGGAAAGTCTCCGGGTGCTAGGCCCAACTTTTCAGATGTGCGGTGCAAATTAAAAAAAAAAAAAAGACCCAGTATACAATCCAGCCTTCATTTTGTTTCATTCTGTATCTTTGCATTAATAAACGCTTCCTTTTATATTGCTGACTCTTGCAGTCACTGTAGCTGCTTTTATATTGCTTTAGCGCCACTGGCTCCTATCGTGCAGGTCTCGCAGCCACCGGCAATCCCAAAACAAACATGTCTGATTCGCTGCAGCCGGAAAGATCTAGTTTTAAAAAAAAAAAACACACAGAACCTGCATGCCCCCTAGATTACACATAAAAGCAGCTTTTGGAGACGGCTTAGTTTAGTTCCGTGCTGGAGATTATTTTGGTGTGGCCCACATAACTGCTATAAAGAAGGCAGAATGACTTTCATTTAAAGCTGGAATGACTTTGAGCAGCTATTCTAACTGGAGTGTTTTATTTTCCCACTGCAGTGTTTTCTTGAGTGTGTATTGACAGTAGAATTCTGCAGAGAACCCTCCCCCCCCCCCCCCCCCCCTCAATATTCGATCTATAGCTAAAATACCAAACACTATGGTGACGAGGTGACCTGTTCCCAGGCCTTTGACGCTGCCTTTCTTGCAGCAGATGCTAGGAGGTGAGCAAGAGCATTCTGGGTGACTTGCTAGCTTTTGTCCTCCTAGCATGGGAACGAGTGACTGAGACTCCACATCTCCATGGCCAAGAGCCACCCACCAACCTTTTTGTTTTAAAGTCAGCAATCCATTCAAAACACGGATGACCTTTTAAAACTATCTGTAGCCCACCTTCCAGGCACTTTCAAACATTTTCTTTCAACTGTGCAGTTGGGTATGTGGGGTGGGGTGGATGGAGGAATGACCAGATCTATTTTTGATTACATTTTTATGTTTGTGCATGGTGTAGCCCTTTCTGTGTGTTGCTGTTTACAGGGATACAAAGCTACATTGTAAGAATGACTTATACCTCTTCCAGTTTTCACTTGAGGCTGCTCCCATTACTCGGGAATGGAGGGGGAGGGGGTGGGGCAACAGGCCACGGATGTCTGTGGCCATCACTGTTGCTTTGTGATGGGTATGCAGAGCAGGTCACCGGGGTTGAAAGGGGCAACACCAAGTATGTAAAAGCTGCCTTATTTTATTAATATAAAAATATACACACTGCATTTCACAGCTAACCTCCCAAACTTTAGTAATGTGAAAAACTGATCCTTTTGTAAAAACTGGATGGATAAAACTGAAAGACAATGTAGTTCTTCAGTTTGTTTTAAACAGCTAACATCTATTGGGTTAGTCAGAAATATCAACCATCACATAGCAATGGTTAAGTTGGACTTCCATTGAATCAAGGCAGACAAATTTTCATTAACCGTGTTCTATGTTGCAGGCCTCTGAAGTAAAACAAAGTTGTTGCATTCTTGGGAGCTCACTGTGATTCCCACTAATGGATTTGCCAGTTATTACAGATAGTCACAGTCTCTCGTTTTTTTAATGTCTATATTGTCCTTGCAGTTGGCTCAGGCCTGTATTTCTGGGTAGCCGGTCTGCACTAGTTGCTATGCAACTATCATGCCTGAGCTTGCAGTAACCGTGTTGCCCAATATGTTAGCCACTAGCCATATGTGGCTTATTGAGAATCCAGATATGGCTAGTTCCGTTTCTGATTAGTAAATTTAAAAAAAACTGAGGTCATGAAAAGCGCTATATAAATGCAAGTCTTATTCTCTTTTTAGAAGGTGCCATGTCCAGTCCCGGGTACGTGCTGAGTTACCCGATATGTCCGGGTGGCAAGTGTGTGGGATCCCGGATTTGCTTCGGCTGTGATGCACCAGGCGATAAAATAGCGTACTGATAACTACGTTCAGTTTTCTGTTTCTGCCTCGTGGACCAGTCCTTAAGACCTTGACCTCAGGCCTTAAGACCATCGAGGTTATTGTTAAAAGTGTCGTTGTGACCTTTACTGGAATTTAGTTTTTTTTTCTCGGCTTACTTTGGCCGACTGTTTCCCATTAAACCTTTTTAGCCTGGCTTTCATTTAACAAGCCTGTCTGACGTGAAGGCAAAACCAGAAATCTGCACACTGATTAGCTGTTACCCAGTGATTTCTTGATCATGGGTTAACCGCATAAAAATACATTCCTAATCAAAGAGCTGTTAATGCTAAGTGTTTTTACTAATGTGGCAGCTTTATGCTGTGAGAACATTGGCTAGTATGCAGGTCAATAAAAATTGATGGTTGTAATGTTTTGAAGCGGACTGTGATGAACCATTGAGGATATTGGCATGATTTGAAAGGTACGTTGTGCGTGTCTCGTATTTCTTCTTGTATTTGAAATGCAGCCTAAGAAGGCTTACAGGAGGCAGATACAGTCTCTCTCCTTGAAACAGCAAAACTTACTTTGAACATTTTTGTTTTGCTGCAGTATTAACTATATCCTAAAGCCTTCCTTTTCGAATAACTGCCCTTTTTGAGGTGTTGGGAGGTGAAAAGAAAAAAACCCTGTAGTTGCCAAAACAAGACCACTGCTATGGTGGAGCTGTCTAGTGCCTAATGTCCATATTTCGAGCAATAGTTGTATATTGGACTAAATTAGCTATTGTGAAAGGAACTGGTCAGCAGAACAGTTTCCTCTATTTCTTATTGGAAGAGGAGCCGGGGAGTTATTCCCCGGTGTCCTGCCCAATATTTATCCCTCCATGCCATCACTGAAACAGATTATCTGGTCGTTATCACATTGCTGTTTGTGGGACCTTGCTGTGCGCAAATTGGCTGCCGCATTTCCTACATTACAAGAGCACTTCATGTAAAGCGTCCTAAAGTCATGAAAGACGCAATATAAATACAAGTCTGTCTTTTGATCAGCAACTAGCCAGAGTGGTTTGAATTTTTTAATTGTTGTTTTTTCCATTGCGTTTCCTCCCCCCACCCCCCCCCCCCCCCCACCAGATGTGTAACTGAAGTAACCAAGGCTATTTGGTTCCCAGATTGTCGTTCCATCTATCCTAAAATGTATTTACCCTGACCCACAAGCAGTATGGCAGTCTCTACTCTCAATAACATTCCCTTTTAATGTCTTAAAATCATATTCAAGACCCTGTTCAGAATTTGAAAATCAAATCTACCATTCATCTTGCTGAATATCGTAATGCTTGCAGTGCATTTTATGCACCAAGTGGAATGATTAAATACCATACTTATGAGGCTAATCATGTCGAGCAGTTACAGTATGAGCAAAATGGAGCAGGTTTTGAAACTGCGTAGTGTTTGCTGGGAGGGGTAGCATGAATTAAAAGGTATTTTAGGGAGTGTCACAATGTCAAGGAAGCATATAATGTTTCATTTGGGCTATTTTGCCTTATGTAACTGTAGGACCCTTGAAGTGTGCATTTCAGTGAGATTGAATAGACTCAACCGAATTGCATATTTATACTGTCACTTTCCTCATTGCATCGCAACATACACACACAAGCTTTAGTGAGCTACCTTAAATTTGATGTATTTTATGTGGTTGACCTATTTTCAAATGTTTCCTTACTTTGCATTTATTTATTCAAATAATATATAATTGAGCCAAGGTGGATTGTGGGAAGAGGAAGGTTTACAGTTGCATTTTTGCAGAGGAACTATTTATAAACTCCTTGGGCATAAAAATATGATTTTCTTTTGCAGGTACTATATTCCTAATTTGACCGTGCCCCCATCACCAGTTTTCTTCCGTCCGATATACTTGAGCCACTGAACAGCTGTGGCCAAAAGGGCATTTAGCCTCTCCGTGCCACTTTATGCTGGCTGCAGGGGGCAGACAGTTTCTGCCTGGAGAGACGACTTTGTGACACTGTTGTATTGCCTGAAAGCCAAACTGATTCCATAAATGGAGGTATGGTGATTACAGAGAGATATAGTGAGGAATGCTTCAAAAGGTAATACTATATGCAGTATTTTACCTTTTCTTTGGAAAACAAACATGCTCTAGGAACTTCAGAAATTACTTTGTTCATTTTTAAAAGTCGTAAACATTTCCTATTTTAAAATGGAGCTTTTCCCTAATGGGATCCTGCCAGCTGTTTTAAAAAAAAAAAGATATATATCCCCTTCCTTTTAATTGAGACCTATTGTCCTGGTAGCACAGTAGTTAAGAGACTCGCTTTCATGCCCCAGTGGTTTCCAGGTTGAGTCCCAGCACTGCTCGACAGTCCAGTCTGCCAGGTCCATTTCTGATGAGGTTTGTCGGCTCTTGGCGAGACTCCCTGTGGTAGTGGAGCCTCTACCGAGGCGAAAGGAGGATGGGTTACGTGTGCCGTAAGGCGAAGAACCACCACCTCAAAGGCATGTGATGTCCGAACCGTCTTCACCCACCCCTGCAGCTGGATGTGTGGATAGAGAGAGAGAGAGAGAAAATAATGAGGGTAGGGGGAGGGTTTTAAATGTAACATTTAAAAATAAAAGATGATTGACCATGTCTCAATCCAAACTGTTAAAAACGGCAAGTGAGTACCGAGTAGTTTTAATTTCCTGTCACTTTTATATATAAAAACTACAAAGCTGCTTTATTAAAGCAGCTTTCTGTACTTGCCAATATTTTTGACTGTGTACTTCGGAACCAGGGAACTGTATTCCGAGGTTGGTTGGTAGGAGGGGGTCAATTAACAAGTAAAATGAAAAGCTGAGAATGTACAGTTCTTGGATCTTCATTTTTTCAGATGAAATAAGGCAGTTTCATTTTCTAGAAAAAGACCCAATTGAATATCTCCCAGTATACTGCTGATTGTCCAAGTTTAAAAAAAATCTTTCACGCTTATTAAAATGTTCTAAGTACATTAATATCTCTCTCTAGTCCATAAAGGAAGCTTTAATGGATATTTTTTTCACCAGACCTCCTCGTTAGACATTGAAATATTTTTAAATAAATTATCACGTGGGGAGCCATCTGTGTCTGATTGTATCCATAAATACTAACTTGTTGCTTCAATAAGTTAATGATTTGTAGAATTTTTCATCAAACTTAATGAATGATTCTCTTACCAGTCTTGGGTGCTTCTGAAAATTGGTGAAGTCGGGTGGGGAAACTGTCCATCCGTGCAATCGCCTATGAACATTAGCTGGAAATCTCATTATCTCGAACGGTGGATAAATGATTTCCTTTGATCAGGCTCTGAGATCCTTAAGGAAATGGCTGTCCTTCAGTGATGTTTTTCTTGGTAACCTTGGATATCCCCACAATAGCTATCACGGTTATTTCTTAAATCGTAGAACGTGTTTTATTTCACACTTGCATTTTGCATATTTTTTTTCCTTTCCTGCTTTTTCCGACAACTTTTTTCTCCTCCTTGCCCCTTGGCCCCCCCCAGCTTACGAAAACAAACCTGGTCTCCTGAGGGCTTCGACTTCAGTGTATGGCTCTTTGGGCGACCAGTTAAACTCTGATTTCTTTCCCAAGTGGCCATTCTTTGAGAGTCCGGCAACTAAGTGGGAATCCAATAGGGAAATGAGGAGAAACTTCTTTACTCAGAGTGGTTAGAATACTACCACAGGAAGTGGTTGAGGCCAATAGCTTAGATGCTTTCAAAAGGAAACTAGATGAGTACATGAGAGCAAAGGGAATAGAAAGATATGCTGAACGGCTGAGATGAGGTAGATGGAATGAGAGAAGATTCGTGTGGAGTATAAACACCAGCACAGATCGGTTGGGCTGAATGGCCTGTTTCTTTGCTGCATATTCCATGTAATTCTTGGTCTCGCTGCGAGAGGCACGACGGGCAAGCCCAGTCCAGCTCTCTCCTGACACCTGCACATGGACATTTTTAGCAGAATTCACTGGATAGTGATCCGAAGCAGGAGCCCAGCCGGTTTATGTTTCCCTAATCTGGAGCACTGAGGCAACGGTAGCACCCTGGCTGAGTTCAGGGATCTACGCCGAGATTTTGCTAGTTCATATGGCTCAGCTCAGCTACAACTGCTCAACCACCCGAGCTATTGGGGGGTCCCTGTTTTGCGTGTTTAATTTTGCACTTTATAGAGCGAGGGAGAGCTGGTAATTTCCAATATGTACAGGAATGTTGGACCTCTATTTCTTAGCAAAACTGTACCTTACTGCCTGTTCTGACGAAAGGTCATCGACCTGAAACGTTAACTCTGTTTCTCTCTCCACAGATGCTGCCTGACCTGCTGAGTGTTTCCAGCATTTTCTGTTTTTTATTTCAGCTTTCCAGCATCCGCAGTATTTTGCTTTTGTACCTTGCTGTCTGCTGACTTGATTAGAACCCTGGTTTCGAATACTAAAACATTTCACTGCATGTGCAGAGAACCCAGCTGGTGTAGCAGTGGTATTAGCTGGTGATGTATCTAGTAAAACAGCCAACAGGAACGGCTGATTTTTTTAAATACATAGAACCCACTCTCTGGGTCAGGCTGTAAGCTGTATCGGCTTTTACTCCGGGCAAGCAACAAGCTTGCTCACACCACCCCCAGGTTTACAGGTCACTAAATTGCACCTCCAATTTATCTTGCTGGAATAAAACCCACAGTGTTTGGGAATGCGTTCAAGGCGCTAATGCTCAGTTCAGATGACTCTGTAAACCACGCGAGCTTTGCACTCACGGTTTTGATGTCACTAAAACATCTGATGCTGGGGCCCTGTAACACAATGGGATTTGCATGTCTGCAAGAGTTCACTTCCTGCTTTTTGAGTGCTTTCGTAAACTGAATCGAGTTGGTCTCTGTTCTAGTTTTCAGTCTGGTTTTCTCTATTTGGTCATTTTACATAGTCAGGAAAATGCCTTTTTATTAATTTTACAAACATTTGGGTTACAAAAGCTGTGCAATATTTTTGTGTGCTTTAACAAAAAATTGCTTTGTGAATGATAAAATTTACTGTAACCTAAATATCTTCGAGAACAATGTATGAAGTGAAATGTTACTACCTTTGTGCAAAAGCACCTGGCTTCATATCTACAGTTTTTAAAGAAAATATTTTCTCCTTTGGCCCACACATTTCAGGATAGACTGTAGACCTGCTCACTTGCCTGCACAAATGGGCTTTAGTGGGATACTAGGGTATGTGTGGGAGTGACCTGTGATGAAGGGTCCTAAATCTTTATTTAAACCCCTGCCGAGCAGGGCCTGGCAGTGCCTCTTGAAAGTGGTATGTTTAAATAGGAAATACAGTAGTCAGGTGATGACATTCAGTTAGCCCTCCCACAAAATCATATAATCGTACAAATTACTAATAATGTGAAATCCTCCATTTCACAGTAAATGTCTGCAGTCTTGAAATAGTGAACATATCCTGTGAGCGTAACGTTTCTGACGCGTGGGGGCTTGCTGGTTTCAGAAGTGCGATGAGCCATGGAAAGCAGGGCTAAATTTGTGTTCTCAATCCTGTGACTCAGGCAGTGATACTCGGGTGTGTTGCTAGGTTTGATGCCTAGGTTGCCCAGTTGTCTGCCAGTAGCTAATGTTCAATTTGAACCCGTGAAATCTCCAACACAAAATGCCTCTCATTTTATCCAGCTCTGTGACTGCCCATCAACAACCTTCTGGAGGGTCTAGTGCACGTTATAACTCCCGCTTTCCCTGTAGTGGGGTTACCTCCAATGTTCCCTCTAATTTTTTTTTGGGTGCGTGGCCTGTTCAAATTTCCATGCATGTGCTGTTTTTCTTAAAAAAGCCGGTGAGCCAGCTGCCTGGAACCTCCAGACCGCCCTGTGGGTGCACAGCTCAACAGGAACATTTGTTGCCACCTCTCTGATTTTGCACCAGGCAGTCTGAAACTTTCTTTAAAAAAAAATGTAAACTGGACATAGTTACTTTTAAAATAGTTTTTTTCCCCCCCCTACTTATTCACTGTCTGATGGTATGGATATATTAAAGCTTTCCTTAGCAACAAAGATTAGATTTGAGTTGTGATCCCTCACACATCCTGGCCTGTGTGGAAAGATGGGAACCTTATTTCTGTTGGTTATGAAACCATTGATTTGATGTTTGAAAGCAAGCCCATAGGTTCATCACTTTCTTTTGTGAAATTGTATTTGACTGGGGACGTCTGAGTTTTAGTCATCCCTGGGTAGTTATGATCAAAGTTGGGGCTGTCCTAGCAGCTGTTTCCATTGTCCCTGTTGATGGACCTTTAATGCCTAGTTCAGTGTTGTTCGACTTATAATTTTTACCATCCAATTGGAAATGGGCCAAATCTGTCGGTGGGGAGGGGAGGAGGAAGGGGCGATGTGCGCACTTACTCAACATGGAATATAAAAGTCATGTTGAAAATCCAGTTCACTGATGTGGACCATAGGTTTTTTGTTCCGATGTCTCGGAGCGGCTACAGAGCATTTTGGAAGGGGAGGGTGAACAGCCAGTTGTCGTGGTGCATATAGGTACCAACAATATAGGTAAAAAATGGGATGAGGTCCTAAAAGATGAATACAGGGAGTTGGGAGGTAAATTTAAAAAATAGGACCTCAAAGGTAGTAATCTCAGGATTGCTACCAGTGCCACGTGCTAGTCAGAGTAGAAATAGAAGGATATTTCAGATGAATACGTGGCTAGAGGAATGGTGCAAGGGGGAGGGATTCAAATTCCTGGGACATTGGAACCGGTTCTGGGGAAGGTGGGACCAGTACAAAACGGACAGTTTGCACCTGGGCAGGACTGGGACCGATGTCCTAGGGGGAGTGTTTGCTAGTGCTCTGGGGGAGGGTTTAAACTAAAATGGCAGGGGGTTGGGAACCTGTGCAAGGAGACAGGAAAGGGAAGCGAGGATAGAAGCAAAAGACAGGAAGGAGAAAAGCAAAAGTGGCAGTCAGAGAAATCAAGGGTTTAAATCAAACATGACTACAGTAAATAATTCTAAAAGGTGTAAGAGTGTTTAAAAAAACAAGCCTGAAAGCTTTGTGTCTTAATGCGAGGAGCATTCGTAATAAGGTGGATGAATTAGCTGCACAAATAGATGTAAACGGATATGACATGATTTGGGATTACGGAAACATGGCTCCAGGGTGACTAGGGCTGAGAACTCAACATCCAGGGGTATTCAATATTCAGGAAAGACAGGCAAAAAGGAAAAGGAGGTGGGGTAGCATTGCTGGTTAAAGAGGAGATTAACACAATTGTAAGGAAGATATTAGCTCTGATGATGTAGAATCTGTATGGGTAGAGCTGAGAAATACCAAGGGACAGAAAACGTTAGTGGGAGTTGTATACAGACCCCCAAACAGTAATGCGGAGATTGGGGATGGCATTAAATGGGAAATTAGAGACGCGTGCAATAAGGGCACAGCAGTTATCATGGGTGACGTTAATCTACATATAGATTGGGCTAACCAAATTCGTAACAATACTGTGGAGGAGGAATTCCTGGAGTGTATACGGGATGGTTTCCTGGACCAATATGTCGAGGAACCAACTAGAGATCAGGCCATCTTAGACTGGATATTATGTAATGAGAAAGGGGGGCATGGTGGCATAGTGGTTAGTACTATTGCCTCACAGCGCCAGGGACCCGGGTTCAAATCTGGCCTCGGGTGACTGTCTGTGTGGAGTTTGCACATTCTCCCTGTGTCTGCGTGGGTTTTCTCCGGGTGCTCCGGTTTCCTCCCACAGTCCAAAGATGTGCAGGTTAGGTTGATTTGGCTATGATAAATTGACCCTTAGTGTTAGGGGATTAAATACATGGGGTTATGGGGATAGGGTGAGATATGTGTCGGTGCAGGCTCGATGGGCCGAAATGGCCTCTATCTGCACTGTAGATTCTGTGATTGTGAATAATTAGCAATCTTGTTGTGCGAGGCCCCTTGGGGCGGAGCAATCATAATATGATCGATTTCTTCATTAAGATGGCGAGTGAAGTATTTGACTCGGATTAGGGTCCTGAATTTAAATAAAGGAAACTACGATGGTATGAGGCGCGAGTTGGGTAGGATTGATTGGGGAATGTTACTCAAAGGGTTGACGGTGGATAGGCAATGGCAAACATTCAAAGATCGCATGGATGAACTACAGAACTTGTTCATCCCTGTTTGGCATAAAAATGAAACAAAAAAGGTGACTCAACCGTGGCTAACGAGGGAAATTAGGGATAGCATAAGATCCAAGGAGAGGACATATAAATTGGCCAGAAAAAGCAGCAAACCTGAGGATTGGGAGCAGTTTAGGATTCAACAAAGGAGGACAAAGGGATTAATTAAGAGGGGGAAAATTAGAGTATGAGATTAAGCTTGCCGGGAACATAAAAACTGACTGTAAAAGCTTCTATAGATATGTGAAGAGAAAAAGATTGGTGAAGTCAAGTGTAGGTCCCTTGCAGTCAGAATCGAGAGAATTTATAATGGGGAACAAAGAAATGGCAGACCAATTAAATACATACTTTGGTTCTGTCTTCACAAAGGAGGACACCAATAACCTCCCGGAGATGTCGGGGAACATAGGGTCTGATGAAAGGGAGGAACTGAAAGAAATCAGTATTTGTAGGGAAATGGTGTTTGGGAAATTGATGGGATTGAAGGCTGATAAATCCCCAGGGCCTGATAATCTACATCCTAGGGTACTTAAGGAAGTGACCCTAGAAATAGTAGATGCATTGCTGGTCATCTTCCACAATTCTATAGACTCGAACAGTTCCCATGGATTGGAGGGTAGCTAATGTAACCTCACTATTCAAAAAAGGTGGTAGAGAGAAAACAGGGAATTATAGACCGGTAAGCCTGACATCGGTAGTGGGGGAAAATGCTAGAGTCCATTATAAAAGATGTAATAGCAGAGCACTTGGAAAACAGTGACCGGATCGGACAAAGTCAACATGGATTTACAAAAGGTAAATCGTGCTTGACTAATCTACTGGAATTTTTTGAGTATGTAACTGGTAAAATAGATAAGGGAGAACCAGTGGATGTGGTGTATTTGGACTTTCAGAAGGATTTCGATAAGGTCCCGCATAAGAGATTAGCGTGAAAAGTTAAGGCACATGGGATTGGGGGCAAGGTACTGACTTGGATAGCGAACTGGTTGGCAGACAGGAAGCAAAGAGTTGGAATAAACGGGCCTTTTTCCGAGTGGCAGGCAGTAACTAGTGGGGTACCGCAGGGATCGGTCCTAGGACCCCAGCTATTCACAATATATATAAATGATCTAGACGAGGGAACTAGATGTAATATCTCCAAAGTTTGCAGACGACACAAAGCTGTGTGTGCTGTGAGGAGGATGCGAGGAACTCCAGTATGATTTGGACAGGTTGGGTGATTGGGCAGATGCAGTATAATGTGGATAAATGTGAGGTTATCCACTTTGGTGGCAAAAACAGGAAGGCAGATTATTATCTGAATGGCAATAGATTGGGAGAAGGGGAAGTGCAACGAGACCTGGGTGTCCTTGTGCACCAGTCGCTGAAGGTGAGCATGCAGGTGCAGCAGGCGGTTAAGAAGGCAAATGGTATGTTGGCCTTCGTAGCGAGAGGGTTCGAGTACAGGAACAAGGATATCTTGCTGCAGTTGTACAGGGCCTTGATAAGACTACACCTCGAGTATTGTGTGCAGTTTTGGTCGCCTTATCTGAGGAAGGATGTTCTTGCCATGGAGGGAGTGCAGCAAAGATTCACCAGACTGATGCCTGGGATGGCAGGAATGACGTATGAGGAGAGATTGGGTCAATTGGGCTTATAGTCGCTGGAGTTTAGAAGAATGAGAGGGGATCTCATTGAAACCTATAAGTTTCAAACCGGACAAGACAGACTAGATGCAGGAAGGATGTTCCCGATGGCGGGGGAGTCCAGAACCAGGGGTCACAGTCTAAGGATAAGGGGTAGGCCATTTAGGACAGAAATGAGGAGGAATTCCTTCACCCAGAGAGTGGTGAACCTGTGGAATTCTCTACCACAGAAGGCAGTTGAGGCCAATTCATTAAATATATTCAAGAAGGAGTTAGATATATTTCTTGGGGCTAAAGGGATATGGGGAAAAGGCCAGGACAGGGTACTGAACTTGGATGATCAACCATGATCTCATTGAATGGCGGAGCAGGCGCGAGGGGCCGAATGGCCTACTCCTGCTCCTATCTTCTATGTTTCTATGTTTTTACATAAGTGAAGGGATCCCTGGAATACTTCATCTTTTGCAGCAGCAGAATTTATCAGCAACATTTTGCGACTAAATTACTGGATTACTGTGGTGCTGTCTCCGGTAGCGTGCGGAGATAGCCTGGCAGCTTGTCCTGTTTCTAAATTGGTGATGGGATCCTGGGAATGCCGTGGAGCAAGCAGTCCGATAATGATTAAGGGTCAGGATATCCAATCGCAATGGTAATATTGCGTTTTGAACATGGCACAATTGTTTGCGTATTGGGACTTTTTGATGGTACGCGTAGGATTTTGGTGAAATGGTTAACGTTGAGCTGTTTGAAATCCTGAAAGAAATGCTTCATGTCTGCACAGCATTAGATATGCACTAAAGGAAAAAAAACATTAATCACTGAGCCTTTCGTTGAAGTGACTGGATTCATGAAGTCTTGCCAGTTCTGTGTTTGATAGATTTTATGCATTATTGAATTAGCCATGCTACCTAGAAATTTAAATTAATGTGCAATAAATTCCTGTTTTATATTTAACATTTTAGTTGTAATTTCACTGGAAAATTTTAAGTCCAGATGTGCTCTCCCTCCGCTGAGTTTTTTGGTTTTAGGCCAGTTCTGTTCCCCCAGAAAGCTTAATGGGCTGTCCTCAAACTTAAAAAAAATTAGGCCTCCCTTGGCATTGCTCACAGTCAGGAGACTTGTCGTTGTATCACGGTGACTATGGGGAGAAGTATTGGAAATAAGCCTGATACACACAGGAAGTGAGCTTATATGGAAGAGTATAAAATAAATCTTGCATCTGGCATACACTTCCTGTGAATGTCACACTGCTGTAATCATGTGGTTCTTTTATGAAAAAAAAGATTCTCAGGGTGTAGGCGTCTATCAAGGCCGACAGTTATTGGCCATCCCTGGTCAAAAGTCAACCAAGTTGGTATGGGACTGGAGTCACATAGACCAGTCTGGGTAAGGAAGGCAGTGTTTTAGTGTCTTATGGGGTATGTTAGCACAGTGGTTACATTACTGGAGTAATCTAGAGGCCTGGACTAATGATCTGGAGAGGTGAGTTTAAATCCCACCATGGCAGCTGGGGAATTTAAATTCAGGGGCATTTTGAATTGATTAAAAAGCTAGTATTGGTGACCATTTAACTACTGGATTGTCGTTAAAAACCCGATCTGCTGTCCTTACCTGCTCTGGCCTACATGTGACTCCAGACCCACAGCAAAGTGGTTGACTCTTAACTACCTAATAGCTCTGTGGGGGTACCTTCACCACACGGACTGCAGCGGCACACCACCAAGGGCAATTAGGGATGGGCAATAAATGCCAGCAACGCCCACCTCCCGTGAATGAATAAAAAAAGACCAAAGTGGCCAAGAGTCATATAGTTGCAGTAAAAATGCAAGGCATTCACGGTGTGATTTTAGATTTTATTTTGGCAAAGCCTTGGTCGCATACTTGTCTCTGAGTTTGGGCTCTCCTTAAATACTTTGTGGGTCACCTTTGAACAGTAAACATTTTATGAAGACTCTTGCAGATAATAATGGATATCATTCTTCTGGAAACCAGTTTTGTAACTTGCCATAAGGTGAACCTTTTAAGAGGAGCCATGGTGTGGAGATGCTGGAGTTGGACTGGGGTGGACAAATGTAAGAAATCACACAACACCAGGTTATAGTCCAACAGCTTTATTTGAAATCACAAGCTTTCGGAGCGCTGCTCCTTCGTCAGGTGAAGTGGAGAAATGCATAAAGACACAGCTTATATAGTCAGAGAATAATGTCAGATGTTTACAGGTAATCTGACGAAGGAGCAGCGCTCCGAAAGCTTGTGATTTCAAATAAAGCTGTTGGACTATAACCTGGTGTTGTGTGACTTCTTACATTTTAAGAGGAGAGCAGAATGAATGCATTTTTACATTTCTTTCTCAACACCTTGCAGTTTGTGTTGTGAACATGAGTCGTTAGTGGTTTGTGCAAATACAAAACCGTATGAGCATATTTTACATAGTGTGACCCACACAATCTTGTGGCATAGGCATAGTGTTGTTTTATCCTTTTTGTCTCTACCCTGTCATTTATTCTGAAGGAAGATTGACTTTTGTACAACAATGCAAACCTGGAATGTTTCTTTTTGGAGTGTCTAGGTTAAGGTTTTGTTTTTGAAAAAGTGCCATCTGAAATTACTTTAATTTATAATATTCCAACTTGGGCAAATAATAAAAATATAATTTGGTTTAATTTTGTTTCACTTCTAATTGTTGAAGCTTGTTGCTTCCTCCACAAGACCCTTGCCTCAGCCCCTCGGGATGAAATGGATTGTTGGTTTGTCTTTCTTTGAGGCAGAATACGCTGCCACACTAAAGGGGCTCTGTCTAATCCCTAGCCAAATCAATTCAGCACATCCTTTCATTGACAGGCTCTCCATCTTGTTTGGGAAACTCATGCTGCTGGAATATCCTGTCATTCTGCTTTTTAAAATTAAAAACAGAAGAAGAACATCTTTTCAAATCATTTCCCTGTTTTTTGTGTTGAAAACACTTGCACTGACTACACTTGCGATTTTGATACCTGTTGTATAACAAAGAAAGAAGCTTGTATTTATATACAGGAAACTCTTTGGTAGCCGGGACCGGCGTGTTGCCGGTTGATCAAAAATTCTGGATGACTGAGAGGTTTATCTACCGAGGCTATTTTTAACAAAGAAAAATTAAAAAATCAAGAAATGTGCAGTACACAGTAATTGGGTACTCACCTACAGAATGTTGTGTTAAATGGATGGTGGAAGATGCTTGATTAAGTACAGTGCTGCCAGTTGAGGGTAATGCAATGCAATGACTACCAGCAGCGTGGGAGACGCACAGTACCCCTGTAAAATGGCGGATCAGAAGAGACTACCGGCAGCGCGGGAGAGTCAGGCTCCTGTTACAGGGGTGTTGAGGTGTTCCGACTTTCGACAGCGCCAAGAAGTTGAGTAGTGGCAGTTTGGAGAACTACCCCCACTGACTAACTCGGCCACCGCGGGAGACTTGGACTCTGCAACATTGCCGGTTATTGAGGTGTTGTTTTCGGAGTGAGATTTTGCCAGTTAATAGAGAATTCCGGATATTTAGGTGCCGTTTAAACGAGAGTTTCCTGTAGTGTCTTTCACATACTCTCGACATCCCAAAGTGCTTCACAGCCAATGAATTACTCTTTGAAGTTTCGTCACTGCTATTATGTAGGTTAATGTGGCAGCCAATTTGCACACAGAAAATTCTCATTAAGAGCAAATGAGAGAAATTATCAATTTGTCTGTTTTGATATTGATTTGAGGGACATATGTTGGCCAGGATAGTGGGAGAACACCCTGATGGAAGTGTCCCTGATAACACTTGTCCATTTTTAGTGATGGCGTCCTCCGTGTAAAGCCAAATCCTTCTCTTTGGTTTTCCCCCTCCCTTGCAGCCCCAGCTGTTGAATACTGATTGTGGGGAATACTAACGTGTACGTCACGCACGCACAATAACAAATACTCAGTGACTTGGAAATATGTAAGGAGCATGGTTGATTTTGGGCTTGTATGAGTATGACTGAATCAAACTAGTGTACGCACGCACGAACACCTTGTTAGCAAAGAGTTCCTGTTACTCGACAATCCTTGGATTGCTGTGCAGCAGCTTCAGTGGATTAAAGCAGATCTAGTGAGGTGGTGTTTCTATTTGCAGCGCCTTGTAACTTGGGAAGGTCTACTTTTTGTGTGACATGGGCATGTGCTCCAGTTTTGTGCGTGATGTAACATTCTGTATATCTCAACTCGTAAGAGATCCCAGTGCCCCAGCTACCAAATCTGAAGTATTGTTTAGTTGGCATTATTACACGCTCATCAAGAATGTGGTTTTTTTAGGTGTCATTTTGATTGCGATTTGTTATTATTACCTACTCTGTACTATTGTCCCAACAGGACTGGAATTGTTGTGCTTTGTAGAATATGTAAGCATCTGTTCACACTTTACCTTTATAACCAACTCCTCTTAAAGGAGTTAATCCAGTGTAGCCCAGTGGGTTTTACAGGAAACTTTCGATTAACCGGCCCCTAAATAACCGGAACGCTCTATCCACCGGCAAAATTCAGGAGTCGGTTCAGATAACTTTTTTTTACTCCATTTGTTGCTGTGCAAGGGTGTAGCTGAAGCTGTTGCTAAGCTACAGAGACGCTTGCAACTTGTGCCGATTGTTTTGAAGCTGTTAGGGTTTGTTGCTTTATACGGAGCTCAGAGCTCCGTATCTTTTACTATAGCGTTCGGTTATCCGGAATTGTTGATGAACCGGCACCACGTCGGTCCCGTCCATGCCGGATACCAGAAAGTTTCCTGTAGTTACAAGATCACAGAAATTACACTGGAAAGGAGGCCATTCAGCACGTTGCCCTTGTTGGTACTAGCTCTTCAGTTTTTGTTTGTTTTGTGGGATGTGGGCAATGCTGGCCTGGCCACACTTATTGCCCATCCCTAGCTGCCCTGAGAAGGTGGTGGTGGACTACTTGTGTTGGTGGCGCTCCCATGTTGGGAGCTAGCAATTCGAATCCCACTTCCATGCCCATTTTCCCTGTCGCTTTAGATTTCGTTTCAGATACTTAAGTTAATTCCCTTTTTAAATGATCTAGTTTCTGCTTCATTAGCCACTTGTGGTAAAGCATTCTATATTCTAATAATTCTGCGGGAGAAAAAAAAAACCCGTCCGTTTCAACTTAAAGATGTATGCATCTCTCTGGTCCCCCCACTCTTGAGAATATTTAACATATACTGTACTTACTTTTGCTGTTCTTTTTCCCAAATGTACTACTCGTTGTTTCTTATTAAACTGCATCTGCTACCTATCTGCCCACCCTGCTAAGCTGTCTGTCTGTCTATCTTGCTGCATTTTCCTCACCATTTGCTGTGCCCCTAATTTGATATCCTCAGCAAACTTGGATATGATTATGCCCACTTGGGCTGTTGTTGCCCTGAGATGTATCCCAGCCAAGGTCGCCACTTTCAGAAAGAAAATGGAGAAAATTTCAAGGTGGTGCAGGAATATAGTAAGTTGATAGGTAATTGATCCATCCAATTGAATTTGAAAATCTGGAGTGGCTAATTAAATGGAGCTGCCAGATTAAGCGGTAACAAGATATGCAGCAAACCTAATACACCCATGAAGCACTTCTCTGCAGTGGTTTAAAGAATTGGGGGAATGGCCAGGAGGCAAACCTTCATCTGAAAACCCCATTTCACATCCTTGATTGGAATTACAGCTAGATTGCAATTGTCAATTGTAAAAAAGTGATGTACTGTAACTACAAATACTCCTACTTCTACTAGTTTATAAATTGACTGTTCTAAAAAAAATACTAGTTAAAAAACATTTCATGCCAGTTAGTAAACGTAGCCGTTATCTTCAAATAACTAATTGATCAACACTAGCTGTATAAAGTTCCTTGCCAAACACCAACCTCCTCCACCACACTTCGCTGAAGACCTCTGCAGCCTGTGTAACTCACTGTGCAGCTGCAAACTTCAAAGATCACATTGTCACAACAGTTCCAGAAAATTTCTGTAAAAGTTAATGCCTGACAAATGTGCTATGCAACAAAATGCTGACTGTGGAGGTTGGCTTAAGGGTCAGCAATTTTTGATAATTATTCAAGGGTCCTCGCTATAAAAGTTCACTTTATTGAAAGGCTGAGGGAGTCTTGACAGTGTTTGTTTGCAGGTTTGTACAGAAGGGCAGCTGGTTTATTTCAATCTAAACGCAAGTCAGTACAAAAAGACTAATTTCTTGCATTTTGGGGGAGACCCAATAGGGAAAAGGGCATCACCATCTTGCATGCCTGGAGTGGTCCATCCTAAGTGCAAATGGTTGGACAAAGAGTAGGGTTGTAGAGTCAGGGTGTGAAGACTGGGCAGAGAATTAGGGGTGAGAGAAAAGAACTGCAGATTTGTCAGTTTTGGTTCTAGATTATATACCAATGGTGAGCAGTAGATGCACTTAAAAAAAAAAAAAAAAGTAACCAGATTGATGTCTGATTTTGAGATTGATATTTAATATCCTGTTATGCCATTCCATTGCAGAAACAGTTTTCATAATTGCACAGATGGGTTTACAGTAACTTCATCTACCACATGGAATGCGTGCATGATAGATATATCGAGCCTTTTGCATTTAACATTGACGTTTAGGACCTCTGCTGGTATATCGATATGTATCTTGCATATATATGCACAATGCAGACCCCTTTTTTGGCATTCAGCTGTGCCCTAGTTGTGT
>NC_140994.1:17112408-17114908 GCF_052327205.1 Somniosus microcephalus | reverse complement strand
TGTTGGTTTTCTTTAGATTTACTGTTAGAGCCCAATTTTGGCAGTATTTGTCGAGTAGGTCTCTAGTTGTTGCTGTAATCCCTGTTCTGTGGGAGACAGCAGAACCAGGTCGTCCGCATAGAACAGGGATTTCACTTCTCCATCTAGGAGACGGAGACCTGGTGACTCGCTTTGCTCCAGCATGTCTGCTAATTCATTTATGTATATGTTGAACAGGGTCGGGCTCAAATTGCAGCCCTGCCGGACGCCTCTTCTCTGGGTGAAGAAATCGGTGCGTTTGTCTCCAATTTTGACCCCGCATTTGTTTTTCAGATACATTGATTTAATAAGGTCATAGACTTTGCCCCCTATTCCACACTGAAGAAGTTTATAATAGAGCCCTTCGTGCCATATAGAGTCAAAGGCTTTCTTGAAGTCGATGAAACAGGCGAATATTTTCCCATTTTTTGTTTGGTGTTTATGTTTTTCAATGAGGGTGTGAAGGGTATAGATATGGTCGGCGGTGCGGTGTTTTGGAAGAAAGCCTATTTGGTTTTTTCTGAGGATATTATGTTTGTTAAGAAAATCAAGTAATCTACTATTTAGAATACTGCAGAATAACTTCCCTAGACAACTGTTGACACAGATGCCGCGGTAGTTATTTGGGTCTGATTTGTTTCCACTTTTATATATGGGGGAGATTAGTCCTTGGCACCAGATATCGGGAAAACAGCCTGAGCGTAATATGATGTTGAATAGTTTGAGTATCGCACCCTGCATCTCCATATTGCTGAACTTTAGCATTTCATTTTTGATGTTGTCTGGGCCACAGGCTTTCTTTAGGTGGAGAGATTTTGTTTTTGTGGCCAGTTCTTTCCGTGTGATTGGGGAGTCTAGAGGGTTTTGGTTGTCTTTAATTGTTGCTTCTAATGTGTGGAGTTTTTCTGTGACCTGATGTTGACTTGTGTTTGTTTTGTTTTTTGGGATGTCTTTGTAGAGGTTTTCAAAATGTGTTCTCCAGATGTCGCCATCTTGGATTGGTAATGCTTGCAATTGTGTTGTACTCAGGTTATTCCACATTTCCCAGAATTGTTTTGGATTGGTGGAGTTTTCAATTTCTTCGAGTATTTTGTGGGTATAGTTTTGTGTTTTGTTCCTAATGGTGTGTTTATATCTTTTGAGGGTTTCGTTGTATCTAGTACGTAGGTCCGGGTTGTTTGGTTGCCGACGCTTTTGGTTTGATATTTTTCTCAGGTCTTTTCTGGCATTTTTGCATTCGTGGTCAAACCATTTCATATTTTTATTTTGTCTTTTGTGATGCTTCCTCTTCTGTTTCACGAGGTCGGCTTTTACAGCTGCCTCATGGAAGATCATATTTATATCCTCTATGGCCATGTTTACACCATCTCTGGTGATCTCATATAGATTTTCTTTAAATTTTGAAATTTTACTTGTGAGATCAGGTGAATTTAGTGCTGTGATGAATTTATCTCCACTGTCTGGGGCCCATCTGTATGTCTGGTTTATTTTATGTAGCTTACTGTGTTCTTTTTTTGTGTCTGTAGTTTGGGCAGAAAGTTTAAGGTACACATTTATTTGGTTATGGTCTGAGAGGGGGGATTGCTGCCTGACAGTGAATGCGTTGATATCGCAGGGGTCCAGGTCAGTGATTGTATAGTCCACCACACTAGACCCAAGAGTTGAGGAGTATGTGAGTCTCCCTAGGGAGTCCCCTCTGAACCTACCATTAACTATGTACAGGCCTAAGGCTCGGCAGAGTTGCACTACCTCCCTACCGCTTTTATTTATTTCACGATCAAGGTTGTTCCGATTTGCGATGGCTGGTGTGACATCTAAAGGGGTCTGGCCGAACACATGGTTGTTTCCCTGTGGGTCTATGAAGTCAGGTTCACAACCAGTCCTTGCATTTAGGTCCCCACATATTATCACCTTTCCTTGGGCCTGGAAATGGCTGATTTCCATGTGGAGAGTATCAAATAACTCCTCTTCGAAATATGGCGAATCTATTGGAGGTATGTAGATCGCACATAAGTAAACATCTTTTTTTGCTATTCCTATATTTTTATCTAGTTTTAGCCATACGTGTGATTTCCCCTGTTTTACCGGTGAGATGTGTTTGTCCAGTTCTCCCTTATACCACACCAATATTCCCCCGGAGGTTCTGCCCTTGCGTGTTTTAGTGTTCTTTACTGAGGGCACAATGATTTCATGGTACATTGGAGGACAGTGGGTCGGCATGTCCTTTTGGCACCATGTTTCTGTTAACACAATTATATCAATGTCTTTTATAGCTTTTAGGAATTCAGGGTCTGTACTCTTCATCCCAAAAGTTGAGGAGCGGAGGCCCTGGATATTCCAGCAGCTTATGTGGAAAGAACGCATTTATATAGTTCAATAAAACGAAATAAAATGGACCTATTTTGTGGGATGAGTGTGGAAACACTATTTTCTATAATGCTAAGTGATGACTGTCTCTCTCTCTCTCTCTGTCTGTCTCTCT